>NC_092086.1:28854643-29029827 GCF_045679555.1 Salvelinus alpinus
GTATGCCTGTTTCCATTTGCACGCACACTAGAGAGAGATGGGGGAGAGAAGATGAAGGGGGATAGATGGAGGGAGATTGAGATGGGGGGAGGAAAGTGTGGGAGATAGGTAGGTAGGGAAGGAAGGAAGGAGATGGAGGGAGAGGGAAGGAGAGAGGGAGGTTGGGAAGGAGATGGAGAGAGGGAAGATGGAAAGGGAAGGAGAGAGGGAGGTAGGGAAGGAGATGGAGAGAGGGGGATGGAAAGGGAGGGAGAGAAGGAGGTAGGTAGGGAAGGAGATTGAGAGAGAGGGGGGAGAGGGAGGTAGGGGAGGAGATGGAGAGAGGGGGAGGGATGGAGAGGGAGGAAGAGAGGGAGGTAGGGAAGGAGATGGAGAGAGGGGGGATGGAAAGGGAGGGAGAGAAGGAGGTAGGTAGGTAGGGAAGGAGATTTGAGAGAGAGGGGGAGGGAGGGAGGGAGGGAGGGAGGGAGGGAGGGAGGGAGGGAGGGAGGGAGGGAGGGAGGGAGAGGGGGAGGGATGGATGGAAAGGGAGGGAGAGAAGGAGGTAGGTAGGTAGGGAAGGAGATTGAGAGAGAGGGGGAGTGATGGAGAGGGAGGGAGGGAGGGAGGGAGGGAGGGAGGGAGGGAGGGAGGGAGGGAGGGAGGGAGGGAGAGAGAGAGATGGAGAGAGAGGGGGAGGGATGGAAAGGCAGAGGGAGATATACAGCGCAGAAGGTTGATGGCACCTTAATTGGGGAGGACGAGCTCGAGGTAATGGCTGGAGCGGAATAAGTGGAATGGTATCAAATACATAACTTTTTCGATACTAGAACATGAAAAACATTTTGGTACTACAATTTTTGTTACTTTCGATACTTCTGTCAAATGTGTCTCACAGATCGGAACCCAAACCGGCTGCGCACGTGCGCCATCGTGCATACATTTATTTTGTCCCCCTACACCAAACGCGATCACGACACGCAGGTTAAAATATCAAAACAAACTCAGAACCATTTACATTAATTTGGGGACAGGTCGAAAAGCATTAAACATGTATGGTAATTTAGCTAGTTAGCTTGCACTTGCAAGCTAATTTGTCCTATTTAGCTAGCTTGCTGTTGCTAGCTAATTTGTCCTGGGATATAAACATTGAGTTATTTTACCTGAAATGCACAAGGTCCTCTACTCCGACAATTAATCCACACATAAAACGGTCAACCTATTCGTTTCTAGTCATCTCTCCTCCTTCCAGGCTTTTTCATATTTGAACTTATATGGTGATTGTCATCTACACTTTCATAGTATTACCACGACAACCGGCAAAACAGTTTGCCTTTCAATCACCCACGTGGGTATAACCAATGAGGATATGGCACGTGGGTACCTGCTTCTATAAACCAATGAGGAGATGGGAGAGGCAGGACTTGCAGCGCAATCTGCGTCAGAAATAGAAAGGGGTTCTATTTTAGCCCTTGGCAACGCAGACGCTCGTTGGCGTGCGCGAGCAGTGTGGGTGCAATAATTGAATAACATGGATTTCTAAAATTATTTTGCAACGCTCGCGCAACGCATGCTGTACAGGGAGTCTGGGCTGCATCATGTTAGCTCCCCACTTATGTTGTACAGAAGTTAACACACTTGAATGATGCGACACGGCATGTAGAAATGTTGAAATTGTTAATTACTGATCGCAAAACAATGTCCATATGTAAAATATGCTGATTTCAAAGCCGATTGCTATCAAAAAAGTTATTCATTCACTTAATAGGTCTCTCTGTCACGTCTGTCCATCAGCCAAAGATGATATATTGCCTCAGCAAACTGACTGGCTGTGTTTATAGCAGGGTGTCTTCTGTATTACATCATTACTGGTTAAAGAGACAGCGCTCACTTTTATAAAATAAACTACTTCTATTCAAATGTTGTTGATCAGTACAATAAAACAAGTCCCAAACGGAACGGAAGCAGATGGTTTGTTATTGTATTTGTAGCACCATGAAATTAGCCAAAACAAGCTCGATAACTCAATGCATGCAAACAGTCCTATTGAATATGCATTCACCTGTATGGTGAAAAGGGCTACATCTTGATTTACCCAGTTTATCAATAGAGATTTACCATTCAAATAATGATTACTATTATGTTGATTGGTTAAACCAAAGCCAAATTGATTGTATAATTAATTCATTAATGCTTTCTCTGATGTTGATGTAAAACAATTCAAATGTAGCGATATTGAACTCTAAAGATGCCCAACAATTGAACAGAGCAGTAGCTGAGTTGATCTGTCTGGATCAAGAGCCATTCTGGGACTTGGCTGATATAGGCTACCTTCTTTGTTTGCTGTGGTATCGTGATGGTATCGAGCATCGTGATACTAAACCTGGTATCAAAGTCAAAATTCTGGTATCGTGACAACACTAATAGAGAGGGGGGAGGGGGAGAGAGGTGGAGGCAGGGAAAGAGAGCGAGAAGAGAGAGATGGAAGGGGAAACAGCAGGGCAGCAGAATGAAGACAGTGAGGAGACACACAATCTCACTCTCTCTCACTCTCTCTCCCTGTCCATCTGCCTGTCTGTCTCTCTTTTCATACTTACCTTATTTATCCTCCCTTTGCAACTCTCTCTACATATCTCACTCTCATTCCCTCTCGCTGTCCATCTGCCTCCCTTTTCATATTTATCCTCCTTTTGTACCTCTCTCTCTCTCTCATCCATCTGGTTAAAGGCTGACTTAGAGATTACATTAGTCCATTAACTTTTTATGATCAATTGTTCATTGATTTTAATTTAAGGACATAACAAAACAAGAGCCTATTCTGATGCAGTGGCATCTCTCTCTCTGGATCATTAGCCCATCCTCCAAACCCTTACACAACCCTCGGACAGCATCAAGCGTGCTGCAGCTTGATGGATAAGATAAATATCAAGTTATATTGATTTCTGTCTCTCTTTCAGTCTCCTCTCTCCCTCTCTCTTTTATCCCCTCCCTCTCAACCCAAGTACGTCTGACTTCTGAATGGCAATCATCACAACTTGTTATCCATTGGAATCCAAATAGAAACGGTGTACATCATAGAAGAAAGGTGAGCTATTTGCCAAACGTTTCCTGTTAACACAACCCCCGAAAGTCTTTCCACATCAGCAGACATCATTTCACTCAACAAGAAATCAGCCACTGCTTTCATGTTACATAAGCAAGGCTATATGTCTCTATTGGTATCGGCTGTAGTGCAGCAATGTCTCTCCTTGTCTGGGCTTCTGTGGGAACCGATTCCATGATGAATGTGGTGAGGAGTGTACTGTACTGGAGGAGATGAAAGGGGGAGAGGGACAGAGAGAGAGAGAGAGAGAGAGGTAGTGAGACATGCAGGGAGAGATCTGTACCGTATGTTTAACTCTCTGTAGGCCACTCAGTGGGGGAGAAGTAGTGAGGGCTGGTCCCATCTCACTACTGCTGCCCTGATTTCTACAATCACTGTTCATGAACCTTAGATGTTAACACTCTCTCTCACCCTCTTCTTCTCTCCCTCTCCACCATCTCCTCCTCCCCTTTCCCCTCATTCACCCTTTCAATTCCTCCATCTCTTACACTCTCTCTCCCACTCTCCCTTCCTCTCTCTCTCTCTGTGTCTGTCTTTCTCTGTCTAGGGCTCCATTTAAAGGCTAGAATATTGTTAAGAGGTGGGTGTGATGTATCTAGTCTAAACTGCTGAGAGTACTGTGTGTGTGTGTGTGTGTGTGTGTGTGTGTGTGTGTGTGTGTGTGTGTGTGTGTGTGTGTGTGTGTGTGTGTGTGTGTGTGTGTGTGTGTGTTTTAGAGCATAGTGAACTGGTGAGGGGGGGTTTAAAGAGTTCAAGGGATCAATGCCACACGGCAGAGACAGAGAGACGGAGAAGTTGAGAGAGAGAAAGAAGGAGAAGGAACGAGACACAGAGTAGAAAGACAAGTAGAGAGGAGAGACACAGAATAGAAAGACAAGTAGAGAGGAGAGACGCAGAATAGAAAGACAAGTAGAGAAGAGAGACGCAGAATAGAAAGACAAGTAGAGAGGAGAGACGCAGAATAGAAAGACAAGTAGAGAGGAGAGACGCAGAATAGAAAGACAAGGAGAGAGGAGACACAGAATAGAAAGACAAGTAGAGAGGAGAGACGCAGAATAGAAAGACAAGTAGAGAGGAGAGACGCAGAATAGAAAGACAAGTAGAGAGGAGAGACGCAGAATAGAAAGACAAGTAGAGAGGAGAGACGCAGAATAGAAAGACAAGTAGAGAGGAGAGACGCAGAATAGAAAGACAAGTAGAGAGGAGAGACGCAGAATAGAAAGACAAGTAGAGAGGAGAGACGCAGAATAGAAAGACAAGTAGAGAGGAGACACAGAATAGAAAGACAAGTAGAGAGGAGAGACGCAGAATAGAAAGACAAGTAGAGAGGAGAGACGCAGAATAGAAAGACAAGTAGAGAGGAGAGACGCAGAATAGAAAGACAAGTAGAGAGGAGAGACGCAGAATAGAAAGACAAGTAGAGAGGAGAGACGCAGAATAGAAAGACAAGTAGAGAGGAGAGACGCAGAATAGAAAGACAAGTAGAGAGGAGAGACGCAGAATAGAAAGACAAGTAGAGAGGAGAGACACAGAATAGAAAGACAAGTAGAGAGGAGAGACACAGAATAGAAAGACAAGTAGAGCGGAGAGACACAGAATAGAAAGACAAGTAGAGAGGAGACGCAGAATAGAAAGACAAGTAGAGAGGAGAGACACAGAATAGAAAGACAAGCAGAGAGGAGAGACACAGAATAGAAAGACAAGCAGAGAGGAGAGACAGAATAGAAAGACAAGTAGAGAGGAGAGACGCAGAATAGAAAGACAAGTAGAGAGGAGAGACAGAATAGAAAGACAAGTAGAGAGGAGACGCAGAATAGAAAGACAAGTAGAGAGGAGAGACGCAGAATAGAAAACAAGTAGAGAGGAGAGACGCAGAATAGAAAGACAAGTAGAGAGGAGAGATACGGAATAGAAAGACAAGTAGAGAGGAGACGCAGAATAGAAAGACAAGTAGAGAGGAGAGACAGAATAGAAAGACAAGTAGAGAGGAGAGACGCAGAATAGAAAGACAAGTAGAGAGGAGAGACACAGAATAGAAAGACAAGTAGAGAGGAGAGACACAGAATAGAAAGACAAGTAGAGAGGAGAGACGCAGAATAGAAAACAAGTAGAGAGGAGAGACGCAGAATAGAAAGACAAGTAGAGAGGAGAGACACAGAATAGAAAGACAAGTAGAGAGGAGAGACGGAATAGAAAGACAAGTAGAGAGGAGAGACAGAATAGAAAGACAAGTAGAGAGGAGACACAGAATAGAAAGACAAGTAGAGAGGAGAGACGCAGAATAGAAAACAAGTAGAGAGGAGAGACGCAGAATAGAAAGACAAGTAGAGAGGAGAGACACAGAATAGAAAGACAAGTAGAGAGGAGAGACGGAATAGAAAGACAAGTAGAGAGGAGAGACGCAGAATAGAAAGACAAGTAGAGAGGAGACACAGAATAGAAAGACAAGTAGAGAGGAGAGACGCAGAATAGAAAGACAAGTAGAGAGGAGAGACGCAGAATAGAAAGACAAGTAGAGAGGAGAGACGCAGAATAGAAAGACAAGTAGAGAGGAGAGATGCAGAATAGAAAGACAAGTAGAGAGGAGAGACGCAGAATAGAAAGACAAGTAGAGAGGAGAGACGCAGAATAGAAAGACAAGTAGAGAGGAGAGACGCAGAATAGAAAGACAAGTAGAGAGGAGACACAGAATAGAAAGACAAGTAGAGAGGAGAGACGCAGAATAGAAAGACAAGTAGAGAGGAGAGACGCAGAATAGAAAGACAAGTAGAGAGGAGAGACGCAGAATAGAAAGACAAGTAGAGAGGAGAGACGCAGAATAGAAAGACAAGTAGAGAGGAGAGACGCAGAATAGAAAGACAAGTAGAGAGGAGAGACGCAGAATAGAAAGACAAGTAGAGAGGAGAGACGCAGAATAGAAAGACAAGTAGAGAGGAGAGACACAGAATAGAAAGACAAGTAGAGAGGAGAGACACAGAATAGAAAGACAAGTAGAGCGGAGAGACACAGAATAGAAAGACAAGTAGAGAGGAGACGCAGAATAGAAAGACAAGTAGAGAGGAGAGACACAGAATAGAAAGACAAGCAGAGAGGAGAGACACAGAATAGAAAGACAAGCAGAGAGGAGAGACAGAATAGAAAGACAAGTAGAGAGGAGAGACGCAGAATAGAAAGACAAGTAGAGAGGAGAGACAGAATAGAAAGACAAGTAGAGAGGAGACGCAGAATAGAAAGACAAGTAGAGAGGAGAGACGCAGAATAGAAAACAAGTAGAGAGGAGAGACGCAGAATAGAAAGACAAGTAGAGAGGAGAGATACGGAATAGAAAGACAAGTAGAGAGGAGACGCAGAATAGAAAGACAAGTAGAGAGGAGAGACAGAATAGAAAGACAAGTAGAGAGGAGAGACGCAGAATAGAAAGACAAGTAGAGAGGAGAGACACAGAATAGAAAGACAAGTAGAGAGGAGAGACACAGAATAGAAAGACAAGTAGAGAGGAGAGACGCAGAATAGAAAACAAGTAGAGAGGAGAGACGCAGAATAGAAAGACAAGTAGAGAGGAGAGACACAGAATAGAAAGACAAGTAGAGAGGAGAGACGGAATAGAAAGACAAGTAGAGAGGAGAGACAGAATAGAAAGACAAGTAGAGAGGAGACACAGAATAGAAAGACAAGTAGAGAGGAGAGACGCAGAATAGAAAACAAGTAGAGAGGAGAGACGCAGAATAGAAAGACAAGTAGAGAGGAGAGACACAGAATAGAAAGACAAGTAGAGAGGAGAGACGGAATAGAAAGACAAGTAGAGAGGAGAGACGCAGAATAGAAAGACAAGTAGAGAGGAGACACAGAATAGAAAGACAAGTAGAGAGGAGAGACGCAGAATAGAAAGACAAGTAGAGAGGAGAGACGCAGAATAGAAAGACAAGTAGAGAGGAGAGACGCAGAATAGAAAGACAAGTAGAGAGGAGAGATGCAGAATAGAAAGACAAGTAGAGAGGAGAGACGCAGAATAGAAAGACAAGTAGAGAGGAGAGACGCAGAATAGAAAGACAAGTAGAGAGGAGAGACGCAGAATAGAAAGACAAGTAGAGAGGAGACACAGAATAGAAAGACAAGTAGAGAGGAGAGACAGAATAGAAAGACAAGTAGAGAGGAGAGACACAGAATAGAAAGACAAGTAGAGCGGAGAGACACAGAATAGAAAGACAAGTAGAGAGGAGACGCAGAATAGAAAGACAAGTAGAGAGGAGAGACACAGAATAGAAAGACAAGTAGAGAGGAGAGACACAGAATAGAAAGACAAGCAGAGAGGAGAGACAGAATAGAAAGACAAGTAGAGAGGAGAGACAGAATAGAAAGACAAGTAGAGAGGAGACACAGAATAGAAAGACAAGTAGAGAGGAGAGACGCAGAATAGAAAACAAGTAGAGAGGAGAGACGCAGAATAGAAAGACAAGTAGAGAGGAGAGACACAGAATAGAAAGACAAGTAGAGAGGAGAGACGGAATAGAAAGACAAGTAGAGAGGAGAGACGCAGAATAGAAAGACAAGTAGAGAGGAGAGATACGGAATAGAAAGACAAGTAGAGAGGAGACGCAGAATAGAAAGACAAGTAGAGAGGAGAGACGCAGAATAGAAAGACAAGTAGAGAGGAGAGACACAGAATAGAAAGACAAGTAGAGAGGAGAGACGCAGAATAGAAAACAAGTAGAGAGGAGAGACGCAGAATAGAAAGACAAGTAGAGAGGAGAGACAGAATAGAAAGACAAGTAGAGAGGAGAGACGCAGAATAGAAAGACAAGTAGAGAGGAGAGACAGAATAGAAAGACAAGTAGAGAGGAGAGACGCAGAATAGAAAGACAAGTAGAGAGGAGAGACACAGAATAGAAAGACAAGTAGAGAGGAGAGACACAGAATAGAAAGACAAGTAGAGAGGAGAGACGCAGAATAGAAAACAAGTAGAGAGGAGAGACGCAGAATAGAAAGACAAGTAGAGAGGAGAGACACAGAATAGAAAGACAAGTAGAGAGGAGAGACACAGAATAGAAAGACAAGTAGAGAGGAGAGACGCAGAATAGAAAACAAGTAGAGAGGAGAGACGCAGAATAGAAAGACAAGTAGAGAGGAGAGACACAGAATAGAAAGACAAGTAGAGAGGAGAGACGGAAGAGAAAGACAAGTAGAGAGGAGAGACAGAATAGAAAGACAAGTAGAGAGGAGACACAGAATAGAAAGACAAGTAGAGAGGAGAGACGCAGAATAGAAAACAAGTAGAGAGGAGAGACGCAGAATAGAAAGACAAGTAGAGAGGAGAGACACAGAATAGAAAGACAAGTAGAGAGGAGAGACGGAATAGAAAGACAAGTAGAGAGGAGAGACGCAGAATAGAAAGACAAGTAGAGAGGAGACACAGAATAGAAAGACAAGTAGAGAGGAGAGACGCAGAATAGAAAGACAAGTAGAGAGGAGAGACGCAGAATAGAAAGACAAGTAGAGAGGAGAGACGCAGAATAGAAAGACAAGTAGAGAGGAGAGATGCAGAATAGAAAGACAAGTAGAGAGGAGAGACGCAGAATAGAAAGACAAGTAGAGAGGAGAGACGCAGAATAGAAAGACAAGTAGAGAGGAGAGACGCAGAATAGAAAGACAAGTAGAGAGGAGACACAGAATAGAAAGACAAGTAGAGAGGAGAGACAGAATAGAAAGACAAGTAGAGAGGAGAGACACAGAATAGAAAGACAAGTAGAGCGGAGAGACACAGAATAGAAAGACAAGTAGAGAGGAGACGCAGAATAGAAAGACAAGTAGAGAGGAGAGACACAGAATAGAAAGACAAGTAGAGAGGAGAGACACAGAATAGAAAGACAAGCAGAGAGGAGAGACAGAATAGAAAGACAAGTAGAGAGGAGAGACAGAATAGAAAGACAAGTAGAGAGGAGACACAGAATAGAAAGACAAGTAGAGAGGAGAGACGCAG
Source organism: Salvelinus alpinus (assembly GCF_045679555.1). Classification (NCBI taxonomy): domain Eukaryota; kingdom Metazoa; phylum Chordata; class Actinopteri; order Salmoniformes; family Salmonidae; genus Salvelinus; species Salvelinus alpinus. Next base: position 28,863,703 of record NC_092086.1, read on the forward strand.
AATAGAAAACAAGTAGAGAGGAGAGACGCAGAATAGAAAGACAAGTAGAGAGGAGAGACACAGAATAGAAAGACAAGTAGAGAGGAGAGACGGAATAGAAAGACAAGTAGAGAGGAGAGACGCAGAATAGAAAGACAAGTAGAGAGGAGAGATACGGAATAGAAAGACAAGTAGAGAGGAGACGCAGAATAGAAAGACAAGTAGAGAGGAGAGACGCAGAATAGAAAGACAAGTAGAGAGGAGAGACACAGAATAGAAAGACAAGTAGAGAGGAGAGACGCAGAATAGAAAACAAGTAGAGAGGAGAGACGCAGAATAGAAAGACAAGTAGAGAGGAGAGACAGAATAGAAAGACAAGTAGAGAGGAGAGACGCAGAATAGAAAGACAAGTAGAGAGGAGAGACAGAATAGAAAGACAAGTAGAGAGGAGAGACGCAGAATAGAAAGACAAGTAGAGAGGAGAGACACAGAATAGAAAGACAAGTAGAGAGGAGAGACACAGAATAGAAAGACAAGTAGAGAGGAGAGACGCAGAATAGAAAACAAGTAGAGAGGAGAGACGCAGAATAGAAAGACAAGTAGAGAGGAGAGACACAGAATAGAAAGACAAGTAGAGAGGAGAGACACAGAATAGAAAGACAAGTAGAGAGGAGAGACGCAGAATAGAAAACAAGTAGAGAGGAGAGACGCAGAATAGAAAGACAAGTAGAGAGGAGAGACGCAGAATAGAAAGACAAGTAGAGAGGAGAGACGCAGAATAGAAAGACAAGTAGAGAGGAGACACAGAATAGAAAGACAAGTAGAGAGGAGAGACAGAATAGAAAGACAAGTAGAGAGGAGAGACACAGAATAGAAAGACAAGTAGAGCGGAGAGACACAGAATAGAAAGACAAGTAGAGAGGAGACGCAGAATAGAAAGACAAGTAGAGAGGAGAGACACAGAATAGAAAGACAAGCAGAGAGGAGAGACAGAATAGAAAGACAAGTAGAGAGGAGAGACACAGAATAGAAAGACAAGTAGAGAGGAGAGACAGAATAGAAAGACAAGTAGAGAGGAGACGCAGAATAGAAAGACAAGTAGAGAGGAGAGACGCAGAATAGAAAACAAGTAGAGAGGAGAGACGCAGAATAGAAAGACAAGTAGAGAGGAGAGATACGGAATAGAAAGACAAGTAGAGAGGAGACGCAGAATAGAAAGACAAGTAGAGAGGAGAGACGCAGAATAGAAAGACAAGTAGAGAGGAGAGACACAGAATAGAAAGACAAGTAGAGAGGAGAGACGCAGAATAGAAAACAAGTAGAGAGGAGAGACGCAGAATAGAAAGACAAGTAGAGAGGAGAGACAGAATAGAAAGACAAGTAGAGAGGAGAGACGCAGAATAGAAAGACAAGTAGAGAGGAGAGACAGAATAGAAAGACAAGTAGAGAGGAGAGACGCAGAATAGAAAGACAAGTAGAGAGGAGAGACACAGAATAGAAAGACAAGTAGAGAGGAGAGACACAGAATAGAAAGACAAGTAGAGAGGAGAGACGCAGAATAGAAAACAAGTAGAGAGGAGAGACGCAGAATAGAAAGACAAGTAGAGAGGAGAGACACAGAATAGAAAGACAAGTAGAGAGGAGAGACGGAATAGAAAGACAAGTAGAGAGGAGAGACAGAATAGAAAGACAAGTAGAGAGGAGACACAGAATAGAAAGACAAGTAGAGAGGAGAGACGCAGAATAGAAAACAAGTAGAGAGGAGAGACGCAGAATAGAAAGACAAGTAGAGAGGAGAGACACAGAATAGAAAGACAAGTAGAGAGGAGAGACGGAATAGAAAGACAAGTAGAGAGGAGAGACGCAGAATAGAAAGACAAGTAGAGAGGAGACACAGAATAGAAAGACAAGTAGAGAGGAGAGACGCAGAATAGAAAGACAAGTAGAGAGGAGAGACGCAGAATAGAAAGACAAGTAGAGAGGAGAGACGCAGAATAGAAAGACAAGTAGAGAGGAGAGATGCAGAATAGAAAGACAAGTAGAGAGGAGAGACGCAGAATAGAAAGACAAGTAGAGAGGAGAGACGCAGAATAGAAAGACAAGTAGAAAGGAGAAACGCAGAATAGAAAGACAAGTAGAGAGGAGACACAGAATAGAAAGACAAGTAGAGAGGAGAGACAGAATAGAAAGACAAGTAGAGAGGAGAGACACAGAATAGAAAGACAAGTAGAGCGGAGAGACACAGAATAGAAAGACAAGTAGAGAGGAGACGCAGAATAGAAAGACAAGTAGAGAGGAGAGACACAGAATAGAAAGACAAGTAGAGAGGAGAGACACAGAATAGAAAGACAAGCAGAGAGGAGAGACAGAATAGAAAGACAAGTAGAGAGGAGAGACACAGAATAGAAAGACAAGTAGAGAGGAGAGACAGAATAGAAAGACAAGTAGAGAGGAGACGCAGAATAGAAAGACAAGTAGAGAGGAGAGACGCAGAATAGAAAACAAGTAGAGAGGAGAGACGCAGAATAGAAAGACAAGTAGAGAGGAGAGATACGGAATAGAAAGACAAGTAGAGAGGAGACGCAGAATAGAAAGACAAGTAGAGAGGAGAGACGCAGAATAGAAAGACAAGTAGAGAGGAGAGACACAGAATAGAAAGACAAGTAGAGAGGAGAGATGCAGAATAGAAAACAAGTAGAGAGGAGAGACGCAGAATAGAAAGACAAGTAGAGAGGAGAGACAGAATAGAAAGACAAGTAGAGAGGAGAGACGCAGAATAGAAAGACAAGTAGAGAGGAGAGACAGAATAGAAAGACAAGTAGAGAGGAGAGACGCAGAATAGAAAGACAAGTAGAGAGGAGAGACACAGAATAGAAAGACAAGTAGAGAGGAGAGACACAGAATAGAAAGACAAGTAGAGAGGAGAGACGCAGAATAGAAAACAAGTAGAGAGGAGAGACGCAGAATAGAAAGACAAGTAGAGAGGAGAGACACAGAATAGAAAGACAAGTAGAGAGGAGAGACGGAATAGAAAGACAAGTAGAGAGGAGAGACAGAATAGAAAGACAAGTAGAGAGGAGACACAGAATAGAAAGACAAGTAGAGAGGAGAGACGCAGAATAGAAAGACAAGTAGAGAGGAGAGAAGCAGAATAGAAAGACAAGTAGAGAGGAGAGACGCAGAATAGAAAGACAAGTAGAGAGGAGAGACACAGAATAGAAAGACAAGTAGAGAGAAGAGACGCAGAATAGAAAGACAAGTAGAGAGGAGAGACACAGAATAGAAAGTAGAGAGGAGACACACAGAATAGAAAGACAAGTAGAGAGGAGAGACGCAGAATAGAAAGACAAGTAGAGAGGAGAGACACAGAATAGAAAGACAAGTAGAGAGGAGAGACGGAATAGAAAGACAAGTAGAGAGGAGAGACGCAGAATAGAAAGACAAGTAGAGAGGAGACACAGAATAGAAAGACAAGTAGAGAGGAGAGACGCAGAATAGAAAGACAAGTAGAGAGGAGAGACGCAGAATAGAAAGACAAGTAGAGAGGAGAGACGCAGAATAGAAAGACAAGTAGAGAGGAGAGACGCAGAATAGAAAGACAAGTAGAGAGGAGAGACGCAGAATAGAAAGACAAGTAGAGAGGAGACACAGAATAGAAAGACAAGTAGAGAGGAGAGACAGAATAGAAAGACAAGTAGAGAGGAGAGACACAGAATAGAAAGACAAGTAGAGCGGAGAGACACAGAATAGAAAGACAAGCAGAGAGGAGAGACAGAATAGAAAGACAAGTAGAGAGGAGAGACACAGAATAGAAAGACAAGTAGAGAGGAGAGACAGAATAGAAAGACAAGTAGAGAGGAGACGCAGAATAGAAAGACAAGTAGAGAGGAGAGACGCAGAATAGAAAACAAGTAGAGAGGAGAGACGCAGAATAGAAAGACAAGTAGAGAGGAGAGATACGGAATAGAAAGACAAGTAGAGAGGAGACGCAGAATAGAAAGACAAGTAGAGAGGAGAGACGCAGAATAGAAAGACAAGTAGAGAGGAGAGACACAGAATAGAAAGACAAGTAGAGAGGAGAGACGCAGAATAGAAAACAAGTAGAGAGGAGAGACGCAGAATAGAAAGACAAGTAGAGAGGAGAGACAGAATAGAAAGACAAGTAGAGAGGAGAGACGCAGAATAGAAAGACAAGTAGAGAGGAGAGACAGAATAGAAAGACAAGTAGAGAGGAGAGACGCAGAATAGAAAGACAAGTAGAGAGGAGAGACACAGAATAGAAAGACAAGTAGAGAGGAGAGACACAGAATAGAAAGACAAGTAGAGAGGAGAGACGCAGAATAGAAAACAAGTAGAGAGGAGAGACGCAGAATAGAAAGACAAGTAGAGAGGAGAGACACAGAATAGAAAGACAAGTAGAGAGGAGAGACGGAATAGAAAGACAAGTAGAGAGGAGACACAGAATAGAAAGACAAGTAGAGAGGAGACGCAGAATAGAAAGACAAGTAGAGAGGAGAGACGCAGAATAGAAAGACAAGTAGAGAGGAGAGACAGAATAGAAAGACAAGTAGAGAGAAGAGACAGAATAGAAAGACAAGTAGAGAGGAGACACAGAATAGAAAGACAAGTAGAGAGGAGAGACGCGGAATAGAAAGACAAGTAGAGAGGAGAGACAGAATAGAAAGACAAGTAGAGAGGAGAGACAGAATAGAAAGACAAGTAGAGGAGAGACGCAGAATAGAAAGACAAGTAGAGAGGAGAGACGCAGAATAGAAAGACAAGTAGAGCGGAGAGACACAGAATAGAAAGACAAGTAGAGGAGAGACGCAGAATAGAAAGACAAGTAGAGAGGAGAGACAGAATAGAAAGACAAGTAGAGAGGAGACACAGAATAGAAAGGCAAGTAGAGAGGAGAGACACAGAATAGAAAGACAAGTAGAGAGGAGAGACACAGAATAGAAAGACAAGTAGAGAGGATAGACACAGAATAGAAAGGCAAGTAGAGAGGAGAGACACAGAATAGAAAGACAAGTAGAGAGGAGAGACACAGAATAGAAAGACAAGTAGAGAGGAGAGACACAGAATAGAAAGACAAGTAGAGAGGAGAGACACAGAATAGAAAGACAAGTAGAGAGAAGAGACGCAGAATAGAAAGACAAGTAGAGAGGAGAGACACAGAATAGAAAGTAGAGAGGAGACACACAGAATAGAAAGACAAGTAGAGAGGAGAGACGCAGAATAGAAAGACAAGTAGAGAGGAGAGACACAGAATAGAAAGACAAGTAGAGAGGAGAGACGCAGAATAGAAAGACAAGTAGAGAGGAGAGACACAGAATAGAAAGACAAGTAGAGAGGAGAGACACAGAATAGAAAGACAAGTAGAGAGGAGAGACACAGAATAGAAAGACAAGTAGAGAGGAGAGACACAGAATAGAAAGACAAGTAGAGAGGAGACGCAGAATAGAAAGACAAGTAGAGAGGAGAGACGCAGAATAGAAAGACAAGTAGAGAGGAGAGACGCAGAATAGAAAGACAAGTAGAGAGGAGACACAGAATAGAAAGACAAGTAGAGAGGAGAGACGCAGAATAGAAAGACAAGTAGAGAGGAGAGACGCAGAATAGAAAGACAAGTAGAGAGGAGAGAGAACAGAATAGAAAGACTGAATGTAACAACAGAGGAGGAGACAGGTGGGAGGGGTGTTGACTGAATGTAATAACAGAGGAGGAGACAGGTGGGAGGGGTGTTGACTGAATGGTAATAACAGAGGAGGAGACAGGTGGGAGGGGTGTTGACTGAATGTAACAACAGAGGAGGAGACAGGTGGGAGGGGTGTTGACTGGATGGTAACAACAGAGGAGGGAGACAGGTGGGAGGGGTGTTGACTGAATGTAACAACAGAGAAGGAGACAGGTGGGAGGGGTGTTGACTGAGTGTAACAACAGAGGAGGAGACAGGTGGGAGGAGTGTTGACTGAATGGTAATAACAGAGGAGGAGACAGGTGGGAGGGGTGTTGACTGAATGTAATAACAGAGGAGGAGACAGGTGGGAGGGGTGTTGACTGAATGTAATAACAGAGGAGTAGACAGGTGGGAGGGGTGTTGACTGAATGTAACAACAGAGGAGGGAGACAGGTGGGAGGGGTGTTGACTGAATGTAACAACAGAGGAGGGAGACAGGTGGGAGGGGTGTTGACTGAATGGTAATAACAGAGGAGGAGACAGGTGGGAGGGGTGTTGACTGAATGTAACAACAGAGGAGGAGACAGGTGGGAGGGGTGTTGACTGAATGTAATAACAGAGGAGGAGACAGGTGGGAGGGGTGTTGACTGAATGTAATAACAGAGGAGGAGACAGGTGGGAGGGGTGTTGACTGAATGTAACAACAGAGGAGGAGACAGGTGGGAGGAGTGTTGACTGAGTGGTAATAACAGAGGAGGAGACAGGTGGGAGGGGTGTTGACTGAATGTAACAACAGAGGAGGAGACAGGTGGGAGGGGTGTTGACTGAGTGGTAATAACAGAGGAGGAGACAGGTGGGAGGGGTGTTGACTGAGTGGTAATAACAGAGGAGGAGACAGGTGGGAGGGGTGTTGACTGAATGTAACAACAGAGGAGGAGACAGGTGGGAGGGGTGTTGACTGAATGTAACAACAGAGGAGGAGACAGGTGGGAGGGGTGTTGACTGAATGTAACAACAGAGGAGGAGACAGGTGGGAGGGGTGTTGACTGAGTGTAACAACAGAGGAGGAGACAGGTGGGAGGGGTGTTGACTGAATGTAACAACAGAGGAGGAGACAGGTGGGAGGGGTGTTGACTGAATGTAACAACAGGAGGAGACAGGTGGGAGGGGTGTTGACTGAATGTAACAACAGAGGGAGACAGTTGGCCGGTTGTGAGTAAACAGTCAACATTAGACTCAGATGAGTGAACCACAGGGTGAGAGTTAGCCTCTGACTGGATGTTATCATCTCACTGGCAAGGCTATGCAGTGACTGAGGGGGTGTCCCAAATGGCACCCTATTCCTTACATCCTTACAAGCCCCTATGGACCCTGGTCAAAAGTTGTATTTATTTTTGAACATTTTAATTTGAGTCATTTAGTAGACACTCTTATCCAGAGCGACTTACAGTCGTAAAACATGTTCTTACTGGTCCCCCGTGGGAATTGAACACAAGCGCCATGCTCTACCAACTGAGCCACAACGGCAAAGATCAAAGGTGTGTGCTCTATACATCTCTATGGACAGCAGCTGTCATGACATTTCTCCAAACAGCCTTTCTTACCTCCTGAACTAAATGTGGAAACAAGTCGGATCATGGAAACACACGGCCGGTAGAGAAAAAGTCACGCGTTACTTTACTCCGTTACACGTAAACGTAATCTGATTACGTAACACGTTACTTTACTCCGTTACACATAAAAGTAATCTGATTACGTAACACGTTACTTTACTCCGTTACACATAAAAGTAATCTGATTACGTAACACGTTACTTTACTCCGTTACACATAAACGTAATCTGATTACGTAACACGTTACTTTACTCCGTTACACATAAACGTAATCTGATTACGTAACACGTTACTTTACTCCGTTACACATAAAAGTAATCTGATTACGTAACACGTTACTTTTCAAACGCATTACCCACAACGCAGGTGATCTGTCACAAGACTTTTAGTGGAAAGAATGTAAGAGCTTACCCTCACCCTACCGTACCCCTGCCTACAGGGTCCTCTTACTGTAAGGTACGGCTATGTCTCTCTGGGTAACCTGGGATGCAGGCCTGATGTAGACACACACACGGCCTGATCTGTTAACCCAGAAGTGAAATATTGGGCGATTGTCAGCTGCGTGATTAACGTCTGTACTCATTCGTGTTAGAAATTGAGAGTTCCGTCAAAAACGTAGTCCCCACCCTCGCAAAGGAAACTCAGCCAAGCCCCTCCCCCTTTAGATCCATGTGAGAACGCGTGCGAAGCAGTTTAAGCCCCGCCTTCGCCCAATCCTGATACGTCCAAATAACCAGTGATGAAAACCCCAAAATGGAAGTAATGCTGCTCGTTATCTCACGCACCCCATTCAGTCCTGGCAGATTCTTCAGTCTACATGATCTGTCCACTGAAGATGATGTATGGCCTAACTGTGGTGCCGATGCGACATGTATTGCGATTCCCACGATTCTATATGTATTGTAGTTCAATGCTGCTGCAGAGAGAGCCCTGAGAAAACAAGTTGTCATGGAAATAAAAGTGCTGAAAACTAATTGGCTCCCCATTTAAAAAGAGATGGTGCAGATACAGTCAACTAGCTCTAAAAGAATATTGCGATATTGTCAAAATATGAAAAATCGTGAAAAATAATATCCCGATATGTAACAGTATCTATTTCTCCCCCATCATTAATAAGAAATAATCAAAGACCAGCAACATGAAAAACAAGCTGAAAACAAACCCAGTTCTTAGACCTTTTCTTTCTCTTTCTTTCTCTCTCTCTCTTCTCCCCTCCCCTCCCCTCCCTTCATTATGAGCTGGGCTGAGCGGGTGCTGGGCTAATAATGCACGACAGATTGGAGCTTAAGGCCAGAGGACTCACTAGAGAGGTAGGAGTGCACTTCATAGGGAATAGGGTGCAGTTTCAGACGCAGCCTATAGCTAAGCACACTCTGCCTTTTCTATTGTTAATTTTCACCCAAATGATATTCTCACAGTGTCCTGAAAACCCATGTGTCTTAGTTATATCTAAATGAAATAAAGGCCCTGTGTGTGTGTGTGTTTTCTTTGTTTCTTGACTCAATCTGAATAACAGACAGCCCCAGGGGGACTCCAATCGGTGTCGCACCACGCAGTGGAACTGAAGTGCAGGCCTGTCAGTAGTCAAGTTACATTTCCACGCTGCTTCTGAAATAGTTTGAGCCCTAGCCAGGGCTGCTGCTTGCCTGAATACATCCTGGAGTGCCAACGCAACGCAAGCCAGTCGATGACAATGTGTGTCAGTGTTTGTGACTGGCATGTGTGATGTGTGTGTGATTGTGTGTGTGTGTGTGAGAGACATGGACCATATACTGTACACGTACACGCACACACAATAAATATAAATCGCCCTCTGTGAGACCTAGTCAGGCTCGTGACAAAAAACACATACACACTTCCCAGCTTTTGTTAGACCCCAGACATTCCCCACGGTCCATAAGAGTGATGACCGACTCCTGACAGAAACTAATTACAGAAAACCGGGGGACAGTTGAAAATTATTACAGGGCCACTGTATCCCATCTGGGAATCCGGCCACTGGGAAGGAAAACTCCAACTCCCACGATGCCCCTGGGTCATGGCTGTCTAACCTGCACTGTTAAAACACACACACGCACAATCACAGAACATTAACACCAGTGAGACAGCCCTTTTACAGGTCATTGACTGGGAGGATAGTAGATTATTATCAGGATGAGTATCAGGATGAGTATCAGGATGATTAGCAGGATGGTTAGCAGGATGATTAGCAGGATGGTTAGCAGGATGGTTATCAGGATGATTAGCAGAATGGTTATCAGGATGATTATCAGGATGATTAGCAGGATGGTTATCAGGATGGTTATCAGGATGATTAGCAGAATGGTTAGCAGGATGGTTATCAGGATGATTAGCAGAATGGTTATCAGGATGATTAGCAGAATGGTTAGCAGGATGGTTATCAGGATGATTAGCAGAATGGTTATCAGGATGATTAGCAGGATGATTAGCAGGATGGTTAGGATGATTAGCAGGATGTTTACTCACTGGGTGGCAGGAGGGGAGTTTGAGGAACCAGTGTTGACCTTTATGTCAAACCAATCAGTGGGTTGAGATCTTCTTTGAGGCATATAGGGCCCTAGTTTTGTCCAGAGCCTCGTGCTTTTTGCCTGGGCCCATAGTTCTCTGGTAAAAAGTAGTGCCATTTGAGAAGCACAGACATAGCTAATATAATCCGCTCTATTGAGGTCAGTGGTGTCTCCACTCACTCCACACAGAGTGAAGACAGACGCCAACTAGCCTAGACAGCGGCAGAGTCAAGATGTCTATTCAGTTCATTTCATTCACGAGCAACACTTGTTTCTTTGTAAGCCAACTGGGTCTTTTGTCCGTTTTTCTTATACAGAAATATACCTATTTTTCATCTCATACACAAGGGTCAATGCATTCTTTACATTCCACTTCTATTGACAAGGGCCTGTGTATAGGAACAGGGTTCTTGTTGTCATGGAAACCAAACAATTACCTTTGAAAACGATGGTGTGTCCTTGACAGTAATATCATGATGCTATGTACACAGGGTTAGCAGTACAACAGAGAAGTGGGACCCTATTGCATATATTCCACTACAATGACCAGAGCTCATAGAGAATGGTAATACTGCATAATAATGGCTGGAATGGAGTCAATGGAATGGTATCAAACACATCAAACACCTGGTTTCCATGTGGTGGTTACCATTCCATTGACTCCATTCCAGCCATTATTATGAGCCGTCCTCCCCTCACCAGCCTCCGCTGCTGTGAACGTGAGTGTGGACTGTTTCCAATTCCACACATTTTTGTTGTACATTTCACAGATCCAATTCCTGCCACATATCTAATAGTCACATCTGAACGATACACTCCATCTCCCCTCCCAGCAGCATATGGGCTGTCTACATTTACATTTACATTTAAGTCATTTAGCAGACGCTCTTATCCAGAGCGACTTACAAATTGGTGCATTCACCTTATGATATCCAGTGGAACAACCACTTTACAATAGTGCATCTAACTCTTTTAAGGGGGGGGGGGGGGTTAGAAGGATTACTTTATCCTATCCTAGGTATTCCTTAAAGAGGTGGGGTTTCAGGTGTCTCCGGAAGGTGGTGATTGACTCCGCTGACCTGGCGTCGTGAGGGAGTTTGTTCCACCATTGGGGTGCCAGAGCAGCGAACAGTTTTGACTGGGCTGAGCGGGAACTGTACTTCCTCAGAGGTAGGGAGGCGAGCAGGCCAGAGGTGGATGAACGCAGTGCCCTTGTTTGGGTGTAGGGCCTGATCAGAGCCTGAAGGTACGGAGGTGCCGTTCCCCTCACAGCTCCGTAGGCAAGCACCATGGTCTTGTAGCGGATGCGAGCTTCAACTGGAAGCCAGTGGAGAGAGCGGAGGAGCGGGGTGACGTGAGAGAACTTGGGAAAGTTGAACACCAGACGGGCTGCGGCGTTCTGGATGAGTTGTAGGGGTTTAATGGCACAGGCAGGGAGCCCAGCCAACAGCGAGTTGCAGTAATCCAGACGGGAGATGACAAGTGCCTGGATTAGGACCTGCGCCGCTTCCTGCGTGAGGCAGGGTCGTACTCTGCGAATGTTGTAGAGCATGAACCTACAGGAACGGGTCACCGCCTTGATGTTAGTTGAGAACGACAGGGTGTTGTCCAGGATCACGCCAAGGTTCTTAGCACTCTGGGAGGAGGACACAATGGAGTTGTCAACCGTGATGGCGAGATCATGGAACGGGCAGTCCTTCCCCGGGAGGAAGAGCAGCTCCGTCTTGCCGAGGTTCAGCTTGAGGTGGTGATCCGTCATCCACACTGATATGTCTGCCAGACATGCAGAGATGCGATTCACCACCTGGTTATCAGAGGGGGGAAAGGAGAAGATTAATTGTGTGTCGTCTGCATAGCAATGATAGGAGAGACCATGTGAGGATATGACAGAGCCAAGTGACTTGGTGTATAGCGAGAATAGGAGAGGGCCTAGAACAGAGCCCTGGGGGACACCAGTGGTGAGAGCACGTGGTGCGGAGACAGATTCTCGCCACGCCACCTGGTAGGAGCGACCTGTCAGGTAGGACGCAATCCAAGCGTGGGCCGCGCCGGAGATGCCCAGCTCGGAGAGGGTGGAGAGGAGGATCTGATGGTTCACAGTATCAAAGGCAGCCGATAGGTCTAGAAGGATGAGAGCAGAGGAGAGAGAGTTAGCTTTAGCAGTGCGGAGCGCCTCCGTGACACAGAGAAGAGCAGTCTCAGTTGAATGACTAGTCTTGAAACCTGACTGATTTGGATCAAGAAGGTCATTCTGAGAGAGATAGCAGGAGAGCTGGCCAAGGACGGCACGTTCAAGAGTTTTGGAGAGAAAAGAAAGAAGGGATACTGGTCTGTAGTTGTTGACATCGGAGGGATCGAGTGTAGGTTTTTTCAGAAGGGGTGCAACTCTCGCTCTCTTGAAGACGGAAGGGACGTAGCCAGCGGTCAAGGATGAGTTGATGAGCGAGGTGAGGTAAGGGAGAAGGTCTCCGGAAATGGTCTGGAGAAGAGAGGAGGGGATAGGGTCAAGCGGGCAGGTTGTTGGGCGGCCGGCCGTCACAAGACGCGAGATTTCATCTGGAGAGAGAGGGGAGAAAGAGGTCAAAGCACAGGGTAGGGCAGTGTGAGCAGAACCAGCGGTGTCGTTTGACTTAGCAAACGAGGATCGGATGTCGTCGACCTTCTTTTCAAAATGGTTGACGAAGTCATCAGCAGAGAGGGAGGAGGGGGGAGGAGGGGGAGGAGGATTCAGGAGGGAGGAGAAGGTGGCAAAGAGCTTCCTAGGGTTAGAGGCAGATGCTTGGAATTTAGAGTGGTAGAAATTGGCTTTAGCAGCAGAGACAGAAGAGGAGAATGTAGAGAGGAGGGAGTGAAAGGATGCCAGGTCCGCAGGGAGGCGAGTTTTCCTCCATTTCCGCTCGGCTGCCCGGAGCCCTGTTCTGTCTAATTGGGTGTCAACATATTTGGCCCAATCAGCAGTAATGACAAGGAGACGCTCAGGGGGAACGTGGTACAACACAGCTGGAGAAACCTGGGGAGGAGACCCCAAAGAGACCGCACACACCCACAATCACACACACACCTCACCCCCCACACACAGATGAAGATGAATATTAATCAGCGGCCCCACAGTGTTCAATCAGGTACAACTAAGCTGGTGATAGAGTGGTGCCTATGGGCCTGGATGGAATAGATGAACAGCACAGTGACTATGTAGTCGGGAGAGACTTCATTAGGAGCTCTGATTGGCTGAGGGGGCAGAAAAGAGGCGTCTGATAAATCAGCGGCGTGTTGAAGTGCAGCGAGTAGGCGGACATCGTGATTCCCTGCCTGCCTCGGTCTGTCTGTGTGTCTGTGTGGAGGGCCCTGACAGTAACAGGTGATCTGTTTCTCTGCAGATGAAAATAAAACAGAGGAAGAGACACAAACAGACGCCTACACACTCTCGCTATTTTCTCTCTTCCACACACACACACACACACACACACACACACACACACACACACACACACACACACACACACACACACACACACATACTTTCTCAATATCACTATTTGAGTTCAGTCATTTTACACACATGGCTGCTGTGGGTCATGGCTAAAGAGCAGTGAGAGTCAGATGGTCTGGTCATTCATCCAGCCCCACACAGAACTGAGGAGAGGAACCATACCAGAGTCTGTGGCCCGTCACTGACCTGCTGGCTATCTGATACATGGCTTTCAATTACCCCCACAGTCACATATCCTGGTGGAGAACATGTCCAGCTACAGACGGCACCACCACAGTCACATATCCTGGTGGAGAACATGTCCAGCTACAGACAGCACCACCACAGTCACATATCCTGGTGGAGAACATGTCCAGCTACAGACAGCACCACCACAGTCACATATCCTGGTGGAGAACATGTCCAGCTACAGACAGCACCACCACAGTCACATATCCTGGTGAAGAACATGTCCAGCTACAGACAGTACCACCACAGTCACATATCCTGGTGGAGAACATGTCCAGCTACAGACAGCACCACCACAGTCACATATCCTGGTGAAGAACATGTCCAGCTACAGACAGCACCACCACAGTCACATATCCTGGTGGAGAACATGTCCAGCTACAGACAGTACCACCACAGTCACATATCCTGGTGGAGAACATGTCCAGCTACAGACAGCACCACCACAGTCACATATCCTGGTGAAGAACATGTCCAGCTACAGACAGAACCACCACAGTCACATATCCTGGTGAAGAACATGTCCAGCTACAGACAGTACCACCACAGTGACATATCCTGGTGGAGAACATGTCCAGCTACAGACAGCACCACCACAGTCACATATCCTGGTGAAGAACATGTCCAGCTACAGACAGAACCACCACAGTCACATATCCTGGTGGAGAACATGTCCAGCTACAGACAGCACCACCACAGTCACATATCCTGGTGAAGAACATGTCCAGCTACAGACAGAACCACCACAGTCACATATCCTGGTGAAGAACATGTCCAGCTACAGACAGCACCACCACAGTCACATATCCGTGTACTGAAGTTCAGTACACGTCCTCATACAGTCAGTAGTTAAATAGACTCTCATAGCCCGGGATTGATACAAAACCACACTGCACTGACATCTCGCTGCAATTTCCCTGAGGTTCACAGCATTCACATATCTGGTAAACGTTGTGAATGTCAACACAAACATAAATTATATTTTAAAGTCGAATGCATTGCGATGTCGCCATACTGCAGTTTGTTTGAATCACGGCCATAGTCAATTAAGCTGCGGGCCCTAACGATCTGGTTTCAGGTTGGGTGTTTGTTTGACAAACTCAGTTCCTAAATGTTCTAACTATTTACCTGTCCCTGTAGTTGATGTAGCCTATTAGTCCAAATGAACTTCAGTCAGAAGACAGCGGTGAGGAGTCCTATTAGTCCAGCTGATCTTCAGTCAGAAGACAGCGGTGAGGAGTCCTATTAGTCCAGCTGAACTTCAGTCAGAAGACAGCCGTGAGGAGTCCTATTAGTCCAGCTGAACTTCAGTCAGAAGACAGCCGTGAGGAGTCCTATTAGTCCAGCTGATCTTCAGTCAGAAGACAGCAGTGAGGACTCCTATTAGTCCAGCTGAACTTCAGTCAGAAGACAGCCGTGAGGAGTCCTATTAGTCCAGCTGAACTTCAGTCAGAAGACAGCGGTGAGGAGTCCTATTAGTCCAGCTGAACTTCAGTCAGAAGACAGCCGTGAGGAGTCCTATTAGGGGGCCAAGCTTTAGCTCGTCAGCAGATGATCAAAGAAGACAAACTAGTGCAGCCACCGCAAAGACTTCTGAGACAGTTTAAGAAACAACTCTCTAATGATATGTGTAACGGCAGCCTTCCTCCTCTTCGTCTGGAGGTACTGGGCTGGAGACACGCACCACAGGGAGAGTGCATGGAGGAGGAACAGGGCTCTGGAGACGCACTGGAAGCCTGGTGCGTGGTGTAGGCACTGGTGGTACTGGGCTGGGGCGGGAAGGTGGCGCCGGATATACCGGACCGTGCAGGCGTACTGGCTCCCTTGAGCACAGAGCCTGCCCAACCTTACCTGGTTGAATGCTCCCCGTAGCCCTACCAGTGCGGGGAGGTGGAATAACCGGCACTGGGCTGTGTTGGCGAACCGGGGACACCATGCGTAAGGCTGGTGCCATGTATGCCGGCCCGAGGAGACGCACTGGAGACCAGACGCGTTGAGCCGGCTTCATGGCACCTGGCTCAATGCCCACTCTAGCCCGGCCGATACGTGGAGCTGGAATGTACCGCACCGGGCTAAGCACACGTACAGGAGACACCGTGCGCTCTTCCGCATAACACGGTGTCTGCCCGTACTCCCGCTCTCCACGGTAAGCATGGGAAGTGGGCGCAGGTTTCCTACCTGACTTCGCCACACTACCCTTTAGCCCCCCCCCCCCCAAGACATTTTTGGGATTTCTTCTCGAGCTTCCAGCCACGCTTCCGTGCTGCCTCCTCATACCACCGCTCCTGGGCTTTAGCTGCCTCCATCTCTTCACGAAAGCGGCGATATTCTCCAATGTGAGCCCAGTGTCCTTTTCCCTCCAGAATTTCCTCCCATGTCCAGGAGTCCTGTGTAGTGGGCCGCTGCTGCTGCCCGTAGCCACGCTGCTTGGTCCGAGTTTGGTGGGTGGTTCTGTAACGGCAGCCTTCCTCCTCTTCGTCTGAAGAGGAGGTGTAGCAGGGATCGGACCAAGACGCAGCGTAGCTCGTGTTCAACATGATTTTAATTTAAACGATAAACAGTGAACACTTAACAAATACAAAATAACAAACGTGGCTTACCGATACAGCCCTATCTGGTGCAGAGAAAACACAGAGACAGGAAACAACCACCCACAAATCCCCAACACAAAACAAGCCACCTATATATGATTCTCAATCAGGGACAACGATTGACAGCTGCCTCTGATTGAGAACCATATTAGGCCGAACACAGAAACAGACAAACTAGACACACAACATAGAATGCCCACCCAGCTCACGTCCTGACCAACACTAAAACAAGCAACACACATAAGAACTATGGTCAGGACGTGACAATATGAACTATTCTGATAGAAGTTACTGTTGTGACTTTTTATTGAGGGCTGGATGGTAACAGAGGCGGAGTTAAACAAACAGAACAAACAAACAGTTAAACAAACAAACAGTTCATGTGAACTGTGTATCATCAAACTATGGTTGATAGGATTCAACGGTGCGTGTGCGCGTCGGTGCGAGCAAATCAAATCAAAGTTAATTTGTCACGTGCGCCGAATACAACAGACCTTACAGTGAAATGCTTACTTACAGGCTCTAACCAATAGTGCAAAAAAAGGTATGTGTGTGTGTGTAGGTAAGTAAAGAAATAAAACATTTGAAAATAAGAGTAGCAAGGCGCGCGTGTTTGTGTGTGTGTGTGTGTGCATGTTGGTGCGTGCGCGAGTGTGTATGCGCGTCGGTGCATGCATGCGTGTGTGTGTGTGTGTGCGTGTCGGTGTATGCGCGCGCGTGTGCTGCCAGAGGGTCAGTGGGGTAAGGTCCAGTTAATCACAGCCCTGCAGGAGAAGATGAGATATCCCACTGATCTCCACTCGCCCACTGAGCTGGCAGACAAGGTGTGAACACACAGGATAGGAGTGGGAATCAGCACACATACGCACACACACACACACACAGACACACAGACACTGCGTGGGTGCCTGGCAGCATGGGAATGTTCTTCACACAGCTCCATCATACAGAGTGTCCTTACAGAACAGACAAGCAATCACACCAGCAGATAATAGATCAGCGCAGACACATGTAACACATTAACTACAGATCTACAGATACTCTGTAGCACAGACACATGTAACACATTAACTACAGATCTACAGATACTCTGAGCACAGACACATGTAACACATTAACTACTGATCTACAGATACTCTGAGTACAGAGAGAGAGCGCCTCACTTTGAAGCCCACACGTTTCGTTGAAAGTCAGCCTTGAAACTTTGACCTGACGGAAGCTATACTGCAGACCTGACGGAGGCTATACTGCAGACCTGACGGAGGCTATACTGCAGACCTGACGGAGGCTATACTGCAGACCTGACGGAGGCTATACTGCAGACCTGACGGAGGCAATACTGCAGACCTGACGGAGGCAATCCTGCAGACCTGACGGAGGCAATACTGCAGACCTGACGGAGGCTATACTGCAGACCTGACGGAGGCAATACTGCAGATCTGACGGAGGCTATACTGCAGACCTGACGGAGGCTATACTGCAGACCTGACGGAGGCTATACTGCAGACCTGACGGAGGCTATTCTACAGAACTGACGGAGGCTGTTCTACAGACCTGACGGAGGCTATACTGCAGACCTGACGGAGGCTATACTGCAGACCTGACAGAGGCTATACTGCAGACCTGACAGAGGCTATACTGCAGACCTGACGGAGGCTATACTGCAGACCTGACAGAGGCTATACTGCAGATGAGAGATTGACTACAGCAGATTGAACGTTGTCTGTTGGTGCTGCTGTAGCCTAATGAAAAACATGAGCAGGCATCCTTTTCTTATTTACTGCCCGCTGACCCTTACACTGTTCTACATAGGAAGGTCTTCTTCATTCTATTTTGTCTTGCTGTATGTACAGTACCAGTCAAAAGTTTGGACACACCTACTCATTAAACTTAATTTTTTATTGTTTTTACTATTTTCTACATTGTAGAATAGTAGTGAAAACATCAAAACTATGAAAAAACACAGATGGAATCATGTAGTAACCAAAAGTGTTAAACAAATAAAAATATATTTGATATTCTTCAAAGTAGCCACCATTTGCCTTGATGACAGCTTTGCACACTCTTGGCATTCTTTCAACCAGCTTCACCTGGAATGCTTTTCCAACGTTTTGAAGGAGTACCTAAATATGCTGAGCACTTGCTGGCTGCTTTTCCAACACTCTGCGGTCCAACTCAACCCAAAC
The DNA here is from genome assembly GCF_045679555.1 of Salvelinus alpinus. Taxonomy (NCBI): domain Eukaryota; kingdom Metazoa; phylum Chordata; class Actinopteri; order Salmoniformes; family Salmonidae; genus Salvelinus; species Salvelinus alpinus. The sequence goes on from NC_092086.1 coordinate 28,881,998, forward strand.
CATCTCAATTGGGTTGAGGTCGGGATATTGTGGAGGCCAGGTCATCTGATGAAGCACTCCATCACTCTCCTTCTTGGTCAAATAGCCTGGAGGTGTGTTTTGTTTTGAAAAACAAATGATAGTCCTACTAAGCACAAACCAAATAGGATGGCGTATCGCTGCAGAATGCTGTGGTAGCCATGCTGGTTAAGTGTGCCTTGAATTCTAAATAAATCACTGACAGTGTCACCAGCAAAGCACCCCACACCTCCTCCTCCATGCTTCACGGTGGGAAAAACACATGCGGAGATCATTCATTCACCTACTCTGCGTCTCACAAAGACTTGCCAGTTCGAACCAAAAATGTCAAATTTGGACTCATCAGACCAAAGGACAGATTACCACGGTCTGTTGTCCATTGCTCGTGTTTCTTGGCCCAAGCAAGTCTCTTCTTCTTATTGGTGTCCTTTAGTAGTGGTTTCTTTGCAGCAATTCAACCATGAAGGCCTGATTTCACCCAGTCTCCTCTGAACAGTTGATGTTGAGATGTGTCTGTTATTTGAACTCATTTATTTGGGCTGTAATCTAAGATGCAGTTATTCTAATGAACTTATCCTCTGCAGAAGACGTAACTCTGGGTCTTCCTTTCCTGTGGCGTTCCTCATGAGAGCCAGTTTCATCATAGCACTTGATGGTTTTTGTTCTTGAAATGTTCCGCATTGACTGACCTTCGTGTCTTAAAGTAATGATGGACTGTCATTTCTCTTTGCTTATTTGAGCTGTTCTTGCCATAATATGGACTTGGTGTTTTACCAAATAGGGCTATCTTCTCTGAGAGACTGACTGCATCACTTCTTTTTATAAGAAACATTAATGTGTTGAAAATCCCAAATTGTTTGCATAGTCAACTTACACGCAGGTCTTTTCACAGTCCCCAAATCCAGAACAAATTCAAGAAAGCGTACAGTATTATGTAGAGCCCTTATTGCATGGAACTTCCTTCCATCTCACATTGCTCAAATAAACAGCAAACCTGGTTTAAAAAAAACAGATAAAGCAATACCTCACGGCACAACGCCACTCCCCTATTTGACCTAGATAGTTTGTGTGTATGCATTGATACAGTATGTAGGCTACGTGTGCCTTTATTTTTTTTAATGCAGTTCTGTCCTTGAGCTGTTCTTGTCTATTGATGTTATGTATTATGTTTCATGTTTTGTGTGGACCCCAGGAAGAGTAGCTGCTGCTTTTGCTCAAATGCATTATGAAGGAACAAAATTTTACAAATTAACTTTTAACAAGGCACACCTGTTAATTGAAATGCATTCCAGGTGACTACCTCATGACGCTGATTGAGGGAATGCCAAGAGTGTGCAAAGCTGTCATCAAGGCAAAAGGTAGCTACTTTGAAGAATCTCAAAAGTAAAATATATTTTCATTTGTTTAACACTTTTTTGGTTACTACATGATTCCATGTGTTATTTCATAGTTTTGATGTCTTCACTATTATTCTACAATGTAGAAAATAGTAAAAATAAAGAAAAACCCTGGAATGAGTAGGTGTGTCCAAACGTTTGACTGGTACTGTACGTATATATGATACTGTAACATTGTTATAAAAATAAATCACAGTGTGAGTGTATGTATTTTTGTATAGTATTTTATTACGGATCCCCATTAGCTGCTGCCAAGTCTTCTTACTCCTCCTGGGGTCCAGACACATTAAGGCACATCACAAAATAAACAAACAAAACATTTAATTAAACAGTACATCATATTCATAATCATTACACCAGTACACATCTGCAGCACAACATTTATAATACCACCATACAACAATATTAAAATGTACGTGTGTGTAGCTTGTGTGTCTAGAGTGTGTGTGTTAGTGTGAGTGTGTGTGTCGAGTGCCTGTGCTATTGTGAGTGTGTGTGTGTGTGCGTGCGTGTAGAGTGCGTGTGCTAGTGTGAGTGTGTATGTGTGTGAGTGTGTAGAGTGCGTGTGCTAGTGTGTGTGAGTGTGTGTGTGTAGAGTGCGTGTGCTATTGTGAGTGTGTGTGTGTGCTAGTGTGAGTGTGTAGAGTGCGTGTGTTAGTGTGTGTGAGTGTGTGTGTGTAGAGTGCGTGTGCTATTGTGAGTGTGTGTGTGTGTGTGTGTGCTAGTGTGAGTGTGTGTTTGTGTGTGTGTGTGTGCTATTGTGTGTGAGTGAGTGTGTGTGTGTAGAGTGCTGCTGCTAGTGTGAGTGTGTGTGTTGTAGAGTGCGTGTGCTAGTGTGAGTGTGTAGAGTGCGTGTGTTAGTGTGTGTGAGTGTGTGTGTAGAGTGCGTGTGCTAGTGTGTGTGTGTGTGAGTGTGTGTAGAGTGCGTGTGAGTGTGCGTTCGTGTCTTGTTGTTGTTTCTGGCCACCTCATCTGCTCAGTGTGCTATAGCAAGACCTCTCCGCTCACTGCCAGTCAGGATGGGGCACAGCTGGTGCTGCCTGCATGGAGCTGGGTCCCCCTCCCTCTGACATCTGTTGCTTTTGTCTGTCCGTCCCAGCAGACCCAACAAACAGATCTGGTCAAGGCCAACCTGACCCTGTCCTCTGTAGAGTGTGCCAAGGTTTTATTATGCATTGACATGTACATAGAGCATTTATACACGTACACACACACACACACACACACACACACACACCTCTATGTAGATGTTCACACACACCAGTCACAAACACTGACACACATTGTCATCGACTGGCTTGCGTTGCGTTGGCACTCCAGGATGTATTCAGACAAGCAGCAGCCCTGGCTAGGGGTCAAACTATTTCAGAAGCAGCAGCCCTGGCTAGGGGTCAAACTATTTCAGAAGCAGCAGCCCTGGCTAGGGGTCAAACTATTTCAGAAGCAGCAGCCCTGGCTAGGGGTCAAACTATTTCAGAAGCAGCAGCCCTGGCTAGGGGTCAAACTATTTCAGAAGCAGCAGCCCTGGCTAGGAGTCAAACTATTTCAGAAGCAGCAGCCCTGGCTAGGGGTCAAACTATTTCAGAAGCAGCAGCCCTGGCTAGGGGTCAAACTATTTCAGAAGCAGCAGCCCTGGCTAGGAGTCAAACTATTTCAGAAGCAGCAGCCCTGGCTAGGAGTCAAACTATTTCAGAAGCAGCAGCCCTGGCTAGGGGTCAAACTATTTCAGAAGCAGCAGCCCTGGCTAGGAGTCAAACTATTTCAGAAGCAGCAGGCCTGGCTAGGAGTCAAACTATTTCAGAAGCAGCGTGGATCCTAGTTCTATAGTACTAGGCTTTGCTGACAGCCTATAAAAAACATATAGTTCATGTGAGGGCTGAGCATGCTGCATGCCAGCCCTGGATGCCTGTGTGTCAGTCATTTTGTGTGACTCAGATCCCATACTATTTATAATATAGTGCACTATTTCTGACCAGAGCCCTATAGTTCCTGGTCAAAAGTAGTTCACTAAATAATAAATAGGGTGCCATTTGGGAGACAGCCATTCTCTACACAGTAGAGGGGAAGGTGCCTGTCTAGCTCTGCTCACTGGGATTTCACTTCCTCACTCTCTCTTTTTCTGGCACGCCCCATTAAGTAAATCAATCAATCAGCGGAGCAACATGCTTGTCAATCCCTCACTGAGAGGAGAGGTGGGGAAGAGACAGAGACGGGGGTACAGAGATGGAGGGGTACGGAGGAGAGAAAGGGGGAGGGCAGCAGGGGGATATTCCCCTTGAGAGACCAGTCCAGAGAGAGAGAAACACTAGTATGAGAAGCAGCCATTGAAACTCTCCCAGTCACGACTACCCAAACTCAATGCCATTGTATTCCACGTCTCCTCTCAAGATATAAATAGTTCAGTACTGAGGCAGTGTTAGCAATATAGTGCACTACTTTTGACTAGAGCCCTATGAGAAAGAGGGTGCCATTTGGGATGCAGACAGAGGGTGTTCTGCAGGGAGCAGGATTGATGTCTCTGTGTGGAGTGGTGTTGTCTGTGTTATGATCCAGTCAGGGAGACCTTTAGAATGATGGTACCATTATACCATCAAAGACTGAACTTTAGGTTAGAAGTTCATCTAGAGTAAACCATTTCACACCCTTTCTTTGAAATATGGTACTGTGTGTTATAGGCTACATCTGTGTTTGTGTGTGTGTGTGTGTGTGTGTGTGTGTGTGTGTGTGTGTGTGTGTGTGTGTGTGTGTGTGTGTGTGTGTGTGTGTGTGTGTGTGTGTGTGTGTGTGTGTGTGTGTGTGTGTGTGTGTGTGTGTGTGTGTGTGTGTGTGTGTGTGTGTGAACATACTTTAATGACTGCTACTGAATGGAATGAGGCCATGGGTCAGCTAGACTCAAGTGGTCCTAGGAGAATATACACACATCACTTCATCTTCAAAGAGACTACTAATCAGTTGTGTCGCTGCACATGTTCCCATGGCAACCGGGGGTACTCACTCGCCTCTGTGCTCAGGTCAATTCTCAGTTATTTTCTCTGTGTGTGTGTGAATATCTTTTTCTCTACTTGTCTACGATATCGCTATCTCTCGCCCAATGCTACAGCCTACATGAACCCCTAGCCTACCTCTTGCCTGAGGCAGAGTCTGTACTATGCGTGCAGACAGATAGCAGACTGAAATCTCAGCTCATTTTAATGTATGCGGAGAGACATCTCTAAGATTCTCTATGTTTGGCCTTCAGACCCTATGTAGATTGGATCTATAATTAGACTGATGGTTCACAGAGGTGATGGGGCATGGTTCATTGGCTCACTGATGGTGAAGTGGGAGCTCAGTTCACAGGGTTCAAACCACAGCAGACTATGATGCGCACATTCAGAAGAGTGTGAGAGGAAGTCGTGGTGTGTGTGTGTGTGTGGCTGCATGCACACTCTGGTGTGTATACACATACGTCCTCCTGTTTGTCTGAATGAGCACCAATCAACAGCTCAATGGAACGACTCCATTCTGTACAAAACATGTCCGATAACAGGTCTCATTTATCCTCATTACAGACCCTTACACTCTACTAAATCACACCCAGTATTACAGACCCTTACACTCTACTAAATCACACCCAGTATTACAGACCCTTACACTCTACTACATCACACCCAGTATTACAGACCCTTACACTCTACTACATCACACCCAGTATTACAGACCCTTACACTCTACTACATCACACCCAGTATTACAGACCCTTACACTCTACTACATCACACCCAGTATTACAGACCCTTACACTCTACTACATCACACCCAGTATTACAGACCCTTACACTCTACTAAATCACACCCAGTATTACAGACCCTTACACTCTACTACATCACACCCAGTATTACAGACCCTTACACTCTACTACATCACACCCAGTATTACAGACCCTTACACTCTACTACATCACACCCAGTATTACAGACCCTTACACTCTACTACATCACACCCAGTATTACAGACCCTTACACTCTACTAAATCACACCCAGTATTACAGACCCTTACACTCTACTACATCACACCCAGTATTACAGACCCTTACACTCTACTACATCACACCCAGTATTACAGACCCTTACACTCTACTACATCACACCCAGTATTACAGACCCTTACACTCTACTACATCACACCCAGTATTACAGACCCTTACACTCTACTACATCACACCCAGTATTACAGACCCTTACACTCTACTACATCACACCCAGTATTACAGACCCTTACACTCTACTACATCACACCCAGTATTACAGACCCTTACACTCTACTACATCACACCCAGTATTACAGACCCTTACACTCTACTACATCACACCCAGTATTACAGACCCTTACACTCTACTACATCACACCCAGTATTACAGACCCTTACACTCTACTACATCACACCCAGTATTACAGACCCTTACACTCTACTACATCACACCCAGTATTACAGACCCTTACACTCTACTACATCACACCAGTATTACAGACCCTTACACTCTACTACATCACACCAGTATTACAGACCCGTACACTCTACTACATCACACCCAGTATTACAGACCCTTACACTCTACTACATCACACCCAGTATTACAGACCCTTACACTCTACTACATCACACCCAGTATTACAGACCCTTACACTCTACTACATCACACCAGTATTACAGACCCTTACACTCTACTACATCACACCCAGTATTACAGACCCTTACACTCTACTACATCACACCCAGTAGTACAGACCCTTACACTCTACTACATCACACCCAGTATTACAGACCCGTACACTCTACTACATCACACCCAGTATTACAGACCCGTACACTCTACTACATCACACCCAGTATTACAGACCCTTACACTCTACTACATCACACCCAGTATTACAGACCCTTACACTCTACTACATCACACCCAGTATTACAGACCCTTACACTCTACTACATCACACCCAGTATTACAGACCCTTACACTCTACTACATCACACCCAGTATTACAGACCCTTACACTCTACTACATCACACCCAGTATTACAGACCCTTACACTCTACTACATCACACCAGTATTACAGACCCTTACACTCTACTACATCACACCCAGTAGTATGGTGCTTTCAGCTGCACCCTGTCTCTCTCTCCTCTTCATCTGGCTGTGATAGAGTTAGGGCCACGTCTAACAGGAAGGGGTGAGGAGGGGTGAGAGATAGGGGAAGTGAGACAGGAGGAGGGGTGAGAGATAGGGGAAGTGAGACAGGAGGAGGGGTGAGAGATAGGGGAAGTGAGACAGGAGGAAGGGGTGAGAGATAGGGGAAGTGAGACAGGAGGAAGGGGTGAGAGATAGGGGAAGTGAGACAGGAGGAAGGGGTGAGGATGGGTGAGAGATAGGGGAAGTGAGACAGGAGGAGGGGGTGAGAGATAGGGGAAGTGAGACAGGAGGAAGGGGTGAGAGATAGGGGAAGTGAGACAGGAGGAAGGGGTGAGAGATAGGGGAAGTGAGACAGGAGGAAGGGGTGAGAGATAGGGGAAGTGAGACAGGAGGAAGGGGTGAGAGATAGGTGAAGTGAGACAGGAGGAAGGGGTGAGGATGGGTGAGAGATAGGGGAAGTGAGACAGGAGGAGGGGTGAGAGAGGGGAAGTGAGACAGGAGGAGGGGTGAGAGATAGGGGAAGTGAGACAGGAGGAAGGGGTGGGAGATATGGGAAGAGAGACAGGAGGAGGGGTGAGAGATAGGGGAAGTGAGACAGGAGGAAGGGGTGAGGAGGAGTGAGAGATAGGGGAAGTGAGACAGGAGGAGGGGTGAGAGAGGGGAAGTGAGACAGGAGGAAGGGGTGAGGATGGGCGAGAGATAGGGGAAGTGAGACAGGAGGAGGGGTGAGAGAGGGGAAGTGAGACAGGAGGAGGGGTGAGAGATAGGGGAAGTGAGACAGGAGGAGGGGTGAGAGATAGGGGAAGTGAGACAGGAGGGATGAGAGATAGGGGAAGTGAGACAGGAGGAGGGGTGAGAAATAGGGGAAATGAGACAGGAGGAAGGGGTGGGAGATATGGGAAGAGAGACAGGAGGAGGGGTGAGAGATAGGGGAAGTGAGACAGGAGGAAGGGGTGAGGAGGAGTGAGAGATAGGGGAAGTGAGACAGGAGGAGGGGTGAGAGAGGGGAAGTGAGACAGGAGGAAGGGGTGAGGATGGGCGAGAGATAGGGGAAGTGAGACAGGAGGAGGGGTGAGAGAGGGGAAGTGAGACAGGAGGAGGGGTGAGAGATAGGGGAAGTGAGACAGGAGGAGGGGTGAGAGATAGGGGAAGTGAGACAGGAGGAGGGGTGAGAGATAGGGGAAGTGAGACAGGAGGAGGGGTGTGAGACAGGAGGAGGGGTGAGAGATAGTGGAAGTGAGACAGGAGGAGGGGTGAGAAATAGGGGAAATGAGACAGGAGGAAGGGGTGGGAGATATGGGAAGAGAGACAGGAGGAGGGGTGAGAGATAGGGGAAGTGAGACAGGAGGAAGGGGTGAGGAGGAGTGAGAGAGAGGGGGAAAGGTGATGGAAGATTTCCTGCTCTGTTTAGCTAAACAGTGATAGCTCGTTATCAACCAAGCAATCATATAAGAACCCCATGTTATTATAGGCCAATATGAACCTCCAAATCATCTATCTAAGGATGCTTAGACTGTAGACTGTGCCACACACACAGAGAGCATGTTCCCATCCTAGTAGGATTCGCATGACCATATCAACCCCCCTACAGTAACACAACTCCATACAGCAGCCTCTACACTGTAGATGAAAGCCTAGATGTGTTTTTAGCCTGAATTAGACCTGACATAATAAACAGAGCTTGCTGACTGTACATTACACTACTTTGTTGTGAGTCTACTCTTTCATCTGTGCTTAGATAAGCTCTCAAGTCCTGAGTTGTGTTTTTTCATGCCAGATGGTGGAACAGATGACTGTGTGTGTGTGTGTGAGATGAGACCTCAGGATCTTTCTTTTTCAGAGTGGAAAAACTTACACAGTTGGAGAAGAGGAGAGGATATGAGAGGAGAGGAGAGGAGAGGATATGAGATGAGAGGAGTAGAGAGGAGAGGATATGAGAGGAGAGACGTAGAGAGGATATGAGAGGAGAGGAGTAGAGAGGATATGAGAGGATAGGAGAGGAGTAGAGAGGAGAGGATATGAGAGGAGAGGAGTAGAGAGGAGAGGATATGAGAGGAGAGGAGTAGAGAGGATATGAGAGGAGAGGAGTAGAGAGGAGAGGATATGAGAAGAGAGGATTAGAGAGGATATGAGAGGATAGGAGAGGAGTAGAGGGAAGAGGATATGAGAGGAGAGGAGTAGAGAGGATATGAGAGGATAGGAGAGGAGTAGAGAGGAGAGGATATGAGAGGAGAGGAGTAGAGGATATGAGAGGAGAGGAGTAGAGAGGAGAGGATATGAGAGGAGAGGAGTAGAGAGGAGAGGATATGAGAGGAGAGAAGTAGAGAGGATATGAGAGGAGAGGAGTAGAGAGGATATGAGAGGATAGGAGAGGAGTAGAGAGGAGAGGATATGAGAGGAGAGGAGTAGAGAGGAGAGGAGAGGAGTAGAGAGGATATGAGAGGATAGGAGAGGAGTAGAGAGGAGAGGATATGAGAAGAGAGGATTAGAGAGGATATGAGAGGATAGGAGAGGAGTAGAGAGGAGAGGATATGAGAGGAGAGGAGTAGAGAGGATATGAGAGGATAGGAGAGGAGTAGAGAGGAGAGGATATGAGAGGAGAGGAGTAGAGGATATGAGAGGAGAGGAGTAGAGAGGAGAGGATATGAGAGGAGAGGAGTAGAGGAGAGGATATGAGAGGAGAGGAGTAGAGAGGAGAGGAGTAGAGAGGATATGAGAGGAGAGGAGAGGAGTAGAGAGGAGAGGATATGAGAGGAGAGGAGTAGAGGATATGAGAGGAGAGGAGTAGAGAGGAGAGGATGTGAGAGGAGAGGATATGAGAGGAGAGGATATGAGAGGAGAGGATATGATATGAGAGGAGAGGAGTAGAGAGGAGAGGAGTAGAGAGGATATGAGAGGAGAGGATATGAGAGGAGAGGAGTAGAGAGGATATGAGAGGAGAGGAGTAGAGAGGAGAGGAGTAGAGAGGAGAGGAGTAGAGAGGAGAGGAGTAGAGAGGAGAGGATATGAGAGGAGAGGATATGAGAGGAGAGGAGTAGAGGAGAGGATATGAGAGGAGAGGTGTAGAGAGGAGAGGATATGAGAGGAGAGGAGTAGAGAGGAGAGGAGTAGAGAGGAGAGGAGTAGAGGATATGAGAGGAGAGGAGTAGAGAGGAGAGGATATGAGAGGAGAGGAGTAGAGAGGAGAGGATATGAGAGGAGAGAAGTAGAGAGGATATGAGAGGAGAGGAGTAGAGAGGATATGAGAGGATAGGAGAGGAGTAGAGAGGAGAGGATATGAGAGGAGAGGAGTAGAGAGGAGAGGAGAGGAGTAGAGAGGATATGAGAGGATAGGAGAGGAGTAGAGAGGAGAGGATATGAGAAGAGAGGATTAGAGAGGATATGAGAGGATAGGAGAGGAGTAGAGAGGAGAGGATATGAGAGGAGAGGAGAGGAGTAGAGAGGATATGAGAGGATAGGAGAGGAGTAGAGAGGAGAGGATATGAGAGGAGAGGAGTAGAGGATATGAGAGGAGAGGAGTAGAGAGGAGAGGATATGAGAGGAGAGGAGTAGAGGAGAGGATATGAGAGGAGAGGAGTAGAGAGGAGAGGAGTAGAGAGGATATGAGAGGAGAGGAGAGGAGTAGAGAGGAGAGGATATGAGAGGAGAGGAGTAGAGGATATGAGAGGAGAGGAGTAGAGAGGAGAGGATGTGAGAGGAGAGGATATGAGAGGAGAGGATATGAGAGGAGAGGATATGAGAGGAGAGGAGTAGAGAGGAGAGGAGTAGAGAGGATATGAGAGGAGAGGATATGAGAGGAGAGGAGTAGAGAGGATATGAGAGGAGAGGATATGAGAGGAGAGGAGTAGAGGAGAGGATATGAGAGGAGAGGTGTAGAGAGGAGAGGATATGAGAGGAGAGGGTATGAGAGGAGAGGAGTAGAGGATATGAGAGGAGAGGAGTAGAGAGGAGAGGATATGAGAGGAGAGGGTATGAGAGGAGAGGAGTAGAGGATATGAGAGGAGAGGAGTAGAGAGGAGAGGATTTGAGAGGAGAGGAGTAGAGGAGAGGATATGAGAGGAGAGGAGTAGAGAGGAGAGGAGTAGAGAGGATATGATATGAGAGGAGAGGAGTAGAGAGGAGAGGATATGAGAGGAGAGGAGTAGAGGATATGAGAGGAGAGGAGTAGAGAGGAGAGGATATGAGAGGAGAGGAGTAGAGGAGAGGATATGAGAGGAGAGGAGTAGAGAGGAGAGGAGTAGAGAGGATATGAGAGGAGAGGATATGAGAGGAGAGGAGTAGAGAGGATATGAGAGGAGAGGAGTAGAGAGGAGAGGATATGAGAGGAGAGGAGTAGAGAGGAGAGGAGTAGAGAGGAGAGGAGTAGAGAGGAGAGGATACGAGAGGAGAGGATATGAGAGGAGAGGAGTAGAGGAGAGGATATGAGAGGAGAGGTGTAGAGAGGAGAGGATATGAGAGGAGAGGAGTAGAGAGGAGAGGAGAGGAGAGGAGAGGATATGAGATGAGAGGAGTAGAGAGGAGAGGATATGAGAGGAGAGACGTAGAGAGGATATGAGAGGAGAGGAGTAGAGAGGATATGAGAGGATAGGAGAGGAGTAGAGAGGAGAGGATATGAGAGGAGAGGAGTAGAGAGGAGAGGATATGAGAGGAGAGGAGTAGAGAGGATATGAGAGGAGAGGAGTAGAGAGGAGAGGATATGAGAAGAGAGGATTAGAGAGGATATGAGAGGATAGGAGAGGAGTAGAGGGAAGAGGATATGAGAGGAGAGGAGTAGAGAGGATATGAGAGGATAGGAGAGGAGTAGAGAGGAGAGGATATGAGAGGAGAGGAGTAGAGGATATGAGAGGAGAGGAGTAGAGAGGAGAGGATATGAGAGGAGAGGAGTAGAGAGGAGAGGATATGAGAGGAGAGAAGTAGAGAGGATATGAGAGGAGAGGAGTAGAGAGGATATGAGAGGATAGGAGAGGAGTAGAGAGGAGAGGATATGAGAGGAGAGGAGTAGAGAGGAGAGGAGAGGAGTAGAGAGGATATGAGAGGATAGGAGAGGAGTAGAGAGGAGAGGATATGAGAAGAGAGGATTAGAGAGGATATGAGAGGATAGGAGAGGAGTAGAGAGGAGAGGATATGAGAGGAGAGGAGTAGAGAGGATATGAGAGGATAGGAGAGGAGTAGAGAGGAGAGGATATGAGAGGAGAGGAGTAGAGGATATGAGAGGAGAGGAGTAGAGAGGAGAGGATATGAGAGGAGAGGAGTAGAGGAGAGGATATGAGAGGAGAGGAGTAGAGAGGAGAGGAGTAGAGAGGATATGAGAGGAGAGGAGAGGAGTAGAGAGGAGAGGATATGAGAGGAGAGGAGTAGAGGATATGAGAGGAGAGGAGTAGAGAGGAGAGGATGTGAGAGGAGAGGATATGAGAGGAGAGGATATGAGAGGAGAGGATATGATATGAGAGGAGAGGAGTAGAGAGGAGAGGAGTAGAGAGGATATGAGAGGAGAGGATATGAGAGGAGAGGAGTAGAGAGGATATGAGAGGAGAGGAGTAGAGAGGAGAGGAGTAGAGAGGAGAGGAGTAGAGAGGAGAGGAGTAGAGAGGAGAGGATATGAGAGGAGAGGATATGAGAGGAGAGGAGTAGAGGAGAGGATATGAGAGGAGAGGTGTAGAGAGGAGAGGATATGAGAGGAGAGGAGTAGAGAGGAGAGGAGTAGAGAGGAGAGGAGTAGAGGATATGAGAGGAGAGGAGTAGAGAGGAGAGGATATGAGAGGAGAGGAGTAGAGAGGAGAGGATATGAGAGGAGAGAAGTAGAGAGGATATGAGAGGAGAGGAGTAGAGAGGATATGAGAGGATAGGAGAGGAGTAGAGAGGAGAGGATATGAGAGGAGAGGAGTAGAGAGGAGAGGAGAGGAGTAGAGAGGATATGAGAGGATAGGAGAGGAGTAGAGAGGAGAGGATATGAGAAGAGAGGATTAGAGAGGATATGAGAGGATAGGAGAGGAGTAGAGAGGAGAGGATATGAGAGGAGAGGAGAGGAGTAGAGAGGATATGAGAGGATAGGAGAGGAGTAGAGAGGAGAGGATATGAGAGGAGAGGAGTAGAGGATATGAGAGGAGAGGAGTAGAGAGGAGAGGATATGAGAGGAGAGGAGTAGAGGAGAGGATATGAGAGGAGAGGAGTAGAGAGGAGAGGAGTAGAGAGGATATGAGAGGAGAGGAGAGGAGTAGAGAGGAGAGGATATGAGAGGAGAGGAGTAGAGGATATGAGAGGAGAGGAGTAGAGAGGAGAGGATGTGAGAGGAGAGGATATGAGAGGAGAGGATATGAGAGGAGAGGATATGAGAGGAGAGGAGTAGAGAGGAGAGGAGTAGAGAGGATATGAGAGGAGAGGATATGAGAGGAGAGGAGTAGAGAGGATATGAGAGGAGAGGATATGAGAGGAGAGGAGTAGAGGAGAGGATATGAGAGGAGAGGTGTAGAGAGGAGAGGATATGAGAGGAGAGGGTATGAGAGGAGAGGAGTAGAGGATATGAGAGGAGAGGAGTAGAGAGGAGAGGATATGAGAGGAGAGGGTATGAGAGGAGAGGAGTAGAGGATATGAGAGGAGAGGAGTAGAGAGGAGAGGATTTGAGAGGAGAGGAGTAGAGGAGAGGATATGAGAGGAGAGGAGTAGAGAGGAGAGGAGTAGAGAGGATATGATATGAGAGGAGAGGAGTAGAGAGGAGAGGATATGAGAGGAGAGGAGTAGAGGATATGAGAGGAGAGGAGTAGAGAGGAGAGGATATGAGAGGAGAGGAGTAGAGGAGAGGATATGAGAGGAGAGGAGTAGAGAGGAGAGGAGTAGAGAGGATATGAGAGGAGAGGATATGAGAGGAGAGGAGTAGAGAGGATATGAGAGGAGAGGAGTAGAGAGGAGAGGATATGAGAGGAGAGGAGTAGAGAGGAGAGGAGTAGAGAGGAGAGGAGTAGAGAGGAGAGGATACGAGAGGAGAGGATATGAGAGGAGAGGTGTAGAGGAGAGGATATGAGAGGAGAGGTGTAGAGAGGAGAGGATATGAGAGGAGAGGAGTAGAGAGGAGAGGAGTAGAGAGGAGAGGAGTAGAGAGGAGAGGAGTAGAGAGGAGATGATATGAGAGGAGAGGATATGAGAGGAGAGGAGTAGAGAGGAGAGGAGTAGAGAGGAGAGGAGTAGAGAGGAGATGATATGAGAGGAGATGATATGAGAGGAGAGGAGTAGAGGATATGAGAGGAGAGGATATGAGAGGAGAGGAGTAGAGAGGAGAGGATATGAGAGGAGAGGGTATGAGAGGAGAGGAGTAGAGGATATGAGAGGAGAGGATATGAGAGGAGAGAATATGAGAGGAGAGGAGTGGAGGAGTGAATCAGGCCGTCGTGGTCCAATGAGAAGGTCCAAACCTTTGACTGGTGCTGTATTACTCAGCATATTTGACCACAGACTTCTCCCTCCACCCCCAGTGTCTGTCCATTATCAACAGTACTACCCAATGTGTCTGTCCATTATCAACAGTACTACCCCCAGTGTCTGTCCATTAGCAACAGTACTACCCCCAGTGTGTCTGTCCATTATCAACAGTACTACCCAGTGTGTCTGTCCATTATCAACAGTACTACCCAGTGTGTCCGTCCATTATCAACAGTACCACCCAGTGTGTCTGTCCATTATCAAAAGTACTACCCAGTGTGTCTGTCCATTATCAACAGTACTACCCAGTGTGTCTGTCCATTATCAACAGTACTACCCCCAGTGTCTGTCCATCATCAACAGTACTACCCCCAGTGTGTCTGTCCATTATCAACAGTACTACCCAGTGTGTCTGTCCAGTATCAACAGTACTACCCCCAGTATGTCTGTCCATTATCAACAGTACTACCCAGTGTGTCTGTCCATTATCAACAGTACTACCCAGTGTGTCTGTCCATTATCAACAGTACTACCCCCAGTATGTCTGTCCATTATCAACAGTACTACCCCCAGTATGTCTGTCCATTATCAACAGTACTACCCAGTGTGTCTGTCCATTATCAACAGTACTACCCAGTGTGTCCGTCCATTATCAACAGTACTACCCCCAGTGTCTGTCCATTAGCAACAGTACTACCCAGTGTGTCTGTCCATTAGCAACAGTACTACCCAGTGTGTCTGTCCATTATCAACAGTACTACCCAGTGTGTCTGTCCATTATCAACAGTACTACCCCCAGTGTCTGTCCATTATCAACAGTACTACCCCCAGTGTGTCTGTCCATTATCAACAGTACTACCCCCAGTGTGTCTGTCCATTATAAACAGTACTACCCAGTGTGTCTGTCCATTATCAACAGTACTACCCAGTGTGTCTGTCCATTATCAACAGTCTGTCTCTAAATGAATAAACAGTATTACCCAGTGTGTCTGTCCATTATCAACAGTCTGTCTCTAAATGAATAAACAGTACTACCCAGTGTGTCTGTCCATTATCAACAGTCTGTCTAAATGAATAAACAGTATTACCCAGTGTGTCTGTCCATTATCAACAGTCTGTCTCTAAATGAATAAACAGTACTACCCAGTGTGTCTGTCCATTATCAACAGCCTGTCTCTAAATGAATAAACAGTATTACCCAGTGTGTCTGTCCATTATCAACAGCCTGTCTCTAAATGAATAAACAGTATTACCCAGTGTGTCTGTCCATTATCAACAGCCTGTCTCTAAATGAATAAACAGTATTACCCAGTGTGTCTGTCCATTATCAACAGTCTGTCTAAATGAATTAACAGTACTACCCAGTGTGTCTGTCCATTACAACAGCCTGTCTCTAAATGAATAAACAGTACTACCCAGTGTGTCTGTCCATTATCAACAGCCTGTCTCTAAATGAATAAACAGTATTACCCAGTGTGTCTGTCCATTATCAACAGTCTGTCTCTAAATGAATAAACAGTATTACCCAGTGTGTCTGTCCATTATCAACAGCCTGTCTCTAAATGAATAAACAGTATTACCCAGTGTGTCTGTCCATTATCAACAGCCTGTCTCTAAATGAATAAACAGTATTACCCAGTGTGTCTGTCCATTATCAACAGTCTGTCTCTAAATGAATAAACAGTACTACCCAGTGTGTCTGTCCATTATCAACAGTCTGTCTCTAAATGAATTAACAGTACTACCCAGTGTGTCTGTCCATTATCAACAGTCTGTCTCTAAATGAATAAACAGTATTACCCAGTGTGTCTGTCCATTATCAACAGTCTGTCTCTAAATGAATAAACAGTATTACCCAGTGTGTCTGTCCATTATCAACAGTCTGTCTCTAAATGAATAAACAGTATTACCCAGTGTGTCTGTCCATTATCAACAGTCTGTCTCTAAATGAATAAACAGTACTACCCAGTGTGTCTGTCCATTATCAAGTCTGTCTCTAAATGAATAAACAGTATTACCCAGTGTGTCTGTCCATTATCAACAGTCTGTCTCTAAATGAATAAACAGTATTACCCAGTGTGTCTGTCCATTATCAACAGTCTGTCTCTAAATGAATAAACAGTATTACCCAGTGTGTCTGTCCATTATCAACAGTCTGTCTCTAAATGAATAAACAGTACTACCCAGTGTGTCTGTCCATTATCAACAGTACTACCCCCAGTGTGTCTGTCCATTATCAACAGTACTACCCCCAGTATGTCTGTCCATTATCAACAGTACTACCCAGTGTGTCTGTCCATTATCAACAGTACTACCCAGTGTGTCCGTCCATTATCAACAGTACTACCCCCAGTGTCTGTCCATTAGCAACAGTACTACCCAGTGTGTCTGTCCATTATCAACAGTACTACCCAGTGTGTCCGTCCATTATCAACAGTACTACCCCCAGTGTCTGTCCATTAGCAACAGTACTACCCAGTGTGTCTGTCCATTATCAACAGTACTACCCAGTGTGTCTGTCCATTATCAACAGTACTACCCCCAGTGTCTGTCCATTATCAACAGTACTACCCCCAGTGTGTCTGTCCATTATCAACAGTACTACCCCCAGTGTGTCTGTCCATTATAAACAGTACTACCCAGTGTGTCTGTCCATTATCAACAGTACTACCCAGTGTGTCTGTCCATTATCAACAGTCTGTCTAAATGAATAAACAGTATTACCCAGTGTGTCTGTCCATTATCAACAGCCTGTCTCTAAATGAATAAACAGTATTACCCAGTGTGTCTGTCCATTATCAACAGCCTGTCTCTAAATGAATAAACAGTATTACCCAGTGTGTCTGTCCATTATCAACAGTCTGTCTAAATGAATTAACAGTACTACCCAGTGTGTCTGTCCATTACCAACAGCCTGTCTCTAAATGAATAAACAGTACTACCCAGTGTGTCTGTCCATTATCAACAGCCTGTCTCTAAATGAATAAACAGTATTACCCAGTGTGTCTGTCCATTATCAACAGTCTGTCTCTAAATGAATAAACAGTATTACCCAGTGTGTCTGTCCATTATCAACAGCCTGTCTCTAAATGAATAAACAGTATTACCCAGTGTGTCTGTCCATTATCAACAGCCTGTCTAAATGAATAAACAGTACTACCCAGTGTGTCTGTCCATTATCAACAGCCTGTCTCTAAATGAATAAACAGTATTACCCAGTGTGTCTGTCCATTATCAACAGTCTGTCTCTAAATGAATAAACAGTATTACCCAGTGTGTCTGTCCATTATCAACAGTCTGTCTCTAAATGAATAAACAGTACTACCCAGTGTGTCTGTCCATTATCAACAGTCTGTCTCTAAATGAATAAACAGTACTACCCAGTGTGTCTGTCCATTATCAAGTCTGTCTCTAAATGAATAAACAGTATTACCCAGTGTGTCTGTCCATTATCAACAGTCTGTCTCTAAATGAATAAACAGTATTACCCAGTGTGTCTGTCCATTATCAACAGTCTGTCTCTAAATGAATAAACAGTACTACCCAGTGTGTCTGTCCATTATCAACAGTACTACCCCCAGTGTGTCTGTCCATTATCAACAGTACTACCCCCAGTATGTCTGTCCATTATCAACAGTACTACCCAGTGTGTCTGTCCATTATCAACAGTACTACCCAGTGTGTCCGTCCATTATCAACAGTACTACCCCCAGTGTCTGTCCATTAGCAACAGTACTACCCAGTGTGTCTGTCCATTATCAACAGTACTACCCAGTGTGTCCGTCCATTATCAACAGTACTACCCCCAGTGTCTGTCCATTAGCAACAGTACTACCCAGTGTGTCTGTCCATTATCAACAGTACTACCCCCAGTGTGTCTGTCCATTATCAACAGTCCTACCCCCAGTGTCTGTCCATTATCAACAGTACTACCCCCAGTGTGTCTGTCCATTATAAACAGTACTACCCAGTGTGTCTGTCCATTATCAACAGTACTACCCAGTGTGTCTGTCCATTATCAACAGTCTGTCTAAATGAATAAACAGTATTACCCAGTGTGTCTGTCCATTATCAACAGCCTGTCTCTAAATGAATAAACAGTATTACCCAGTGTGTCTGTCCATTATCAACAGCCTGTCTCTAAATGAATAAACAGTACTACCCAGTGTGTCTGTCCATTATCAACAGTCTGTCTCTAAATGAATAAACAGTATTACCCAGTGTGTCTGTCCATTATCAACAGCCTGTCTCTAAATGAATAAACAGTACTACCCAGTGTGTCTGTCCATTATCAACAGTCTGTCTAAATGAATAAACAGTACTACCCAGTGTGTCTGTCCATTAGCAACAGACTGTCTCTAAATGAATAAACAGTACTACCCAGTGTGTCTGTCCATTATCAACAGTCTGTCTCTAAATGAATAAACAGTATTACCCAGTGTGTCTGTCCATTATCAACAGTCTGTCTCTAAATGAATTAACAGTACTACCCAGTGTGTCTGTCCATTATCAACAGCCTGTCTCTAAATGAATAAACAGTACTACCCAGTGTGTCTTTCCATTATCAACAGTCTGTCTCTAAATGAATAAACAGTATTACCCAGTGTGTCTGTCCATTATCAACAGTCTGTCTCTAAATGAATAAACAGTATTACCCAGTGTGTCTGTCCATTATCAACAGCCTGTCTCTAAATGAATAAACAGTATTACCCAGTGTGTCTGTCCATTATCAACAGTCTGTCTCTAAATGAATAAACAGTATTACCCAGTGTGTCTGTCCATTATCAAGTCTGTCTCTAAATGAATAAACAGTATTACCCAGTGTGTCTGTCCATTATCAACAGTCTGTCTCTAAATGAATAAACAGTATTACCAAGTGTGTCTGTCCATTATCAACAGTCTGTCTCTAAATGAATATACAGTATTACCCAGTGTGTCTGTCCATTATCAACAGTCTGTCTCTAAATGAATAAACAGTACTACCCAGTGTATCTGTCCATTATCAACAGTACTACCCAGTGTGTCTGTCCATTATCAACAGTCTGTCTCTAAATGAATAAACAGTATTACCCAGTGTGTCTGTCCATTATCAACAGTCTGTCTCTAAATGAATAAACAGTATTACCCAGTGTGTCTGTCCATTATCAACAGTCTGTTTCTAAATGAATAAACAGTATTACCCAGTGTGTCTGTCCATTATCAACAGTACTACCCAGTGTGTCTGTCCATTATCAACAGTCTGTCTCTAAATGAATAAACAGTATTACCCAGTGTGTCTGTCCATTATCAACAGCCTGTCTCTAAATTAATAAACAGTATTACCCAGTGTATCTGTCCATTATCAACAGCCTGTCTCTAAATGAATAAACAGTATTACCCAGTGTGTCTGTCCATTATCAACAGTCTGTCTAAATGAATAAACAGTATTACCCAGTGTGTCTGTCCATTATCAACAGCCTGTCTAAATGAATAAACAGTACTACCCAGTGTGTCTGTCCATTATCAACAGTCTGTCTCTAAATGAATAAACAGTACTACCCAGTGTGTCTGTCCATTATCAACAGTCTGTCTCTAAATGAATAAACAGTACTACCCAGTGTGTCTGTCCATTATCAACAGTCTGTCTCTAAATGAATAAACAGTATTACCCAGTGTGTCTGTCCATTATCAACAGTCTGTCTCTAAATGAATAAACAGTATTACCCAGTGTGTCTGTCCATTATCAACAGTCTGTCTCTAAATGAATAAACAGTATTACCCAGTGTGTCTGTCCATTATCAACAGTCTGTTTCTAAATGAATAAACAGTATTACCCAGTGTGTCTGTCCATTATCAACAGTACTACCCAGTGTGTCTGTCCATTATCAACAGTCTGTCTCTAAATGAATAAACAGTATTACCCAGTGTGTCTGTCCATTATCAACAGCCTGTCTCTAAATTAATAAACAGTATTACCCAGTGTATCTGTCCATTATCAACAGCCTGTCTCTAAATGAATAAACAGTATTACCCAGTGTGTCTGTCCATTATCAACAGTCTGTCTAAATGAATAAACAGTATTACCCAGTGTGTCTGTCCATTATCAACAGCCTGTCTAAATGAATAAACAGTACTACCCAGTGTGTCTGTCCATTATCAACAGTCTGTCTCTAAATGAATAAACAGTACTACCCAGTGTGTCTGTCCATTATCAACAGTCTGTCTCTAAATGAATAAACAGTACTACCCAGTGTGTCTGTCCATTATCAACAGTCTGTCTCTAAATGAATAAACAGTATTACCCAGTGTGTCTGTCCATTATCAACAGTCTGTCTCTAAATGAATAAACAGTATTACCCAGTGTGTCTGTCCATTATCAACAGTCTGTCTCTAAATGAATAAACAGTATTATCCAGTGTGTCTGTCCATTATCAACAGTCTGTCTCTAAATGAATAAACAGTATTACCCAGTGTGTCTGTCCATTATCAACAGTCTGTCTCTAAATGAATTAACAGTATTACCCAGTGTGTCTGTCCATTATCAACAGTCTGTCTCTAAATGAATAAACAGTATTATCCAGTGTGTCTGTCCATTATCAACAGTCTGTCTAAATGAATAAACAGTATTACCCAGTGTGTCTGTCCATTATCAACAGTCTGTCTCTAAATGAATAAACAGTATTACCCAGTGTGTCTGTCCATTATCAAGTCTGTCTCTAAATGAATAAACAGTACTACCCAGTGTGTCTGTCCATTATCAAGTCTGTCTCTAAATGAATAAACAGTACTACCCAGTGTGTCTGTCCATTATCAACAGTCTGTCTCTAAATGAATAAACAGTATTACCCAGTGTGTCTGTCCATTATCAACAGTCTGTCTCTAAATGAATAAACAGTATTACCCAGTGTGTCTGTCCATTATCAACAGTCTGTCTCTAAATGAATAAACAGTATTACCCAGTGTGTCTGTCCATTATCAACAGTCTGTCTCTAAATGAATAAACAGTATTACCCAGTGTGTCTGTCCATTATCAACAGTCTGTCTCTAAATGAATAAACAGTATTATCCAGTGTGTCTGTCCATTATCAACAGTCTGTCTCTAAATGAATAAACAGTATTACCCAGTGTGTCTGTCCATTATCAACAGTCTGTCTCTAAATGAATTAACAGTACTACCCAGTGTGTCTGTCCATTATCAACAGGCTGTCTCTAAATGAATAAACAGTATTACCAAGTGTGTCTGTCCATTATCAACAGTCTGTCTCTAAATGAATAAACAGTATTACCAAGTGTGTCTGTCCATTATCAACAGTCTGTCTCTAAATGAATATACAGTATTACCCAGTGTGTCTGTCCATTATCAACAGTCTGTCTCTAAATGAATAAACAGTACTACCCAGTGTATCTGTCCATTATCAACAGTACTACCCAGTGTGTCTGTCCATTATCAACAGTCTGTCTCTAAATGAATAAACAGTATTACCCAGTGTGTCTGTCCATTATCAACAGTCTGTCTCTAAATGAATAAACAGTATTACCCAGTGTGTCTGTCCATTATCAACAGTCTGTCTCTAAATGAATAAACAGTATTACCCAGTGTGTCTGTCCATTATCAACAGTACTACCCAGTGTGTCTGTCCATTATCAACAGTCTGTCTCTAAATGAATAAACAGTATTACCCAGTGTGTCTGTCCATTATCAACAGCATGTCTCTAAATTAATAAACAGTATTACCCAGTGTATCTGTCCATTATCAACAGCCTGTCTCTAAATGAATAAACAGTATTACCCAGTGTGTCTGTCCATTATCAACAGTCTGTCTAAATGAATAAACAGTATTACCCAGTGTGTCTGTCCATTATCAACAGTCTGTCTAAATGAATAAACAGTATTACCCAGTGTGTCTGTCCATTATCAACAGTCTGTCTAAATGAATAAACAGTACTACCCAGTGTGTCTGTCCATTATCAACAGTCTGTCTAAATGAATAAACAGTATTACCCAGTGTGTCTGTCCATTATCAACAGTCTGTCTCTAAATGAATAAACAGTATTACCCAGTGTGTCTGTCCATTATCAAGTCTGTCTCTAAATGAATAAACAGTACTACCCAGTGTGTCTGTCCATTATCAAGTCTGTCTCTAAATGAATAAACAGTACTACCCAGTGTGTCTGTCCATTATCAACAGTCTGTCTCTAAATTAATAAACAGTATTACCCAGTGTGTCTGTCCATTATCAACAGTCTGTCTCTAAATGAATAAACAGTATTACCCAGTGTGTCTGTCCATTATCAACAGCCTGTCTCTAAATGAATAAACAGTATTACCCAGTGTGTCTGTCCATTATCAACAGCCTGTCTCTAAATGAATAAACAGTATTACCCAGTGTGTCTGTCCATTATCAACAGTCTGTCTCTAAATGAATAAACAGTATTACCCAGTGTGTCTGTCCATTATCAACAGTCTGTCTCTAAATGAATAAACAGTATTACCCAGTGTGTCTGTCCATTATCAACAGTCTGTCTCTAAATGAATAAACAGTATTATCCAGTGTGTCTGTCCATTATCAACAGTCTGTCTCTAAATGAATAAACAGTATTACCCAGTGTGTCTGTCCATTATCAACAGTATGTTTCTAAATGAATTAACAGTACTACCCAGTGTGTCTGTCCATTATCAACAGTCTGTCTCTAAATGAATAAACAGTATTACCAAGTGTGTCTGTCCATTATCAACAGTCTGTCTCTAAATGAATAAACAGTATTACCAAGTGTGTCTGTCCATTATCAACAGTCTGTCTCTAAATGAATATACAGTATTACCCAGTGTGTCTGTCCATTATCAACAGTCTGTCTCTAAATGAATAAACAGTACTACCCAGTGTATCTGTCCATTATCAACAGTACTACCCAGTGTGTCTGTCCATTATCAACAGTCTGTCTCTAAATGAATAAACAGTATTACCCAGTGTGTCTGTCCATTATCAACGGTCTGTCTCTAAATGAATAAACAGTATTACCCAGTGTGTCTGTCCATTATCAACAGTCTGTCTCTAAATGAATAAACAGTATTACCCAGTGTGTCTGTCCATTATCAACAGTACTACCCAGTGTGTCTGTCCATTATCAACAGTCTGTCTCTAAATGAATAAACAGTATTACCCAGTGTGTCTGTCCATTATCAACAGTCTGTCTCTAAATGAATAAACAGTATTACCAAGTGTGTCTGTCCATTATCAACAGTCTGTCTCTAAATGAATAAACAGTATTACCCAGTGTGTCTGTCCATTATCAACAGTCTGTCTAAATGAATAAACAGTATTACCCAGTGTGTCTGTCCATTATCAACAGCCTGTCTAAATGAATAAACAGTACTACCCAGTGTGTCTGTCCATTATCAACAGTCTGTCTCTAAATGAATAAACAGTATTACCCAGTGTGTCTGTCCATTATCAACAGTCTGTCTCTAAATGAATAAACAGTATTACCCAGTGTGTCTGTCCATTATCAACAGTCTGTCTCTAAATGAATAAACAGTATTACCCAGTGTGTCTGTCCATTATCAACAGCCTGTCTAAATGAATAAACAGTACTACCCAGTGTGTCTGTCCATTATCAACAGTCTGTCTCTAAATGAATAAACAGTATTACCCAGTGTGTCTGTCCATTATCAACAGTCTGTCTAAATGAATAAACAGTATTACCCAGTGTGTCTGTCCATTATCAACAGTCTGTCTCTAAATGAATAAACAGTATTACCCAGTGTGTCTGTCCATTATCAACAGCCTGTCTAAATGAATAAACAGTACTACCCAGTGTGTCTGTCCATTATCAACAGTCTGTCTCTAAATGAATAAACAGTATTATCCAGTGTGTCTGTCCATTATCAACAGTCTGTCTCTAAATGAATAAACAGTATTACCCAGTGTGTCTGTCCATTATCAACAGTCTGTCTCTAAATGAATAAACAGTATTACCCAGTGTGTCTGTCCATTATCAACAGCCTGTCTAAATGAATAAACAGTACTACCCAGTGTGTCTGTCCATTATCAACAGTCTGTCTCTAAATGAATAAACAGTACTACCCAGTGTGTCTGTCCATTATCAACAGTCTGTCTCTAAATGAATAAACAGTACTACCCAGTGTGTCTGTCCATTATCAACAGTCTGTCTCTAAATGAATAAACAGTATTACCCAGTGTGTCTGTCCATTATCAACAGTCTGTCTCTAAATGAATAAACAGTATTATCCAGTGTGTCTGTCCATTATCAACAGTCTGTCTCTAAATGAATAAACAGTATTACCCAGTGTGTCTGTCCATTATCAACAGTCTGTCTCTAAATGAATTAACAGTACTACCCAGTGTGTCTGTCCATTATCAACAGTCTGTCTCTAAATGAATAAACAGTATTACCAAGTGTGTCTGTCCATTATCAACAGTCTGTCTCTAAATGAATATACAGTATTACCCAGTGTGTCTGTCCATTATCAACAGTCTGTCTCTAAATGAATAAACAGTATTACCCAGTGTGTCTGTCCATTATCAACAGTCTGTCTCTAAATGAATAAACAGTATTACCCAGTGTGTCTGTCCATTATCAACAGTACTACCCAGTGTGTCTGTCCATTATCAACAGTCTGTCTCTAAATGAATAAACAGTATTACCCAGTGTGTCTGTCCATTATCAACAGCATGTCTCTAAATTAATAAACAGTATTACCCAGTGTATCTGTCCATTATCAACAGCCTGTCTCTAAATGAATAAACAGTATTACCCAGTGTGTCTGTCCATTATCAACAGTCTGTCTAAATGAATAAACAGTATTACCCAGTGTGTCTGTCCATTATCAACAGTCTGTCTCTAAATGAATAAACAGTATTACCCAGTGTGTCTGTCCATTATCAACAGTCTGTCTCTAAATGAATAAACAGTATTACCCAGTGTGTCTGTCCATTATCAACAGTCTGTCTCTAAATGAATAAACAGTATTACCCAGTGTGTCTGTCCATTATCAACAGCCTGTCTAAATGAATAAACAGTACTACCCAGTGTGTCTGTCCATTATCAACAGTCTGTCTCTAAATGAATAAACAGTACTACCCAGTGTGTCTGTCCATTATCAACAGTCTGTCTCTAAATGAATAAACAGTACTACCCAGTGTGTCTGTCCATTATCAACAGTCTGTCTCTAAATGAATAAACAGTATTACCCAGTGTGTCTGTCCATTATCAACAGTCTGTCTCTAAATGAATAAACAGTATTATCCAGTGTGTCTGTCCATTATCAACAGTCTGTCTCTAAATGAATAAACAGTATTACCCAGTGTGTCTGTCCATTATCAACAGTCTGTCTCTAAATGAATAAACAGTATTACCAAGTGTGTCTGTCCATTATCAACAGTCTGTCTCTAAATGAATAAACAGTATTACCAAGTGTGTCTGTCCATTATCAACAGTCTGTCTCTAAATGAATATACAGTATTACCCAGTGTGTCTGTCCATTATCAACAGTCTGTCTCTAAATGAATAAACAGTACTACCCAGTGTATCTGTCCATTATCAACAGTACTACCCAGTGTGTCTGTCCATTATCAACAGTCTGTCTCTAAATGAATAAACAGTATTACCCAGTGTGTCTGTCCATTATCAACAGTCTGTCTCTAAATGAATAAACAGTATTACCCAGTGTGTCTGTCCATTATCAACAGTCTGTCTCTAAATGAATAAACAGTATTACCCAGTGTGTCTGTCCATTATCAACAGTACTACCCAGTGTGTCTGTCCATTATCAACAGTCTGTCTCTAAATGAATAAACAGTATTACCCAGTGTGTCTGTCCATTATCAACAGCCTGTCTCTAAATTAATAAACAGTATTACCTAGTGTATCTGTCCATTATCAACAGCCTGTCTCTAAATGAATAAACAGTATTACCCAGTGTGTCTGTCCATTATCAACAGTCTGTCTAAATGAATAAACAGTATTACCCAGTGTGTCTGTCCATTATCAACAGTCTGTCTCTAAATGAATAAACAGTATTACCCAGTGTGTCTGTCCATTATCAACAGTCTGTCTCTAAATGAATAAACAGTATTACCCAGTGTGTCTGTCCATTATCAACAGTCTGTCTCTAAATGAATAAACAGTATTACCCAGTGTGTCTGTCCATTATCAACAGCCTGTCTAAATGAATAAACAGTACTACCCAGTGTGTCTGTCCATTATCAACAGTCTGTCTCTAAATGAATAAACAGTACTACCCAGTGTGTCTGTCCATTATCAACAGTCTGTCTCTAA
This sequence comes from Salvelinus alpinus, assembly GCF_045679555.1. Taxonomy (NCBI): domain Eukaryota; kingdom Metazoa; phylum Chordata; class Actinopteri; order Salmoniformes; family Salmonidae; genus Salvelinus; species Salvelinus alpinus. The sequence goes on from NC_092086.1 coordinate 28,908,280, forward strand.
ATGAATAAACAGTACTACCCAGTGTGTCTGTCCATTATCAACAGTCTGTCTAAATGAATAAACAGTATTACCCAGTGTGTCTGTCCATTATCAACAGTCTGTCTCTAAATGAATAAACAGTATTACCCAGTGTGTCTGTCCATTATCAACAGCCTGTCTAAATGAATAAACAGTACTACCCAGTGTGTCTGTCCATTATCAACAGTCTGTCTCTAAATGAATAAACAGTATTATCCAGTGTGTCTGTCCATTATCAACAGTCTGTCTCTAAATGAATAAACAGTATTACCCAGTGTGTCTGTCCATTATCAACAGTCTGTCTCTAAATGAATAAACAGTATTACCCAGTGTGTCTGTCCATTATCAACAGCCTGTCTAAATGAATAAACAGTACTACCCAGTGTGTCTGTCCATTATCAACAGTCTGTCTCTAAATGAATAAACAGTATTACCCAGTGTGTCTGTCCATTATCAACAGTCTGTCTCTAAATGAATTAACAGTACTACCCAGTGTGTCTGTCCATTATCAACAGTCTGTCTCTAAATGAATAAACAGTATTACCAAGTGTGTCTGTCCATTATCAACAGTCTGTCTCTAAATGAATAAACAGTATTACCAAGTGTGTCTGTCCATTATCAACAGTCTGTCTAAATGAATAAACAGTACTACCCAGTGTGTCTGTCCATTATCAACAGTCTGTCTCTAAATGAATAAACAGTACTACCCAGTGTGTCTGTCCATTATCAACAGTCTGTCTCTAAATGAATAAACAGTACTACCCAGTGTGTCTGTCCATTATCAACAGTCTGTCTCTAAATGAATAAACAGTATTACCCAGTGTGTCTGTCCATTATCAACAGTCTGTCTCTAAATGAATAAACAGTATTATCCAGTGTGTCTGTCCATTATCAACAGTCTGTCTCTAAATGAATAAACAGTATTACCCAGTGTGTCTGTCCATTATCAACAGTCTGTCTCTAAATGAATAAACAGTATTACCAAGTGTGTCTGTCCATTATCAACAGTCTGTCTCTAAATGAATATACAGTATTACCCAGTGTGTCTGTCCATTATCAACAGTCTGTCTCTAAATGAATAAACAGTACTACCCAGTGTATCTGTCCATTATCAACAGTACTACCCAGTGTGTCTGTCCATTATCAACAGTCTGTCTCTAAATGAATAAACAGTATTACCCAGTGTGTCTGTCCATTATCAACAGTCTGTCTCTAAATGAATAAACAGTATTACCCAGTGTGTCTGTCCATTATCAACAGTCTGTCTCTAAATGAATAAACAGTATTACCCAGTGTGTCTGTCCATTATCAACAGTACTACCCAGTGTGTCTGTCCATTATCAACAGTCTGTCTCTAAATGAATAAACAGTATTACCCAGTGTGTCTGTCCATTATCAACAGCCTGTCTCTAAATTAATAAACAGTATTACCTAGTGTATCTGTCCATTATCAACAGCCTGTCTCTAAATGAATAAACAGTATTACCCAGTGTGTCTGTCCATTATCAACAGTCTGTCTAAATGAATAAACAGTATTACCCAGTGTGTCTGTCCATTATCAACAGTCTGTCTCTAAATGAATAAACAGTATTACCCAGTGTGTCTGTCCATTATCAACAGTCTGTCTCTAAATGAATAAACAGTATTACCCAGTGTGTCTGTCCATTATCAACAGTCTGTCTCTAAATGAATAAACAGTATTACCCAGTGTGTCTGTCCATTATCAACAGCCTGTCTAAATGAATAAACAGTACTACCCAGTGTGTCTGTCCATTATCAACAGTCTGTCTCTAAATGAATAAACAGTACTACCCAGTGTGTCTGTCCATTATCAACAGTCTGTCTCTAAATGAATAAACAGTACTACCCAGTGTGTCTGTCCATTATCAACAGTCTGTCTCTAAATGAATAAACAGTATTACCCAGTGTGTCTGTCCATTATCAACAGTCTGTCTCTAAATGAATAAACAGTATTACCCAGTGTGTCTGTCCATTATCAAGTCTGTCTCTAAATGAATAAACAGTACTACCCAGTGTGTCTGTCCATTATCAAGTCTGTCTCTAAATGAATAAACAGTACTACCCAGTGTGTCTGTCCATTATCAACAGTCTGTCTCTAAATGAATAAACAGTATTACCCAGTGTGTCTGTCCATTATCAACAGTCTGTCTCTAAATTAATAAACAGTATTACCCAGTGTATCTGTCCATTATCAACAGCCTGTCTCTAAATGAATAAACAGTATTACCCAGTGTGTCTGTCCATTATCAACAGTCTGTCTCTAAATGAATAAACAGTATTACCCAGTGTGTCTGTCCATTATCAACAGTCTGTCTCTAAATGAATAAACAGTATTACCCAGTGTGTCTGTCCATTATCAACAGTCTGTCTCTAAATGAATAAACAGTATTATCCAGTGTGTCTGTCCATTATCAACAGTCTGTCTCTAAATGAATAAACAGTATTACCCAGTGTGTCTGTCCATTATCAACAGTCTGTCTCTAAATGAATAAACAGTATTACCCAGTGTGTCTGTCCATTATCAACAGTCTGTCTCTAAATGAATAAACAGTATTACCCAGTGTGTCTGTCCATTATCAACAGCCTGTCTAAATGAATAAACAGTACTACCCAGTGTGTCTGTCCATTATCAACAGTCTGTCTCTAAATGAATAAACAGTACTACCCAGTGTGTCTGTCCATTATCAACAGTACTACCCAGTGTGTCTGTCCATTATCAACAGTCTGTCTCTAAATGAATAAACAGTATTACCCAGTGTGTCTGTCCATTATCAACAGTCTGTCTCTAAATGAATAAACAGTATTATCCAGTGTGTCTGTCCATTATCAACAGTCTGTCTCTAAATGAATAAACAGTATTACCCAGTGTGTCTGTCCATTATCAACAGTCTGTCTCTAAATGAATAAACAGTATTACCAAGTGTGTCTGTCCATTATCAACAGTCTGTCTCTAAATGAATATACAGTATTACCCAGTGTGTCTGTCCATTATCAACAGTCTGTCTCTAAATGAATAAACAGTACTACCCAGTGTATCTGTCCATTATCAACAGTACTACCCAGTGTGTCTGTCCATTATCAAAAGTCTGTCTCTAAATGAATAAACAGTATTACCCAGTGTGTCTGTCCATTATCAACAGTCTGTCTCTAAATGAATAAACAGTATTACCCAGTGTGTCTGTCCATTATCAACAGTCTGTCTCTAAATGAATAAACAGTATTACCCAGTGTGTCTGTCCATTATCAACAGTACTACCCAGTGTGTCTGTCCATTATCAACAGTCTGTCTCTAAATGAATAAACAGTATTACCCAGTGTGTCTGTCCATTATCAACAGCCTGTCTCTAAATTAATAAACAGTATTACCTAGTGTATCTGTCCATTATCAACAGCCTGTCTCTAAATGAATAAACAGTATTACCCAGTGTGTCTGTCCATTATCAACAGTCTGTCTAAATGAATAAACAGTATTACCCAGTGTGTCTGTCCATTATCAACAGTCTGTCTCTAAATGAATAAACAGTATTACCCAGTGTGTCTGTCCATTATCAACAGTCTGTCTCTAAATGAATAAACAGTATTACCCAGTGTGTCTGTCCATTATCAACAGTCTGTCTCTAAATGAATAAACAGTATTACCCAGTGTGTCTGTCCATTATCAACAGCCTGTCTAAATGAATAAACAGTACTACCCAGTGTGTCTGTCCATTATCAACAGTCTGTCTCTTAATGAATAAACAGTACTACCCAGTGTGTCTGTCCATTATCAACAGTCTGTCTCTAAATGAATAAACAGTACTACCCAGTGTGTCTGTCCATTATCAACAGTCTGTCTCTAAATGAATAAACAGTATTACCCAGTGTGTCTGTCCATTATCAACAGTCTGTCTCTAAATGAATAAACAGTATTACCCAGTGTGTCTGTCCATTATCAAGTCTGTCTCTAAATGAATAAACAGTACTACCCAGTGTGTCTGTCCATTATCAAGTCTGTCTCTAAATGAATAAACAGTACTACCCAGTGTGTCTGTCCATTATCAACAGTCTGTCTCTAAATGAATAAACAGTATTACCCAGTGTGTCTGTCCATTATCAACAGTCTGTCTCTAAATTAATAAACAGTATTACCCAGTGTATCTGTCCATTATCAACAGCCTGTCTCTAAATGAATAAACAGTATTACCCAGTGTGTCTGTCCATTATCAACAGTCTGTCTCTAAATGAATAAACAGTATTACCCAGTGTGTCTGTCCATTATCAACAGTCTGTCTCTAAATGAATAAACAGTATTACCCAGTGTGTCTGTCCATTATCAACAGTCTGTCTCTAAATGAATAAACAGTATTATCCAGTGTGTCTGTCCATTATCAACAGTCTGTCTCTAAATGAATAAACAGTATTACCCAGTGTGTCTGTCCATTATCAACAGTCTGTCTCTAAATGAATAAACAGTATTACCCAGTGTGTCTGTCCATTATCAACAGTCTGTCTCTAAATGAATAAACAGTATTACCCAGTGTGTCTGTCCATTATCAACAGCCTGTCTAAATGAATAAACAGTACTACCCAGTGTGTCTGTCCATTATCAACAGTCTGTCTCTAAATGAATAAACAGTACTACCCAGTGTGTCTGTCCATTATCAACAGTCTGTCTCTAAATGAATAAACAGTATTACCCAGTGTGTCTGTCCATTATCAACAGCCTGTCTAAATGAATAAACAGTACTACCCAGTGTGTCTGTCCATTATCAACAGTCTGTCTCTAAATGAATAAACAGTACTACCCAGTGTGTCTGTCCATTATCAACAGTCTGTCTCTAAATGAATAAACAGTACTACCCAGTGTGTCTGTCCATTATCAACAGTCTGTCTCTAAATGAATAAACAGTATTACCCAGTGTGTCTGTCCATTATCAACAGTCTGTCTCTAAATGAATAAACAGTATTACCCAGTGTGTCTGTCCATTATCAAGTCTGTCTCTAAATGAATAAACAGTACTACCCAGTGTGTCTGTCCATTATCAAGTCTGTCTCTAAATGAATAAACAGTACTACCCAGTGTGTCTGTCCATTATCAAGTCTGTCTCTAAATGAATAAACAGTACTACCCAGTGTGTCTGTCCATTATCAACAGTCTGTCTCTAAATGAATAAACAGTATTACCCAGTGTGTCTGTCCATTATCAACAGTCTGTCTCTAAATGAATTAACAGTACTACCCAGTGTGTCTGTCCATTATCAACAGTCTGTCTCTAAATGAATAAACAGTATTACCCAGTGTGTCTGTCCATTATCAACAGTCTGTCTCTAAATGAATTAACAGTACTACCCAGTGTGTCTGTCCATTATCAACAGTCTGTCTCTAAATGAATTAACAGTACTACCCAGTGTGTCTGTCCATTATCAACAGTCTGTCTCTAAATGAATAAACAGTATTACCCAGTGTATCTGTCCATTATCAACAGCCTGTCTCTAAATGAATAAACAGTATTACCCAGTGTGTCTGTCCATTATCAACAGTCTGTCTCTAAATGAATAAACAGTATTACCCAGTGTGTCTGTCCATTATCAACAGTCTGTCTCTAAATGAATAAACAGTATTACCCAGTGTGTCTGTCCATTATCAACAGTCTGTCTCTAAATGAATAAACAGTATTATCCAGTGTGTCTGTCCATTATCAACAGTCTGTCTCTAAATGAATAAACAGTATTACCCAGTGTGTCTGTCCATTATCAACAGTCTGTCTCTAAATGAATTAACAGTACTACCCAGTGTGTCTGTCCATTATCAACAGTCTGTCTCTAAATGAATAAACAGTATTACCAAGTGTGTCTGTCCATTATCAACAGTCTGTCTCTAAATGAATAAACAGTATTACCAAGTGTGTCTGTCCATTATCAACAGTCTGTCTCTAAATGAATATACAGTATTACCCAGTGTGTCTGTCCATTATCAACAGTCTGTCTCTAAATGAATAAACAGTACTACCCAGTGTATCTGTCCATTATCAACAGTACTACCCAGTGTGTCTGTCCATTATCAACAGTCTGTCTCTAAATGAATAAACAGTATTACCCAGTGTGTCTGTCCATTATCAACAGTCTGTCTCTAAATGAATAAACAGTATTACCCAGTGTGTCTGTCCATTATCAACAGTACTACCCAGTGTGTCTGTCCATTATCAACAGTCTGTCTCTAAATGAATAAACAGTATTACCCAGTGTGTCTGTCCATTATCAACAGCATGTCTCTAAATGAATAAACAGTATTACCCAGTGTGTCTGTCCATTATCAACAGTCTGTCTAAATGAATAAACAGTATTACCCAGTGTGTCTGTCCATTATCAACAGTCTGTCTCTAAATGAATAAACAGTATTACCCAGTGTGTCTGTCCATTATCAACAGTCTGTCTCTAAATGAATAAACAGTATTACCCAGTGTGTCTGTCCATTATCAACAGTCTGTCTCTAAATGAATAAACAGTATTACCCAGTGTGTCTGTCCATTATCAACAGCCTGTCTAAATGAATAAACAGTACTACCCAGTGTGTCTGTCCATTATCAACAGTCTGTCTCTAAATGAATAAACAGTACTACCCAGTGTGTCTGTCCATTATCAACAGTCTGTCTCTAAATGAATAAACAGTACTACCCAGTGTGTCTGTCCATTATCAACAGTCTGTCTCTAAATGAATAAACAGTATTACCCAGTGTGTCTGTCCATTATCAACAGTCTGTCTCTAAATGAATAAACAGTATTATCCAGTGTGTCTGTCCATTATCAACAGTCTGTCTCTAAATGAATAAACAGTATTACCCAGTGTGTCTGTCCATTATCAACAGTCTGTCTCTAAATGAATTAACAGTACTACCCAGTGTGTCTGTCCATTATCAACAGTCTGTCTCTAAATGAATAAACAGTATTACCAAGTGTGTCTGTCCATTATCAACAGTCTGTCTCTAAATGAATAAACAGTATTACCAAGTGTGTCTGTCCATTATCAACAGTCTGTCTCTAAATGAATATACAGTATTACCCAGTGTGTCTGTCCATTATCAACAGTCTGTCTCTAAATGAATAAACAGTACTACCCAGTGTATCTGTCCATTATCAACAGTACTACCCAGTGTGTCTGTCCATTATCAACAGTCTGTCTCTAAATGAATAAACAGTATTACCCAGTGTGTCTGTCCATTATCAACAGTCTGTCTCTAAATGAATAAACAGTATTACCCAGTGTGTCTGTCCATTATCAACAGTCTGTCTCTAAATGAATAAACAGTATTACCCAGTGTGTCTGTCCATTATCAACAGTACTACCCAGTGTGTCTGTCCATTATCAACAGTCTGTCTCTAAATGAATAAACAGTATTACCCAGTGTGTCTGTCCATTATCAACAGTCTGTCTCTAAATGAATAAACAGTACTACCCAGTGTATCTGTCCATTATCAACAGTACTACCCAGTGTGTCTGTCCATTATCAACAGTCTGTCTCTAAATGAATAAACAGTATTACCCAGTGTGTCTGTCCATTATCAACAGTCTGTCTCTAAATGAATAAACAGTATTACCCAGTGTGTCTGTCCATTATCAACAGTACTACCCAGTGTGTCTGTCCATTATCAACAGTCTGTCTCTAAATGAATAAACAGTATTACCCAGTGTGTCTGTCCATTATCAACAGCATGTCTCTAAATGAATAAACAGTATTACCCAGTGTGTCTGTCCATTATCAACAGTCTGTCTAAATGAATAAACAGTATTACCCAGTGTGTCTGTCCATTATCAACAGTCTGTCTCTAAATGAATAAACAGTATTACCCAGTGTGTCTGTCCATTATCAACAGTCTGTCTCTAAATGAATAAACAGTATTACCCAGTGTGTCTGTCCATTATCAACAGTCTGTCTCTAAATGAATAAACAGTATTACCCAGTGTGTCTGTCCATTATCAACAGCCTGTCTAAATGAATAAACAGTACTACCCAGTGTGTCTGTCCATTATCAACAGTCTGTCTCTAAATGAATAAACAGTACTACCCAGTGTGTCTGTCCATTATCAACAGTCTGTCTCTAAATGAATAAACAGTACTACCCAGTGTGTCTGTCCATTATCAACAGTCTGTCTCTAAATGAATAAACAGTATTACCCAGTGTGTCTGTCCATTATCAACAGTCTGTCTCTAAATGAATAAACAGTATTATCCAGTGTGTCTGTCCATTATCAACAGTCTGTCTCTAAATGAATAAACAGTATTACCAAGTGTGTCTGTCCATTATCAACAGTCTGTCTCTAAATGAATATACAGTATTACCCAGTGTGTCTGTCCATTATCAACAGTCTGTCTCTAAATGAATAAACAGTACTACCCAGTGTATCTGTCCATTATCAACAGTACTACCCAGTGTGTCTGTCCATTATCAACAGTCTGTCTCTAAATGAATAAACAGTATTACCCAGTGTGTCTGTCCATTATCAACAGTCTGTCTCTAAATGAATAAACAGTATTACCCAGTGTGTCTGTCCATTATCAACAGTCTGTCTCTAAATGAATAAACAGTATTACCCAGTGTGTCTGTCCATTATCAACAGTACTACCCAGTGTGTCTGTACATTATCAACAGTCTGTCTCTAAATGAATAAACAGTATTACCCAGTGTGTCTGTCCATTATCAACAGCCTGTCTCTAAATTAATAAACAGTATTACCTAGTGTATCTGTCCATTATCAACAGCCTGTCTCTAAATGAATAAACAGTATTACCCAGTGTGTCTGTCCATTATCAACAGTCTGTCTCTAAATGAATAAACAGTATTACCCAGTGTGTCTGTCCATTATCAACAGCCTGTCTCTAAATTAATAAACAGTATTACCCAGTGTGTCTGTCCATTATCAACAGTCTGTCTCTAAATGAATAAACAGTATTACCCAGTGTGTCTGTCCATTATCAACAGTCTGTCTCTAAATGAATAAACAGTATTACCCAGTGTGTCTGTCCATTATCAACAGTCTGTCTCTAAATGAATAAACAGTATTACCCAGTGTGTCTGTCCATTATCAACAGTCTGTCTCTAAATGAATAAACAGTATTACCCAGTGTGTCTGTCCATTATCAACAGCCTGTCTAAATGAATAAACAGTACTACCCAGTGTGTCTGTCCATTATCAACAGTCTGTCTCTAAATGAATAAACAGTATTACCCAGTGTGTCTGTCCATTATCAACAGTCTGTCTCTAAATGAATAAACAGTACTACCCAGTGTGTCTGTCCATTATCAACAGTCTGTCTCTAAATGAATAAACAGTATTACCCAGTGTGTCTGTCCATTATCAACAGTCTGTCTCTAAATGAATAAACAGTATTACCCAGTGTGTCTGTCCATTATCAACAGTCTGTCTCTAAATGAATAAACAGTATTATCCAGTGTGTCTGTCCATTATCAACAGTCTGTCTCTAAATGAATAAACAGTATTACCCAGTGTGTCTGTCCATTATCAACAGCCTGTCTCTAAATGAATAAACAGTATTACCCAGTGTGTCTGTCCATTATCAAGTCTGTCTCTAAATGAATAAACAGTACTACCCAGTGTGTCTGTCCATTATCAAGTCTGTCTCTAAATGAATAAACAGTACTACCCAGTGTGTCTGTCCATTATCAAGTCTGTCTCTAAATGAATAAACAGTACTACCCAGTGTGTCTGTCCATTATCAACAGTCTGTCTCTAAATGAATAAACAGTATTACCCAGTGTGTCTGTCCATTATCAACAGTCTGTCTCTAAATAAATAAACAGTGTTACCCAGTGTGTCTGTCCATTATCAACAGTCTGTCTCTAAATGAATAAACAGTATTACCCAGTGTGTCTGTCCATTATCAACAGTCTGTCTCTAAATGAATAAACAGTATTACCCAGTGTGTCTGTCCATTATCAACAGCCTGTCTCTAAATGAATAAACAGTATTACCCAGTGTGTCTGTCCATTATCAACAGCCTGTCTCTAAATGAATAAACAGTATTACCCAGTGTGTCTGTCCATTATCAACAGTCTGTCTCTAAATGAATAAACAGTATTACCCAGTGTGTCTGTCCATTATCAACAGTCTGTCTCTAAATGAATAAACAGTATTACCCAGTGTGTCTGTCCATTATCAACAGTCTGTCTCTAAATGAATAAACAGTATTACCCAGTGTGTCTGTCCATTATCAACAGTCTGTCTCTAAATGAATAAACAGTATTACCCAGTGTTTCTGTCCATTATCAACAGTCTGTCTCTAAATGAATAAACAGTATTATCCAGTGTGTCTGTCCATTATCAACAGTCTGTCTCTAAATGAATAAACAGTATTACCCAGTGTGTCTGTCCATTATCAACAGTCTGTCTCTAAATGAATTAACAGTACTACCCAGTGTGTCTGTCCATTATCAACAGTCTGTCTCTAAATTAATAAACAGTACTACCCAGTGTGGGCCAAGCTTAGTGGGCTCTTTCAGCCCCAACTGAGCTAAATCATAGAATGACTCTCAAAGGACACCCTATTCCCTACATAGTGCATTATAATGGGCCCTGGTCAAAGGTAGTGCACTTTATAGGGAACAGGGTGTCGTTTGGGACGCAGACATTCTCTAATGTAGTCTGCCTGGGGAGTCTGCCTGACTCCAAAGTGTGTGTGGTAGAGAGACTCCATCACAGTAATAGCTAATGGGCAGTGTCCTCCAGACAGAGTAAAACAGTGACATAACTCAACCGTAACGCTGACAACTGATTGGCTGGGAGGTAGAGTGAGAGAGTACATCCGTGTCATCCCACCCACAGCGGCGTTGACAGAAAGCCGATGTTTCCGGTTTTCAGGGATACAGTATTTTCAACCTAACTCCCGTTTCCCCTGAAAATGATCTTTCTACTCCTGCTACGTTAGGTTAGTGTTCTCCTGCTGCTTCACTAGCCCTGATATAACCTCCATTATTTACACTCAATGTTCCATAATACTGGATGCTACTACAGCCATATCAAGGCTAGCTACCTTTATCTGACATATGGTTCAATAGCCTTGGATGAATTACAGGGTAATACAGGTGTATAATAAGACATGTGCCTTGGATGAATTACAGGGTAATACAGGTGTATAATAAGACATGTGCCTTGGATGAATTACAGGGTAATACAGGTGTATAATAAGACATGTGCCTTGGATGAATTACAGGGTAATACAGGTGTATAATAAGACATGTGCCTTGCTGTAGAGGATTATTGAGGGGTGGCTACTGAAGTGTTGTCAGGTGTTCTATAGAGGATAGCGGAAGACAAAGACAGACTGTTCTGATAAAAGTCCATTTGTTTGTGAAACAGTCATGCTTTTATTTCAGTTCACATCAGAACATAGCCATGCGTGTCACACTGAGAATGAATAGTGTTGAAATGGTCCTGCTGTGATGAAGTGGAAGTTAATGGAGACATGGGCTAATCTGGTGACTGACTATTGTAGATACAAACAGCATGTGTAAGTGATGCATTGTTTAGTCAGTCCACACACACACGCGCGCGCACACACACACACACACACACACACACACACACACACACACACACACACACACACACACACACACACACACACACACACACACACACACACACACACACACACACACACACACACACACACACACACACACACACACACACACACACTGGAGTCTTTCTACACACACACACACACACACACACACACACACACACACACACACACACACACACACTCAGGAGTCTTTCTATGACAAACACACTTCATTCAGAGCGATCTCCTCTCCAAGGTGTCTTTAGAGCGAATCCAGTCCAGGCCAACAGCATGATTAAAAGTACTGCAGTCACAATGCTGGCTGGCTGAGAGCTCCAGAGAGCTCAATGGACACATGCGCACCCACACACACACATGCGCACACACACACACACACACACATACGCACACACACACACGCACAGTTTTATTAGAAAGGATATGCAGAGTAGACACTTCTTCTGTAATCTAAAGTGGTTGCCAGAGTAACAATGACACTCTCATTGCTTTCTTCTCTCTATGTGTTCCCTCCATTCTTCAGGCCTCATTACACTGTGGCCTGATTACAAGGAGAGGACAGTTCATCTCTCCGTTCAGGAAGAGGACAAATAGGATCCTAAATTGCCAATTTAATGGATGAGAACCATAATAACAAGGAGCACGGAGGTCGAAATACTTTAAGACAAACTGGAAGTCCAAGTGCTGTAATGAAAATGAATGTAGGCTACATACCACAACGTCCTCCTTGTTTACAGCTATTTCCCTCCCTTGCCATACATTGGAGAGGACAGAGGCAACGAGGCAAACCCTTTAGTAGGAACTACATTATGTGTTAATATGACCACTTCCCTTTATGGACAAATTCTTGACGGAGTGCCTGAAAATGCAAGCCTCTATAGCAGACATCACTGTTTCTATAACAACGCTACACTGTATCATTGCTTTACCAAACAGTCTGGAATGCATCGGTGCCAATTATTGGCAAGACAATGGCAAGTTGGCATGGTGGAGCAGAAACAGACTGGCCACCAGGCCATGGAGGAGACGCAGTGAGGGAATAGAGAGGGTTCTGCATATCACACTACACTAACCCCCTGACGTCTAGCAGATGGGATAGCTGAGCGTGTCTCCTTCCGTCTGGTCTCTCTGTGCCAGGCTAGTCTGAACGATGAGATCCAGACAGAGGCAAGGGAACGGTCCCCTCGTAGCCAGAGAAGAGAACCTCTACCTTGGGGACTGGAGAGCGAGGCTGGGACTGTTGGTTTCGTATAGCTCCGCCACCATGAAGAATACTGTATTTTTATACACACACACACACACACAAAAAACAATTTCAGAGGGTTGAAGATGGGTTTCTCTCATTCTGAAATGTGAGATTAATACAATACAAGTTGCTGTCAGTCAATAATAATAATCATCATAGAGAGATTGAGATAAAAAGAGATGTGATAGAGATTACAGAACCACTTAGCCTGTCATGAGCCACAAGTCTGAGAGCCAATGAATAAGCTGTTGCCATGACATTCTACTTACCTAAATTCAAAGGAGAAAGAGTGTTCTCTTAATTACCTGCAGTTCGGTCTATTGCTACACGTTACGGTAGTGTTCTTCCTTCTGGGTTTGGCCACCAGCAGGCTTTTGTCCCGGCCCAGCACTACAACACCTGCGTTAACTACTCAACTAATCCTCCAAAACTTTGATTAGCTGAATCAGGATCAGCAAATCATGTCTACTGCACATCATGTATTTCTAAAGGAACGTTCTGTAACTTCCCACAGTCTGGAATAAGTGTCACTTATTCTCAAGTTATCACCTATCATATTTCCCACGCGAAAAATCGATTCACATTGAAGAAAACATTAAAAGTACATCTACTAAGGCTGACCATATGAATGGACAGATACTGACCCCTGAATATACGTATTGACTGTTAAAATGTTACCTTACAGGTATTTTAAATGTCTGTAATGTCTACTTGTTAATGTTTTTTCAATGTACAGTATGTACATTTTAAAGTATTTTTGTTCGTAATGTATTTTTGGTGATGTGTCTGACCCAAGGAAAACTAGCTGTTGTCATGGCGTCTTCTAATGGGGATCCAAATCAAATCAAATCACCGTATCACCTTGAAAGTGATTATACAGTCTAACTCTCCTGTGATGACTGTCATTTCTTCTGTGTACCTAGCCTACCTGTCTGGGTGAATAGGGAATAGGGACGTCAGTGATGTTAGTGGTGCTGACAGAGGGTTGGTTGGTTCACACTGTGATGCCAGAACATGATTACATTGGTGACCCGCGAGCTGAATACTAAACATTTCCTCGATGCTCATCAGGGAGTCGTTAGCGGCAACATCCCGAACAGCTGTAGCCTTTTCAAAGTGAGGGAAGAAAGCTCTACTACCAAATGAACAAACCGACAACTGACTTGAGCCAGAATGCACATACAGAAGCACGTGCGTACGCACACACACAAACTCCAGTTGTTCATTCAGCCCCCAATACTTTGATATTTCATTCACTGTTCCTTCCTCAGTCTCCCTGCATGAGATGTAAGATCTAGCTGTTCAATCACTCAAACCTGGATGTCATTTAACTGTGTGCAGTGTTCCTGTGTCACTAGACAGCAGATGAGAGGCTGTTTGTGGGTGGTTTTAAATCAAATGCCAATAGCTTAGGGACCTGTGGGGAAAGGCAGAGCATGAGAGCAGAGCGGTACAGGGGAGAAACAACAGAGCTCCTGGGTAGTGTTCAGTAGGCACCAAACGGGAAAACATAATTAAACAAATCTAAAAGAGCATTCTGATTGGAGTTCAGTTAGTGACTATTCGTTTCGACATGTTTTCTCCAGTTTTGAGCCTATTGAACACTGCCCGGATCTTTCAAAGCTCAACTCTGGGAGACGCAATCAAAACATCTGATAGCCAGTACAGAAGAAGACATTGACCCTGTGTTGTCTCGTCAGTAGAGTAGTCTGTGTGTCGTTGTTGGTCGTTTGTTTCACAAGAGAGACAGAGAGACAAATGGTTGGTTATTTGTAAGAAATTAGTAAAAAAATTTATGCCTCAGAGAGATGCTATGAGTCACCATTGTAATGCAGAGCCAACAGAGACACTCCATCACGCCCCTCAAGCTCCATGGGAGAGCTTCAGCGAGATGAAAATAGCCTAGCATAGTCTAAACACACGCACACACACACACACACCAGAGCACATCACAGACCACAGAGTACATCACAGATGTTATGTTCGCAGTGCAGCGAACATAACAGAGCCATGTTTTCAAGTTGTGCTCCGAAGCTTCACACATCAAAACAATCTATCCTCAGACTTAATTACACGTTTCTATGTCTATCTTGATGGCTCTGCAAGCCATGCAGTGATGACATGTGATGAGAAGAGCTGTGACAGTTCCGTTATCTTATGTAAAGTATTAGCAATGCAGATGACCCGCACCGGGGGATGGTTAGAACAGGAAAACCAGGGTTGGGTAGTAACTGCTTACATGTAATCAGTTACATGTAATATGATTACAAAAAACTAACTGTAATCGGTTTCATCACCAGCAAAAATATTGTAATCAGAATACAGATACTTTTGAAAAACTAGATTACTTCTTGGATTACTTTTAAATTCAGAAAGGATGTTTGCGGGAAATTACATCTTTCTGTTTTCTCAACGACATTCAATTCAGCATTGAAAAAAGGCGCAACTTTAAGTTTATTCCACCTGAGCGAGTCTGACGATAAGTCAGAGGCCATTATGATGACACACCAAATGCATTCTAATGCCTCTTAAGTGGAAATGTAATCCGATTACATTACTGAGTTTGGGTAATCCAAAAGTTACGTTACTGATTACAGTTTTGGACCGGTAACTAGTAACTAACAGATTACGTTTAGAAAGTATCCTACCCAACGCTGAGGAAAACGCATGGAGTTATGATTTAGTTAGAACAAGGTAACCACCAGGATTTTCTCTACTTGAATGGACTAAAAGAAACAAGTAGCCTACATAATCAACACTTGATATAGTCTATGCTTTTGATATAGCATAGGCCAACATCCATCTGCCTCTGAAGCACTGTGTCAGAAGCACTGTGTCAGAAGCACTGTGTCAGAAGCACTGTGTCTCTGTGATATTTCAAGGTAAAAATGTGTTTTTTATCTGACAGCTACTTATTGGTGAACATTCAGACAAATGCTAAGGGCCATTTCAATTCTGAGACAGATCCACACTGCCATGCAACTGGCTGGAGCTAGACCACGTCATCAAACTGACTGGAGGTCAGTCCAGTGATATCATCAACAGATTAAACCGGCAGCCTGGTCGGGAGGGAAAATATAATCTTCAAATCACAAGTGAGGCCAAAAAAAGAACCCCATCTGGTTTGTAGCCCGTGGCCAGACCGCCAGTGTTCAGCCAGCTAGACTAAGCCTGTCCAGAGCCGTGATATAGTGACAGACCTATAATCACAATCACACGGAAACACACAAGAACAATTTACTGGTGCGGTTGATGAGAGAACAATGCGGTTGGATGAGGTTCGATAGACTTCAGAGGGTGATACTTTCTCACTTGGTCACATCAATGGGGAGTAGGGAATGTTCTCGTTTGTTAATAACTGTGGGGAAATCAATGCTGTGACCTCGGGAATAGTACACCTGGTCACGTAGATGGTTAGATCATTACGACCTCAAAGAAACACTAGGGGTAGTGAAGACAGTAAGGCCAACTATTCCTAACATACCAAAACACAACACTCTACAGATACCAATAAGCTTCATGGAAATAAATCCATTCCATATGCTCAAGTCCAGGAGGCGGGAATTTGAACCTGAAGCACCACCTGGAAACAACAGATGGCCTACAGATAGAACAGATAGAACAAAGATGTGTCCCACAGTAAAAGTCAAGGCTATTTTAGTCGTTCATGACATTATGGAGCTGTAACATTGAATTGAGCTTGAAGTGATGTTATGGTAATGGCACACATAGGATACTTTTATTTTGAAGTGGTTGTAATTGGATATAGCACATCAGATATGCCCATTGAATGATAACATTCTCAACCTCGTCCTTTTGATCATTTCCTCTTTTAAGTGGACTCTGAAAGTCGAGTAGTTTCAACCTGCCAGCGGAGTCCAGAAAGAAAACGACTTAAAACCCTGAACTCACTGTCCCTTCTGTTAATTGCACATCCCACGCAGCAGCTAAATGAGAGGCCATCTGTCAAACCGGTCAAACTATTCTGCTGTGCTCGGTCTATTTTAAGGGATAACCTTCACCGCTCTCATTTCCCCGGCAAAACAATGTCACCATGGAAATAAAGCATTGTAACCGAGGTGTTTGTTTGGACTGTACCTGCTGCGAGACCAGAGAGTCCATATAGAAACACCTCGGTCAATGTTCTGTAGAGACCTAAAGAGGGTCCATAGATACGTGTCTCTAGAAGCAGAAAGCTTTTCGGTTGACTTTATGACTTACACCCCTTTATGACATTTCCATGGCAACTAAGGGTTAATTAGCTTCTTTTTACGTAAGAGAACCTCGTTCTCGTGAAGTGTTGACATGTTTGTAATGGGTGTAATGACTCCTGGATCCTGTGACTTTATGACACAGTAATAAGCCTAATTGATGTTTCAAGGAACAGATGATTCCTCTTGCTGAGGAATAGAGGAATGCAGTGTCAACTCTGGTCGTCATCTTATAGTAAACAGGAATCTAATGGTTGTAGAAGGCCTTCATTTATCATTTCAACCAATATGTTCAAGAGTTACAAGATGATACACAGGGTCAGACAGAAAGTAACAATGATTCTGAAAAGCAGATTTGTGTGCTGAGGCTCTAAAAAAGTCAGGTCAGGAAGTCATAGGCTTACTTCTCCAGAAGGACTATACTAAGGACTTTTGTCCCCCCACAAGCCATCATTGTTTGGCCTTAGTAGGAACTCATAACCTCATTCCCTGCATATACTGTAAACCTCTCCCAGGTCATGACTGAGGGCAGGGGTATCAGAACACAGCAAGGTCATGAAACAAAGAGAAGGCTCAGGATCCTATTCTGGCATCAAACAAACAGTCTGTGGGCAGCAGAGCTCTCTCTCTCTCTCTGAAGATACAGTAATATAATCCACAGGGAACTGAAAGACTTTTTCTGCCCTTTGAAGATCAAGTGTAATGCCCCTGAGATCAAACGTACTGTATCTCATCATCCCAGATTGCAGTAAATGAACTGCCAGTGTCTCGCAGCCAGGGAACTCCCACAGCCTGTGAACACATCTGGATAATTCTGTCGACAAAATAGAAAAGCACTGCGGTGCCAGCAGACCAATGTTGTATGGTTAGAGTGGCCAAGGTGGGAGTGTTTCCTCTAATCAGGACCAACACACAGTGCTTCACAACAACTACAGACCCTGTCTGGGATGCAGCTGTAGAGATGACATGTGACAGAACTCATAAAACCATTCTACAATTTTGGAGTTGACTCTTTTTTTAATATTATTTTTTACAAAGCTTTATTTTTTAAGTTCAAAATGTTTAAATATACATTATATACCGAACAAAAATATTAACACAACATGTAAAGTGTTGGTCCCATGTTTCATGAGCTGAACTAAAAAATCCAGATAGGGTTGCATATTTTGGGGAATATTCAGAGGTGGAAACTTTCCGTGGGAATTAACGGGAATATATTGGAATTAATGGGAATATATGCAAATTAATATTAATACCAGTTAAATGTAGATGTTTTTTGCATTGGATATATTTACCATATCATATGGAGACAGAAACATAAACCGTTTACCTTATCATAAGTAGACACAATTGCTAATTATTAAATCCTTCCAATATAAATGTTTTTTATATTACGAATTGAAATTTAATTAAATGAGTTGACTCTTCACATGGGATGATTTCACTGAACAACAAAAGAAAGGGAATATTGAATGATCCCCAATGATCCATCGCGTCTCCCAAAAACATTTTCAACATACATCTGTAAAATGATTGTCTAGAAACTAAAGCTTTGGTTATCTTCCTCTCAGGCTTCCATGTCTTCTTTCTGGACCTCCTCAATGTCCACCTCTTGAACATCAGACTCTGAGGCCTCTTCTTCACTGTCACTTTCCAACTTAGTTGAGAATGGCTTGTTGTCAGGCTCAAAAAGGCTCAAATTTGCCCGGAAGGCCACCAATTTTTCAACCCTTGTATTGGTCAGCCTGTTGCGTGCTTTGGTGTGTGTGTTCCAAAACAAGGACCAGTTGCACTCTGAGGCGGCTGATGTTGGTGGGATTTGGAGGATGATGGAGGCAACAGGGGAAAGAGCCTCAGATCCACAAAGTCCCTTCCACCAGGTGGCTGATGAGATATGCTGGCACGACTGCCATATTGCATCTCCATCCCAAAGCCCTTGCTTGGAAGTGTACTTCGCCAGACTGCCAACAACCTTGCCCTCCTCCAGGCCAGGGTGGCGAGACACGGTAGTGATGACACCATAGGCCTTGTTGATCTCTGCACCAGACAGGATGCTCTTGCCAGAATACTTGGGGTCCAACATGTACGCTGTGGCGTATATGGGCTTCAGGCAGAAGTCTTCACGCTTTTTGATGCATTTCAGAACTGCAGTTTCTTCTGCTTGGAGCAACAGTGAAGTGGGCAGGGCAGTACAGATTTATTCTCTTAAATCTGCAGGCAGAGACTGAACATCAGACAGCATGGCATTGTCTCCCTCAATCCGTTTCAGGCTGCTTACCACTCTCCCAAAATACATCATCCATGAGGATCCTCTTGATGGGGCTGTCCATATCGGTAGACTGTTTTACCTCTAGTAGACTGTCAAACATGATGTCAACACCACTCCAACGGGTGTTCCTGGGCAGCTTCAATGTGGTGCTCTTATTCTTCTCACTTTGCTTGGTGAGGTAGATTGCTGCTATAACTTGATGACCCTTCACATACCTAACCATTTCCTTGGCTCTCTTGTAGAGTGTATCCATTGTTTTCAGTGCCATGATGTCCTTGAGGAGCAGATTCAATGCATGAGCAGCACAGCCAATGGGTGTGATGTGAGGGTAGGACCCCTCCACTTTAGACCAAGCAGCCTTCATGTTCGCAGCATTGTCTTTCATCAGTGCAAATACCTTCTGTGGTCCAAGGTCATTGATGACTGCCTTCAGCTCATCTGCAATGTAGCAACCAGTGTGTCTGTTGTTCCTTGTGTCTATGCTCTTGTAGAATACTGGTTGAAGGGTGGAGATGATGTAGTTAATTATTCCTTGCCCACGAACATTCGACCACCCATCAGAGATGATTGCAATACAGTCTGCTTTCTCTATGATTTGCTTGACCTTCACTTGAACTCTGTTGAACTCTGCATCCAGCAAATGAGTAGATAATGCATGTCTGGTTGGAGGGGTGTATGCTGGGCGAAGAACATTCAAAAATCACTTCCAAAACACATTGCCTGTGAGCATCAGAGGTGAACCAGTTGCATACACAGCTCGATCAAGACATTCATCAGCATTTCTCTGACTACATTCCTCCACTGAGTCAAAAAAACTTCTGATTCCATGAGGACCATGAGCTGTTGCTATCGCTAAGATGTCTGATTCATAATTTTCACCTCGAATAGAAGTGTAGGGACTTTTGTCAGAGACTGCTTGTTGTGAGCGCTGAGGGAACTTTATGCACTTGGCCAGATGATTCTGCATCTTTGTTGCATTCTTCACATATGATTTGGCACTATATTTGCAAATGTACACAGCTTTTCCTTCTACATTAGCTGCAGGGAAATGTCTCCACACATCAGGTGGCATTTTCCTGTAAAGATTAGAAGAAAAAAGTTGACAAAATAAAATACAATTCCATGTACAGATAAATATTTAAACAGTTAGAGTAAACAACACCTTCGTAAAATAAATGTTTTAAAATGAAACATGTACGCAAACAGGTGAATTAACACAAGCTAAAACCCACATGGTAGAAAAAACTAATTAGCATAAATTGTTAAAAAGTTAGAAATGATTTAAACACACTTTGCTGTAGGATACTATTTACTAGTTAACAAAAAATCATGTCATATAAAATATATTCACCCCACCCAGTACTGTAATCAAAACTTACCAGAAAGCATGTAGTCCTTGGCTCAGACAGTGTAGTAGTGTGGGCTCAATAGCATCTCATTAGTGTGCAAGATCTTGAGAATCAGCTGTACATGTGATGGAAGAATGCACTGTGCATGCAGAGGGTTGCAATTCCATTGAATTGGGGATAGTTTAACCAAAATATGCCACAAGACGTAGAATTGCCTTATGTGTATCCCACAAAAAAAGGTTCACTGTTATTAGCTAACTTTTTTTGATGAATTTAAGCAAAATTCCCAGGGCTTAACTTCCCATGGAAAAATTCCGGAAATCTACCAGAATGTTTACGACCCTTTGCAACCCTAATCCCAGAAATGTTCCATACACACAGAACGCTGTCATCACCTCATGTTTTAGCATGCACGGCAATGATCTGTACACAATTCCTGGAACCTGAAAATGTCCCAGTTCTTCCATGGCCTGCATACTCACCAGACACGTCACCCATTCAGCATGTTTGGGATGCTCTGTGTCGACGTGTACGACAGAGTATACGACAGCAACTTTGTGGGACAACATTCCACAGGCCACAATCAACAGCCTGATCAACTCTAGGCAAATGGTGGTCATATCAGATACTGTCTAGTTTTCTGATCCACGCCCCTGCCTTTTAAAGGCATCTGTGACAAACAGATGCATATTTGTATTCCCAGTCATGTGAAATCCATAGATTAGGGCCAAATTAATTTATTTCAATTGACGGATTTCCTTAAATATACGAACTGTAACTCTATAAAATCTTTGACATTTTTGCATGTTGCGTTTATATTTTTTTCACTATGGAACAAGATGTGAACGATCCAAATTCAAATTTTTAAAAAATGAAGTAATTCCCTAAAAGGACAAAAATAGGTAATACTAATGATCATTACAGGAGTTTACTTCAGTGTCATTAAATGAAGGGAATGAACACCCCCACCCCCATATACAGTGCATACAGAAAGTATTCAGACCCCTTCACCTTTTCCACATTTGGTTACGTTACAGCCTTATTCTAAAAGGGATTTAAAAAAAAATAGATATATATATAATCATCAATCTACACACAATACCCCATAATGACAAGGCGAAAACAGGTTAAGAAATGTTAGCAAATTTATCCCCCAAAAATAATGAAATACCTTATTTACATAAGTATTCAGACCCTTTGCTATGAGACTCAAAATTGAGCTCAGGTGCATCCTCTTTCCATTGATCATCCTTGAGATGTTTCTACAACTTGATTGGAGTTCACCTGTGGTAAATTTAACTGATTGGACATGATTTGTCTATATAAGGTCCCACAGTTGACAGTGCATGTCAGAGCAAAAACCAAGCCAGGAGGTCGAAGGAATTGTCTGTAGAGCTCCGAGACAGGATTGTGTCGAGGCACAGGTCTGGGGAAGGGTACCAAAAACTTTCTGCAGCATTGAAGGTCCCCAAGAACACAGTGGCCTCCATCATTCTTAAATGGAAGAAGTTTGGAACCACCAAGACACTTCCTAGAGCTGGCACCCGGCCAAACTGAGAAATCAGGGGAGAAGGTCCTTGGTCAGGGAGGTGACCAAGAACCTGATGGTCACTCTGACAGAGCTCCAGAGTTCCTCTGTGGAGATGGGACAACCATCTCTGCAGCACTCCACCAATCAGGCCTTTATGGTTAGAGTGGCCAGACAGAAGCCACTCCTCAGTAAAAGGCATATGAAAGTCTGCTTGGAGTTTTCCAAAAGGAACCTAAAGGACTCTCCGACCATGAGAAACAAGATTCTCTGGTCTGATGACACCAAGATTGAACTCTTTGGCCTGAATGCCAAGCGTCACGTTGGGAGGAAACATGGCACCATCCCTACAGTGAAGCATGGTGGTGGCAGAATCATGCTGTGGAAATGTTTTTCAGGGACTGGGAGACTAGTCAGGATCGAGGGAAAGATAAGCGGCGCAAAGTACTGAGAGATCCTTGATGAAAACCTGCTCCAGAGCGTTCAGGACCTCAGACTGGGGTGAAGGTTCACCTTCCAAAAGTACAACTACCCGAAGCACACAGCCAAGGAGTGGCTTCGAGACAGGTCTCAGAATGTCCTTGAGTGGCCCAGCCAGAGCCCGGACTTGAACCCGATCGAACATCTCTGGAGAGACCTGAAAATCAAACCTGACAGAGCTTGAGAGGATCTGCAGAGAAGAATGGGAGAAACTCCCCAAATACAGGTGTGCCAAGCCTTTAGCGTCATACCCAAGAAGACTCGAGGCTATAATCGCTGCCAAAGATGATACAACAAAGTTATGAGTAAAGGGTCTGAATACTTATGTAAATGTTAACCTGATTTTGCTTTGTCATTATGGGGTATTGTGTATAGATTGATGAGGGGGAAAAAACAATTTAATACATTCTAGAATAAGGCTGTAACGTAACAAAATGTGGAATTAGTTAAGGGGTCTGAATACTTTTCGAATGCACTGTTACTCACTCTTCGACTCTCTTTTCTCTCGTCATATAAATATTTATTTTTAAAGTAATGGTCTGTGAATTGCAGAAACTCACTCCTAGGCTCAAAATGTAGGTCAAGGATAAAGGAACAAGGAACACATAAAACTTAACCAAACAAACAAAATCAGTGTCCCCACCTCCCCAAAAAATGGTTCTCAAATAAAAGTAATGTGGTGATTATCTAAAATAAAATAAACCAGCCCCCGTTGACATAATATGGGCAGAGAGCTGTGACTACCAAATCTAACGTTAATGATAGCCAAATGGTGCTCCCAACAACACAGAACGAATGACCAAGAGCAAGCCTAGCCATCTGGACTCCCAGCTCCCTGAAACAGGGAGTCAGAACAGGGTTGCTCCTGAAAGACACATAATACCCAGCAGATAAGCCTGTGTTATTCAATCAATCGATCAAACGATCAGTTAACTCTATATTTGTACCAGAAGGAAAACAGTTACAGAGGCACTGTAGTTACAGAGTGACACAAGTCCTAACTGATGGTCGTATGAGTAGGCTGGCAGAGTGACACAAAGTCCTAACTGATGGTCGCATGAGTAGGCTGGAGAGTGACACAAGTCCTAACTGATGGTCGTATGAGTAGGCTGGCAGAGTGCCACAAGTCCTAACTGATGGTCGTACGAGTAGGCTGGCAGAGTGACACGAGTCCTAACTGATGGTCGTATGAGTAGGCTGGCAGAGTGCCACAAGTCCTAACTGATGGTCGTATGAGTAGGCTGGCAGAGTGGCACACGTCCTAACTGATGGTCGTATGAGTAGGCTGGCAGAGTGACACAAGTCCTAACTGATGGTCGTATGGATGAGTAGGCTGGCGGAGTGACACAAGTCCTAACTGATGGTCGTATGAGTAGGATGGCAGAGTGACACAAGTTTGAACCTATGGTCGTATGAGTAGGCTGGCAGAGTGACACAAGTTCTAACTGATGGTCGTATGAGTAGGCTGGCAGAGTGACACAAGTTCTAACTGATGGTCGTATGAGTAGGCTGGCAGAGTGACACAAGTCCTAACTGATGGTCGTATGAGTAGGCTGGCAGAGTGGCACAAGTTCTAACTGATGGTCGTATGAGTAGGCTGGCAGAGTGACACAAGTTCTAACTGATGGTCGTATGAAGTAGGCTGGCAGAGTGACACAAGTTCTAACTGATGGTCATGAGTAGGCTGGTAGAGTGACACAAGTCCTAACTGATGGTCGTATGAGTAGGCTGGCAGAGTGACACACGTCCTAACTGATGGTCGTATGAGTAGGCTGGCAGAGTGACACAAGTCAGAGTGACACAAGTCCAAACTGATGGTCGTATGAGTAGGCTGGCAGAGTGACACAAGTCCTAACTGATGGTCGTATGAGTAGGATGGCAGAGTGACACAAGTTCTAACTGATGGTCGTATGAGTAGGCTGGCAGAGTGACACAAGTTCTAACTGATGGTCGTATGAGTAGGCTGGCAGAGTGACACAAGTCCTAACTGATGGTCGTATGAGTAGGCTGGCAGAGTGACACAAGTCCTAACTGATGGTCGTATGAGTAGGCTGGCAGAGTGACACAAGTCCAAACTGATGGTCTTATGAGTAGGCTGGCAGAGTGACACAAGTTCTAACTGATGGTCGTATGAGTAGGCTGGCAGAGTGACACAAGTCCTAACTGATGGTCGTATGAGTAGGCTGGCAGAGTGACACAAGTTCTAACTGATGGTCGTATGAGTAGGCTGGCAGAGTGACACACGTCCTAACTGATGGTCGTATGAGTAGGCTGGCAGAGTGACAAAAGTCCTAACTGATGGTCGTATGAGTAGGGTGGCAGAGTGCCACAAGTCCTAACTGATGGCCGTATGAGTAGGCTGGCAGAGTGACACAAGTCCTAACTGATGGTCGTATGAGTAGGCTGGTAGAGTGACACAAGTCCTAACTGATGGTCGTATGAGTAGGCTGGCAGAGTGCCACAAGTCCTAACTGATGGTCGTATGAGTAGGCTGGCAGAGTGACACAAGTCCTAACTGATGGTCGTATGAGTAGGCTGGCAGAGTGACACAAGTCCTAACTGATGGTCGTATGAGTAGGCTGGCAGAGTGCCACAAGTCCTAACTGATGGTCGTATGAGTAGGCTGGCAGAGTGACACAAGTCCTAACTGATGGTCGTATGAGTAGGCTGGCAGAGTGCCACAAGTCCTAACTGATGGTCGTATGAGTAGGCTGGCAGAGTGACACACGTCCTAACTGATGGTCGTATGAGTAGGCTGGCAGAGTGACACAAGTCCAAACTGATGGTCGTATGAGTAGGCTGGCAGAGTGACACAAGTCCTAACTGATGGTCGTATGAGTAGGATGGCAGAGTGACACAAGTTCTAACTGATGGTCGTATGAGTAGGCTGGCAGAGTGACACAAGTTCTAACTGATGGTCGTATGAGTAGGCTGGCAGAGTGACACAAGTCCTAACTGATGGTCGTATGAGTAGGCTGGCAGAGTGACACAAGTCCTAACTGATGGTCGTATGAGTAGGCTGGCAGAGTGACACAAGTCCAAACTGATGGTCTTATGAGTAGGCTGGCAGAGTGACACAAGTTCTAACTGATGGTCGTATGAGTAGGCTGGCAGAGTGACACAAGTCCTAACTGATGGTCGTATGAGTAGGATGGCAGAGTGACACAAGTTCTAACTGATGGTCGTATGAGTAGACTGGCAGAGTGACACAAGTTCTAACTGATGGTCGTATGAGTAGGCTGGCAGAGTGACACAAGTCCTAACTGATGGTCGTATGAGTAGGCTGGCAGAGTGACACAAGTCCTAACTGATGGCCGTATGAGTAGGCTGGCAGAGTGACACAAGTCCTAACTGATGGCCGTATGAGTATGCTGGCAGAGTGACACAAGTCCTAACTGATGGCCGTATGAGTAGGCTGGCAGAGTGACACAAGTCCTAACTGATGGTCGTATGAGTAGGCTGGCAGAGTGCCACAAGTCCTAACTGATGGTCGTATGAGTAGGCTGGCAGAGTGACACAAGTCCAAACTGATGGCCGTATGAGTAGGCTGGCAGAGCGACACAAGTCCTAACTGATGGTCGTATGAGTAGGCTGGCAGAGCGCCACAAGTTCTAACTGATGGTCGTATGAGTAGGCTGGCAGAGTGACACAAGTCCTAACTGATGGCCGTATGAGTAGGCTGGCAGAGTGACACAAGTCCTAACTGATGGTCGTATGAGTAGGCTGGCAGAGTGACACAAGTCCTAACTGATGGTCGTATGAGTAGGCTGGCAGAGTGACACAAGTCCTAACTGATGGTCGTATGAGTAGGCTGGCAGAGTGACACAAGTCCTAACTGATGGCCTTATGAGTAGGCTGGCAGAGTGACACAAGTCCTAACTGATGGCCGTATGAGTAGGCTGGCAGAGTGACACAAGTTCTAACTGATGGTCATATGAGTAGGCTGGCAGAGTGACACAAGTCCTAACTGATGGTCGTATGAGTAGGCTGGCAGAGTGACACACGTCCTAACTGATGGTCGTATGAGTAGGCTGGCAGAGTGACACAAGTCCTAACTGATGGTCGTATGAGTAGGCTGGCAGAGTGACACAAGTTCTAACTGATGGTCGTATGAGTAGGCTGGCAGAGTGACACACATCCTAACTGATGGTCGTATGAGTAGGCTGGCAGAGTGACACAAGTCCTAACTGATGGTCGTATGAGTAGGCTGGCAGAGTGACACACATCCTAACTGATGGTCTTATGAGTAGGCTGGCAGAGTGACACAAGTCCTAACTGATGGTCGTATGAGTAGGCTGGCAGAGTGACACAAGTTCTAACTGATGGTCGTATGAGTAGGCTGGCAGAGTGACACACATCCTAACTGATGGTCGTATGAGTAGGCTGGCAGAGTGACACAAGTCCTAACTGATGGTCGTATGAGTAGGCTGGCAGAGTGACACACATCCTAACTGATGGTCTTATGAGTAGGCTGGCAGAGTGACACAAGTCCTAACTGATGGTCGTATGAGTAGGCTGGCAGAGTGACACAAGTCCTAACTGATGGTCGTATGAGTAGGCTGGCAGAGTGACACAAGTCCTAACTGATGGCCGTATGAGTAGGCTGGCAGAGTGACACAAGTCCTAACTGATGGCCGTATGAGTATGCTGGCAGAGTGACACAAGTCCTAACTGATGGCCGTATGAGTAGGCTGGCAGAGTGACACAAGTCCTAACTGATGGTCGTATGAGTAGGCTGGCAGAGTGCCACAAGTCCTAACTGATGGTCGTATGAGTAGGCTGGCAGAGTGACACAAGTCCTAACTGATGGCCGTATGAGTAGGCTGGCAGAGTGACACAAGTCCTAACTGATGGTCGTATGAGTAGGCTGGCAGAGCGCCACAAGTTCTAACTGATGGTCGTATGAGTAGGCTGGCAGAGTGACACAAGTCCTAACTGATGGCCGTATGAGTAGGCTGGCAGAGTGACACAAGTCCTAACTGATGGTCGTATGAGTAGGCTGGCAGAGTGACACAAGTCCTAACTGATGGTCGTATGAGTAGGCTGGCAGAGTGACACAAGTCCTAACTGATGGTCGTATGAGTAGGCTGGCAGAGTGACACAAGTCCTAACTGATGGTCGTATGAGTAGGCTGGCAGAGTGCCACAAGTTCTAACTGATGGTCGTATGAGTAGGCTGGCAGAGTGACACAAGTCCTAACTGATGGCCTTATGAGTAGGCTGGCAGAGTGACACAAGTCCTAACTGATGGCCGTATGAGTAGGCTGGCAGAGTGACACAAGTTCTAACTGATGGTCATATGAGTAGGCTGGCAGAGTGCCACAAGTCCTAACTGATGGTCGTATGAGTAGGCTGGCAGAGTGACACAAGTCCTAACTGATGGTCGTATGAGTAGGCTGGCAGAGTGACACAAGTCCTAACTGATGGTCGTATGAGTAGGCTGGCAGAGTGACACAAGTCCTAACTGATGGTCGTATGAGTAGGCTGGCAGAGTGACACAAGTTCTAACTGATGGTCGTATGAGTAGGCTGGCAGAGTGACACACATCCTAACTGATGGTCGTATGAGTAGGCTGGCAGAGTGACACAAGTCCTAACTGATGGTCGTATGAGTAGGCTGGCAGAGTGACACACATCCTAACTGATGGTCTTATGAGTAGGCTGGCAGAGTGACACAAGTCCTAACTGATGGTCGTATGAGTAGGCTGGCAGAGTGACACAAGTCCTAACTGATGGTCGTATGAGTAGGCTGGCAGAGTGACACAAGTCCTAACTGATGGTCGTATGAGTAGGCTGGCAGAGTGACACAAGTCCTAACTGATGGTCGTATGAGTAGGCTGGCAGAGTGACACAAGTCCTAACTGATGGTCGTATGAGTAGGCTGGCAGAGTGTCACAAGTCCTAACTGATGGTCGTATGAGTAGGCTGGCAGAGTGCCACAAGTCCTAACTGATGGTCGTATGAGTAGGCTGGCAGAGTGACACAAGTCCTAACTGATGGTCGTATGAGTAGTCTGGCACAGTGACACAAGTCCTAACTGATGGTCGTATGAGTAGGCTGGCAGAGTGACACAAGTCCTAACTGATGGTCGTATGAGTAGGCTGGCAGAGTGACACAAGTCCTAACTGATGGTCGTATGAGTAGGCTGGCAGAGTGACACAAGTCCTAACTGATGGTCGTATGAGTAGGCTGGCAGAGTGACACAAGTCCTAACTGATGGTCGTATGAGTAGGCTGGCAGAGTGACACAAGTCCTAACTGATGGTCGTATGAGTAGTCTGGCACAGTGACACAAGTCCTAACTGATGGTCGTATGAGTAGGCTGGCAGAGTGACACAAGTCCTAACTGATGGTCGTATGAGTAGGCTGGCAGAGTGACACAAGTCCTAACTGATGGTCGTATGAGTAGGCTGGCAGAGTGACACAAGTCCTAACTGATGGTCGTATGAGTAGGCTGGCAGAGTGACACAAGTCCTAACTGATGGTCGTATGAGTAGGCTGGCAGAGTGACACAAGTCCTAACTGATGGTCGTATGAGTAGGCTGGCAGAGTGACACAAGTCCTAACTGATGGTCGTATGAGTAGGCTGGCAGAGTGCCACAAGTCCTAACTGATGGTCGTATGAGTAGGCTGGCAGAGTGACACAAGTCCTAACTGATGGTCGTATGAGTAGGCTGGCAGAGTGACACAAGTCCTAACTGATGGTCGTATGAGTAGGCTGGCAGAGTGACACAAGTCCTAACTGATGGTCGTATGAGTAGGCTGGCAGAGTGACACAAGTCCTAACTGATGGTCGTATGAGTAGGCTGGCAGAGTGACACAAGTCCTAACTGATGGTCGTATGAGTAGGCTGGCAGAGTGACACAAGTCCTAACTGATGGTCGTATGAGTAGGCTGGCAGAGTGACACAAGTCCTAACTGATGGTCGTATGAGTAGTCTGGCACAGTGACACAAGTCCTAACTGATGGTCGTATGAGTAGGCTGGCAGAGTGACACAAGTCCTAACTGATGGTCGTATGAGTAGGCTGGCAGAGTGACACAAGTCCTAACTGATGGTCGTATGAGTAGGCTGGCAGAGTGACACAAGTCCTAACTGATGGTCGTATGAGTAGGCTGGCAGAGTGACACACATCCTAACTGATGGTCGTATGAGTAGGCTGGCAGAGTGACACAAGTCCTAACTGATGGTCGTATGAGTAGGCTGGCAGAGTGACACAAGTCCTAACTGATGGTCGTATGAGTAGGCTGGCAGAGTGACACAAGTCCTAACTGATGGTCGTATGAGTAGGCTGGCAGAGTGACACAAGTCCTAACTGATGGTCGTATGAGTAGGCTGGCAGAGTGCCACAAGTCCTAACTGATGGTCGTATGAGTAGGCTGGCAGAGTGACACAAGTCCTAACTGATGGTCGTATGAGTAGTCTGGCACAGTGACACAAGTCCTAACTGATGGTCGTATGAGTAGGCTGGCAGAGTGACACAAGTCCTAACTGATGGTCGTATGAGTAGGCTGGCAGAGTGACACAAGTCCTAACTGATGGTCGTATGAGTAGGCTGGCAGAGTGACACAAGTCCTAACTGATGGTCGTATGAGTAGGCTGGCAGAGTGACACAAGTCCTAACTGATGGTCGTATGAGTAGGCTGGCAGAGTGACACAAGTCCTAACTGATGGTCGTATGAGTAGTCTGGCACAGTGACACAAGTCCTAACTGATGGTCGTATGAGTAGGCTGGCAGAGTGACACAAGTCCTAACTGATGGTCGTATGAGTAGGCTGGCAGAGTGACACAAGTCCTAACTGATGGTCGTATGAGTAGGCTGGCAGAGTGACACAAGTCCTAACTGATGGTCGTATGAGTAGGCTGGAAGAGTGACACAAGTCCTAACTGATGGTCGTATGAGTAGGCTGGCAGAGTGACACAAGTCCTAACTGATGGTCGTATGAGTAGGCTGGCAGAGTGACACAAGTCCTAACTGATGGTCGTATGAGTAGGCTGGCAGAGTGACACAAGTCCTAACTGATGGTCGTATGAGTAGGCTGGCAGAGTGACACAAGTTCTAACTGATGGTCGTATGAGTAGGCTGGCAGAGTGACACACAGTCCTAACTGATGGTCGTATGAGTAGGCTGGCAGAGTGACACAAGTCCTAACTGATGGTCGTATGAGTAGGCTGGCAGAGTGACACAAGTCCTAACTGATGGTCGTATGAGTAGGCTGGCAGAGTGACACAAGTCCTAACTGATGGTCGTATGAGTAGGCTGGCAGAGTGACACACGTCCTAACTGATGGCCGTATGAGTAGGCTGGCAGAGTGACACAAGTTCTAACTGATGGTCATATGAGTAGGCTGGCAGAGTGACACAAGTCCTAACTGATGGTCGTATGAGTAGGCTGGCAGAGTGACACACGTCCTAACTGATGGTCGTATGAGTAGGCTGGCAGAGTGACACAAGTCCTAACTGATGGTCGTATGAGTAGGCTGCAGAGTGACACAAGTTCTAACTGATGGTCATATGAGTAGGCTGGCAGAGTGACACAAGTCCTAACTGATGGTCGTATGAGTAGGCTGGCAGAGTGACACACGTCCTAACTGATGGTCGTATGAGTAGGCTGGCAGAGTGACACAAGTCCTAACTGATGGTCGTATGAGTAGGCTGGCAGAGTGGCACAAGTCCTAACTGATGGTCGTATGAGTAGGCTGGCAGAGTGACACAAGTCCTAACTGATGGTCGTATGAGTAGGCTGGCAGAGTGACACAAGTCCTAACTGATGGTCGTATGAGTAGGCTGGCAGAGTGACACAAGTCCTAACTGATGGTCGTATGAGTAGGCTGGCAGAGTGACACAAGTCCTAACTGATGGTCGTATGAGTAGGCTGGCAGAGTGACACAAGTTCTAACTGATGGTCGTATGAGTAGGCTGGCAGAGTGACACAAGTCCTAACTGATGGTCGTATGGGTAGGCTGGCAGAGTGACACAAGTCCTAACTGATGGTCGTATGAGTAGGCTGGCATAGTGCCACAAGTCCTAACTGATGGTCGTATGAGTAGGCTGGCAGAGTGTCACAAGTCCTAACTGATGGTCGTATGAGTAGGCTGGCAGAGTGACACAAGTCCTAACTGATGGTCGTATGAGTAGGCTGGCAGAGTGCCACAAGTCCTAACTGATGGTCGTATGAGTAGGCTGGCAGAGTGACACAAGTCCTAACTGATGGTCGTATGAGTAGGCTGGCAGAGTGACACAAGTCCTAACTGATGGTCGTATGAGTAGGCTGGCAGAGTGACACAAGTCCTAACTGATGGTCGTATGAGTAGGCTGGCAGAGTGACACAAGTCCTAACTGATGGTCGTATGAGTAGGCTGGCAGAGTGACACAAGTCCTAACTGATGGTCGTATGAGTAGGCTGGCAGAGTGACACAAGTCCTAACTGATGGTCGTATGAGTAGGCTGGCAGAGTGACACAAGTTCTAACTGATGGTCGTATGAGTAGGCTGGCGGAGTGACACACATCCTAACTGATGGTCGTATGAGTAGGCTGGCAGAGTGACACAAGTCCTAACTGATGGTCGTATGAGTAGGCTGGCAGAGTGACACAAGTCCTAACTGATGGTCGTATGAGTAGGCTGGCAGAGTGACACAAGTCCTAACTGATGGTCATATGAGTAGGCTGGCAGAGTGCCACAAGTCCTAACTGATGGTCGTATGAGTAGGCTGGCAGAGTGACACAAGTCCTAACTGATGGTCGTATGAGTAGGCTGGCAGAGTGACACAAGTCCTAACTGATGGTCGTATGAGTAGGCTGGCAGAGTGACACAAGTCCTAACTGATGGTCGTATGAGTAGGCTGGCAGAGTGTCACAAGTCCTAACTGATGGTCGTATGAGTAGGCTGGCAGAGTGCCACAAGTCCTAACTGATGGTCGTATGAGTAGGCTGGCAGAGTGACACAAGTCCTAACTGATGGTCGTATGAGTAGTCTGGCACAGTGACACAAGTCCTAACTGATGGTCGTATGAGTAGGCTGGCAGAGTGACACAAGTCCTAACTGATGGTCGTATGAGTAGGCTGGCAGAGTGACACAAGTCCTAACTGATGGTCGTATGAGTAGGCTGGCAGAGTGACACAAGTCCTAACTGATGGTCGTATGAGTAGGCTGGCAGAGTGACACAAGTCCTAACTGATGGTCGTATGAGTAGGCTGGCAGAGTGACACAAGTCCTAACTGATGGTCGTATGAGTAGTCTGGCACAGTGACACAAGTCCTAACTGATGGTCGTATGAGTAGGCTGGCAGAGTGACACAAGTCCTAACTGATGGTCGTATGAGTAGGCTGGCAGAGTGACACAAGTCCTAACTGATGGTCGTATGAGTAGGCTGGCAGAGTGACACAAGTCCTAACTGATGGTCGTATGAGTAGGCTGGCAGAGTGACACAAGTCCTAACTGATGGTCGTATGAGTAGGCTGGCAGAGTGACACAAGTCCTAACTGATGGTCGTATGAGTAGGCTGGCAGAGTGACACAAGTCCTAACTGATGGTCGTATGAGTAGGCTGGCAGAGTGACACAAGTCCTAACTGATGGTCGTATGAGTAGGCTGGCAGAGTGACACAAGTTCTAACTGATGGTCGTATGAGTAGGCTGGCAGAGTGACACACATCCTAACTGATGGTCGTATGAGTAGGCTGGCAGAGTGACACAAGTCCTAACTGATGGTCGTATGAGTAGGATGGCAGAGTGACACAAGTCCTAACTGATGGTCGTATGAGTAGGCTGGCAGAGTGACACAAGTCCTAACTGATGGTCGTATAAGTAGGCTGGCAGAGTGACACACGTCCTAACTGATGGCCGTATGAGTAGGCTGGCAGAGTGACACAAGTTCTAACTGATGGTCATATGAGTAGGCTGGCAGAGTGACACAAGTCCTAACTGATGGTCGTATGAGTAGGCTGGCAGAGTGACACACGTCCTAACTGATGGTCGTATGAGTAGGATGGCAGAGTGACACAAGTCCTAACTGATGGTCGTATGAGTAGGCTGGCAGAGTGACACAAGTTCTAACTGATGGTCATATGAGTAGGCTGGCAGAGTGACACAAGTCCTAACTGATGGTCGTATGAGTAGGCTGGCAGAGTGACACACGTCCTAACTGATGGTCGTATGAGTAGGCTGGCAGAGTGACACAAGTCCTAACGGATGGTCGTATGAGTAGGCTGGCAGAGTGGCACAAGTCCTAACTGATGGTCGTATGAGTAGGCTGGCAGAGTGACACAAGTCCTAACTGATGGTCGTATGAGTAGACTGGCAGAGTGACACAAGTCCTAACTGATGGTCGTATGAGTAGGCTGGCAGAGTGACACAAGTCCTAACTGATGGTCGTATGAGTAGGCTGGCAGAGTGACACAAGTCCTAACTGATGGTCGTATGAGTAGGCTGGCAGAGTGACACAAGTTCTAACTGATGGTCGTATGAGTAGGCTGGCAGAGTGACACAAGTCCTAACTGATGGTCGTATGGGTAGGCTGGCAGAGTGACACAAGTCCTAACTGATGGTCGTATGAGTAGGCTGGCAGAGTGCCACAAGTCCTAACTGATGGTCGTATGAGTAGGCTGGCAGAGTGTCACAAGTCCTAACTGATGG
Source organism: Salvelinus alpinus (assembly GCF_045679555.1). NCBI lineage: Eukaryota > Metazoa > Chordata > Actinopteri > Salmoniformes > Salmonidae > Salvelinus > Salvelinus alpinus. The sequence goes on from NC_092086.1 coordinate 28,942,610, forward strand.
TCGTATGAGTAGGCTGGCAGAGTGACACAAGTCCTAACTGATGGTCGTATGAGTAGGCTGGCAGAGTGCCACAAGTCCTAACTGATGGTCGTATGAGTAGGCTGGCAGAGTGACACAAGTCCTAACTGATGGTCGTATGAGTAGACTGGCAGAGTGACACAAGTCCTAACTGATGGTCGTATGAGTAGGCTGGCAGAGTGACACAAGTCCTAACTGATGGTCGTATGAGTAGGCTGGCAGAGTGACACAAGTCCTAACTGATGGTCGTATGAGTAGGCTGGCAGAGTGACACAAGTCCTAACTGATGGTCGTATGAGTAGGCTGGCAGAGTGACACAAGTCCTAACTGATGGTCGTATGAGTAGGCTGGCAGAGTGACACAAGTTCTAACTGATGGTCGTATGAGTAGGCTGGCGGAGTGACACACATCCTAACTGATGGTCGTATGAGTAGGCTGGCAGAGTGACACAAGTCCTAACTGATGGTCGTATGAGTAGGCTGGCAGAGTGACACACGTCCTAACTGATGGTCGTATGAGTAGGCTGGCAGAGTGACACAAGTTCTAACTGATGGTCATATGAGTAGGCTGGCAGAGTGACACAAGTCCTAACTGATGGTCATATGAGTAGGCTGGCAGAGTGACACAAGTCCTAACTGATGGTCGTATGAGTAGGCTGGCAGAGTGACACAAGTCCTAACTGATGGTCGTATGAGTAGGCTGGCAGAGTGACACACACAGACAACAACATACTGTAACATCTCTAAATGTTTTGCTTAGTGTCTTAGATATTTATGTGAAGATTTTGCACTTAAACCCAATAAACCAAACAAGGAAAGTATGGCGTAGGCCTAGCATACTTCCAATAGCACCACCCTGTGGTTTAGCCTACAGTTCTCTAAATAGCTCCTAAAATCAGTGTGGTACAAAAGTTATTCACAAGAAAATGGCATACCTACCTACTCCATCCAGTTTGCAACTAGCATGGTAGACATTCCATACAATGACCAACGCGATACCTACCATGCAACAGCCTAAACCTTTCACAGTTTTAGGTTTAGTTGTAGGACAGAAGAAAACGCAAAATGTTCAGAAAAACTGGGAGATATAAGTACCCTAGCTTACCTCTTCCACAGTGAGCGGCATACATATTCTATATTCCTTCATCAACATATTCTTCCTCCGTCAAGACAGTTGTCAAAAAAACGACTAGAAGTTGAAACGACGTTTAGGTTCTGTGTCTGTTGGCAGTCTATGGCAACTCAAACTTATGCCAGCGCTAGGCAATTGTCATCAAAGATAAGCACGAGACTGATAAAAAACAAAACAATCTTTATATTTGATTAGAACAACTATGCTATCCCAGTCCAGCGTTGAATGTGAGCGTCCGTCCCACTGCAATCACACGACCGAGCAGAGCAAAGTAAACGCAGTCATCCTCTCACTGAAATCATGAGGGAACATCCACTAACACGACCCATTAGCAAAATAATTGGCACGGTAAAGATCAGCAACGTTTCTGATGGTAATATTAGTTGTAAAAGAAAAGCATTACAAAAACGGTGATGAACTCTAGGCTAAATTCCTCTGAGCACTATCCAAGACTCATCCGAAGAGTCGTGCGGCAGTGCTAACGTCCCGGACAAAGCAAGCACACTGTGAGCTCTGAATTGAGCCACGTTGGTCCCAAATCACAATTGGCGAGTTTGCTGTTGTTGTTCGGCTACATCATCAAGGTGATGCTGCTGTCTGACGGTAAACTGACGATACTCTATTGCAACATTCAGCACTCCCTCTTTACTTCGCAATGAACAGAAAACAACTGCCCTTTCATTCCGATGTGGAAATAGGCAACCTGGTCTCAGAGCATTTCGTAATAATATTTATTTAAATCCGAGATACTCTTTTTGGTATGGTATGTTACATTTTGTATGGCATGTATTAATTTGTGGATGTTCATCACCCATTTCATATGATATTTTACAAATTACAATTCATATTATTTGTTAAGACTTTTCAAAATGCACAATATTTTACGAATTGGCAAGTTGTACAATATGTTACGAATTTTCTGAAATATACAATTTGTTACGAATTAGCAAAACGTATGATATGTTACGAAGCTAGCTAGGTGGCTAGGTGGCCAACATTAGCTAGCTGGCTAATGTTAGCTAGGTTACGGGATAGGGTTAGGGTTACATTTAGGAGTTAGTTTAAAATGTTAGAGTTAGGGGAAGGGTTAGCTAAAATGGTTAAGGTTAAGGTTAGGGAATGAGTTAGCTAACATGCTAAGTAGTTGAAAAGTAGCTAAAAAGTAGTAAGTATTTGAAAAGTTAGCCTATCTAAAATGCCAAAGTTGTCCACGATGAACTCTCAACCTTTGGGTTGCTAGACGTTGTGTTGTATGCCCACCCATCCACCCCGATCAACAAGGCTACTTTCATTTTTCCTTTAAGTAATCATCAATCCCTAGTAATCAATCAAACATAACATATCATACTCGTTCCAATCCAGGATTTACATTACTATATTACATATTTTCTATGAGACCAGGCTGAAATAGGATGCTGCAACTGAATTCACCCTACAGCCTTCAACCCTGGGCGCATGAGCAGCGGTGCATGCAGCTCAGCCAGAGATCACCAAACATAAATAACCCGTTTCACAAAACCTATAATAAACGAATACATTTTTTTCTTCAGTAAAATATTTAATTTGTGCAACCATAACTGTGCGCTATAGCTTATGAAATACATAGATTGCATTATTGCATAACCATCCCTAATGTGAATAATGGTAGGCTATAAGATTTTTCTGCCTACATTGCAGTGCATGGATCTAGTAAAAATAGTTCAAATAAAGCCAGTTCACAAATTCATACCGTAGCATCACAAGTCACTGTAAAGCCCCAAAACTGTACGTCACAATGAGAAGCGAATGTTAATTTTCCGGCTTTTATTTTGAAAAGGACACATGTGTGTTTGCCTACGGGAAAATAAAATGTGACACACCGTCACAAATCGTGCTAAATTACAAAAGCCTATGTTATTTCAAAGCAATCAGTGCAGTGCACTCATTTGCTACATTCTGCTCTACAGTCTCGTGCGGTCAGGCGGGCGCTGTCCATGGTGCTGAAATGGCTGATATTTCAAACCTCAGAGCTTGCAAAGGGTGATAGTCTACTACCGTGGTTTTCAAACATCTCCCCCAGACGTTTCACACAATGTTGTTGTAGCCCTGAACTAGCTCACCTGATTTACCTATTCAAGGGCTTGATGATTAGTTGACAAGTTGAATCAGGTATGCTAGCTGTGGAATAGTTACAATACATGGAAAGGCCGGAGGTCCCGAGGAAAGGTTTGAAAAACCTGGCCTATTACATTAAGGCATAGCACCCCACCAGGCAAAAAAACTGGTTGAATCAACATCATTTCTACATAATTTCAACGACAACAAAAAATATACGTGATGACATTGAATCAATGTGGAACACTGATTGGATTTGCAAAAAGTCATCAATGTAAGGGAATGTCATATTTTTTCCCACTGAATTCACATTAGTTAGACAACTCAGCCAAATGTAAGTCAGAACATTGAACTGATATCTGTGCCACGTGAGACATTTCATTTTGATTGCAGATTATTTGCAAAAAGTAAATAGCTCCTTGCTTTCGTAAGGAGGTGTTGTATTAATGTATGAATTAATAATTACATCAGATAGGCATCCTAGCTGATTAACAGCACCCATCTTTACTTGACACCCAGTGCCATTACACTTTACTTGACACCCAGTGCCATGACACTCTACTTGACACCCATTGCCATAACACTTTCCTTGACACCCAGTGCCATAACACTTTCCTTGACACCCAGTGCCATAACACTTTACTTGACACCAAGTGCCATAACACTTTCCTTGACACCCAGTGCCATGACACTTTACTTGACACCCAGTGCCATAACACTTTACTTGACACCAAGTGCCATAACACTTTACTTGACACCCAGTGCCATGACACTTTACTTGACACCCAGTGCCATGACACTCTACTTGACACCGATTGCCATAACACTTTACTTGACACCCAGTGCTAAGTACTGAGAGATCCTTGATGAAAACCACATCGTAATACTGTATGTCATAACAGCTGACATAACTTGTCATAACCTGTCATAATATGGTCAAACATTGTCATGACCTATATATTTACACCTGTTGTGACATATATTTACACCTGTTGTGACATATATTTACACCTGTTGTGACATATATTGCATTATTTTATGACTGGTTATGACACCTGCATAGGAATATCAAAACCCACAAACCCAGAAATGAGTTTTTTCCCTGCCAAGAAAATTCCTTTCATTTAAAAGTTTGTTTCTTAAATCCTTTTTTGTTGATGTTGTAATGAATTAATTACAGTCATGTTTTTTTTCATCATATTTAAAATAATTTTATGTCACTGTCATGGAGATTTATGACCATTCTGTGTCACTTTACTTGGACTAGGAAGACACTTTATGACACTGTCAAAAGATATTATGACATCATAATCATATCAGCCAGATAGGCCTATCACGTACAGTACATGCCCTTATAACAGTCATCAGTCAAAAAGAGGGTGTCTTGTCCTGCTCCTGAAATCTGCTCCAGCATTCATCCCAGTCATCCACAACAGAGCTTTGGGGTAGGTACATGTCTGACATCAATGTGTCCGCAATTACAATAATCATTTAATAATTTAACATATATATTCAACATAAACATACTGTTGACATGTATGCTATGGTGGAATGCAATGTTTTGTAGGTCCATATTATAACAGGTTATGACAAGTCATATCAGCTGTTATGCCATATTATGGACATGGTTATGACAAACTCATAACGTGTTATGACGCTGGGTGTCAAGTAAAGTGTTCCCCAAATATGAAAACAATTATTAATCTACTGAAAGAACATTCACCTTAATGTGTGGTCTTGCTTCTTCACTTCTTTCTTCACCCTATTTATCTCCATCACATAGGCCTAGGCTACTGATCAAACTCATGTAGAGAATAATCTAGCTAGATGTGTTATCTCTAATGTATTATCGTTCAATATGGTAATCCCTGAGCATCAATGCATGTACGTATCTCCAACACTAGATGTCACCGCTGAACTTCTATTCTAAAAAGCCTTGGCCAGTTTGATGAGGGTGAAAGAAAGAGAGAAAGAAAGAGAGAGAGAGAGAGAGAGATGTGTAGCACCACACATTTATATATATTTTGCCCACACAGAATACAGATTGCTGAGTATTTCTCCCATTTGACCAGTTTGGATTGAGAAAACGTAATGTGCTCATCCCAAGGGAGAACGCAGGAAGCTGCTGGATAACAGTCTCCCAGGTAAAGTCAGGTGTTTTATTTACAGCGTGTGATAAATGTTCAGCAATCGACAAAAATACATATCAAAATCCAGAAAATAAGAACAACTAGAATAAACTTTTTAGCAAACACCTAGAGTGAACTACAGCCTTGAACTGTAGGACTTCAACCTTGAACTGTAGGCCTTCAACCTTGAACTGTAGGCCTTCAACCTTGAACTGTAGGCCTTCAACCTTGAACTGTAGGCTTTCAACCTTGAACTGTAGGCCTTTGGCCTTGAACTGTAGGCCTTCAACCTTGAATTGTAGGCCTTCGGCCTTCAACTGTAGGCCTTCAACCTTGAACCGTAGGACCTTCGGCCTTGAATTGTAGGCCTTCAACCTTGAATTGTAGGCCTTCAACCTTGAACTGTAGGCCTTCAACCTTGAACTGTATGCCTTCTGCCTTGAACTGCAGGCCTTCAACCTTGAACTGTAGGCCTTCGGCCTTGAACTGTAGGCCTTCAATCTTGAATTGTAGTCCTTCGGCCTTGAACTGTAGGCCTTCAACCTTGAACTGTAGGCCTCCGGCCTTGAACTGTAGGTCTTCAACCTTGAACTGTAGACCTTCGGCCTTGAACTGTAGGCCTTCAGCCTTGAACTGTAAGCCTTCAGCCTTGAACTGTAGGCATTCAACCTAGAACTGTAGGCCTTCGGCTTTGAACTGTAGGCCTTCGGCTTTGAACTGTAGGCCTTCGGCCTTGAACTGTAGGCCTTCGGCTTTGAACTGTAGGCCTTCGGCCTTGAACTGTAGGCCTTCAGCCTTGAACTGTAGGCCTTCGGCTTTGAACTGTAGGCCTTCGGCCTTGAACTGTAGGCCTTCAGCCTTGAACTGTAGGCCTACTGAGGAATTCTTCACAACAGGCATATCGCACTTGAAACTTGAAACATGATATTGTGTAACATTGAAAATTGTGAACGGATAGGCAGGCAGGTAACTAGCAGCAGTTTTAACCCCTTCCTCCAGTGCTGAAGGTCTGAAACAGACAGGCATAAATACCAGTTGGTAACCCTCCTATCTGAATGAACCAAACGTCCATACAATTGTCTTTCTAAAAAAGAATACATAGCTTTACATTTATATTCTCAAAATAACAAACAGGGAGAAACTATACCCCAGTGTCAAAACTGGTGCCTTCAAACTGGGCGTGAATGGACACCAAATCCGAGTGTATCGCATTATTGGAAATTATTGGTTTTGACTAGATGGACTTTTCATAACAGGTTAGTATAACTTACTTAGCAGGTTATGATAATTAACATAGCAGGTTAAGAGATAAATGTAATGGCAAAATGTAGATTTCTGCTTAATTAGACATACCCCAAAGTAACTGCTATTCATGTGTAATTACATGATTCTGACATGTATAAACTTTGTATATTTGGAAAGAAGACATCTAGGAGATTAGGAGGAAATGATCAGAAGATAGACAGGAGTTACATAGCTCCGAATACACTAGATCAAGTACACACAAAATAAGAGTTATTTTTATTTTTAAGGTCATCATTCATTGACAAGCTGTAAAAGTGAATTATTGATGACTAGAGCTGGAAACACATCAGATGGCTTCCACAACATGTGAACAATATCAGAAAATAAATGGGATTGATACACCTAACAATTAGAAATGGGCAGATGTTTTAGTAAGTGGTGTCAGGTGTGGTCACATTTACAAGTGTCCCTAAACCTCTCCAAAGTGACAAATGTATGACAATTAGATAATTCCAGTGCAATAACAGATTTGCAATCCCTAAATGCTATTTGTTCATTATAAAAACACAATTTATACCATAACAGCTTCACTCCAACATTGTGGTGGTGTTATGGGGTCTCCAGGGTACATTCAGGTGTCCTTTCATCCTCTCCAAAGTGTCCCAATGTGGTCATTTCACCGTTTTTGCACACTGGATGTGCCTTAAAGTTATTGTTCACTATAAAAACGAAATTCCTACAACATCAACCTCTCTCAAACATTGTGGTGGTGTCGGGGGACATACAGGGGATATGGATGCCTAAGCAGGCAACATCATATTTTTGATGCGAAAAGATATAGTCAGTCGGTGGACATTCAACGTTACCATTAAGTCATACATCATCAGATAATATTGGCAATATGCTATATTGTTCCTACCAACCTAAGGATTCATTTGATACCCACCATGTAGCCATAGCTCAAACACAGACCAAATGGAAGCTTACCTTGTAATAGTTTTGCTGTAAGGTGAAAATGTTGTGTAAAATAAACATTTTGACTCTTGGGCTGGTGATCAATAACGGTAGGTCACAGGCAGACAAATAAGATATCCTCATGATCTGTGGAGTTCCGGCTTTTGGTGTGTATCAACGTATTCCGTTTTAATTTAGTTTATACTTCACAACGCTAACCGGAATGTAAGTAGCAGCCATCTTGAAATAAGGTCATCGGCTCAGCCTGCCATTATACATTCGTATGCCCATATATGGTAGTAAGTCATACCAAAGATTTGAAGGCACCAATCAATAGCCAATATACTCGGCTTTCAGCAGATACCCTGCTTTTGCAGATAGGGACTACCGTTCTCATACCAGAGTTAATTGAATAAAACAAATAGGGTCCCCGAATATGGGGACTTTCCATTTAAGAGGTTTAAAGAGACTTAGGTTAAGGTTAGGAAAAGAGGTAGGGTTAGCTAACCCTAACCCAACCCAAATAAATGCAATAGCGGGTGAAGATATTTGAAATTACACTGTGTGGGCGTTAAACCGCATCGTTATATGGATATACTAGTTGAGCCCTTGGCCTCAAACTCCTCCTTAAAGCAGCAGACAGCACAGTGGCCAGTCTATATCAGCACCAAAGATACTGAACTCTTTTCTCCTTTTGTCCCCACAGGTTCAAGACTAATGCCTGTGGCCTCCAGCTGGTGTGGAGCTCCATGCTTGCTGACAGGGCTTGGCTGGAGGTTGGGGCTGAGAGCCGGGTACTGCACAGCCTGCTGGGGCTACAGTACACCCAGGCCAGGCAGCTGTCCAGGGGACAACTCTCCTCTGTGGCTGGGGACAGATGGCAAGACCGGCTGATGGTGTGTGTTTTGTTAAATTTAATCTCTATCTATCTATAGGTTAGCCGGAAGTCTGTCAGTCTGTCTATTATTTTTTTTAATTGAACCTTTAAATGCAGGTTGGTCTCATTAATATCCACTGTCCATCTTTAGCATCAAGTGTTCGTCATTCTGTCTGCCAATCTGTCTGAAGATGAATTGTTCTGACTTGGAAACCACCGACAAACATTCACCTTAGGCCTGGCTCATTCATTGGCTGATTCAGGAGAATGTAACTTTGTTTTGAAAGCTGACTTCTATAAAGTTACGTCTGTGGGATGGATAACCCTATTTGACCCTGCTGGTCATCTATGAACATTTGAACATCTTGAAGAACGATCTGGCCTTAATGGCCATGTACTCTTACAGTATAATCTCCACCTGGCACAGCCAGAAGAGGACTGGCCCCCCCTCAGAGCCTGGTTCCTCTCTAAGTTTCTTCCTAGGTTCCAGCTTTTCTAGGGAGTTTTTCCTAGCCACCGTGCTTCTACATCTGCATGTCTTGCTGTTTGGGGTTTTAAGGTGTGTTTCTGTACAGCACTTTGAGATATCAGCTGATGTAAGAAGGGTTTTATAAATACAGTTGATGTGATGATGGATCGTACACTGAAAAAGGTCACACCCCTCTGGAGGACAAAAAAATAAACATATGAGAGATGAAATGTAAACAAATGTAACTACGGGTCTCAGGGAGGACTTTACATTCAGCTGTGAGTGAACTCACATAGCTCATAGCTTTTCATGGTCAAACTGTGAAAGAATACAATATACATTTATACCGGCCTACAATGGCGCAAAAATATAAAATTCACCAATGTTCAAAAGTTGTTGAAAAATAAAGTATACTCTATTATTTGTCTGTCTGCCTGTAACCTAAACTTGAGGTTACTGCCACTCCAAAGTTTCAGTAAGTCTGCAATGTTAAGTGAACACCAACTGCATTGTGTGGGTCTTACAGGACATGAGCAGAATGAGATGTTGAAGAGCGGGGGATTGAATAGACCTTCTTCACAGCTGAACGTTGTACCTCAGACGGCTTGTTGAAAAGGTAAGGTAGGGGTGCTTAAATGCAATGTGTTTCCATGCATGTGCAGTAACCTGTGCGAGAGAGATGTATTGTGTGAGATGTATTTTATTGAACTCCTCCTGACAGTGGGGTCCCAGCCAGCCAACATTGACAGGAAACCTGGAGCAATTAGGGGTAAGTGCCTTGCTCAAGGGCAGATCAAGAGATTTTTCACCTTGTCAGTACAGGGATTTGAACTAGCAATCTTGCAGTTACTGGCCCAATGCTCTAACCACTAGGCTACCTGCTGTGACAGGGCAGATGATAATGAGCCTTCAATGTTCTATTGCGTATCCCAATCGAATATCCTTTTAGTGCATACAATCTTAGGAAAAAAGGTGCTATCTAGAACCTAAAACGTTTTTTCAGCTGTCCCCATAGGAGAACCCTTTGAAGAACCCTTTCTGCTTCTAGGTTGATCCACGTTGGTTCCAGAGGAGGTTGATGGCACATTAACTGGGGAGGATGGGCTCGTAATAATGGCTGGAGTGGAATTAGTGGAATGGTATCAAATATATCAAACACATGGTTTCCATGAACCTAAAGGAGTTCTACCCAGAAGTAAAAAAAAAAAAATGGTAAACCTGGAACCAAAAAGAGTTATTCTATGGGAACAGCCGAAGAGCCCTTTGGAACCATTTTTTCTAAGGGTGTTTTCACATATAGTCCTCTTTAAAATAACCAATCTCAGTCCTCTTTAAAGTGAACTCCGGGGTAAAAAACAGCAAAAGAACTCAGGTATCTTTATATTCACACTGCTCTGGCTTTGTGCCAATTCACTTCACCATTTTTGTCATCCGAGTCCTCTTTGTATTCACATTGCTATGTTCAGAAAGGAACCAAGATCTTCTAATATTCACTCAATGCACTCTGGGTTTTTACAAAGTGCAGGACAAGCCATTCCATCAGAATGTGTTATCAGACTGCTAGATAGACATACTTACATTTTGGAAGCTAATAGATTGCATTTACTTAAAATATGAGAAGTAATACTTTTAATAAGAAGATACTATTAACATGTAAATACAATTGGTAACAGGATAAATAGCAGAATAACTTCAGATGAAATAATACTATAACTGAAAATTGTACACCAAATGTAGGCTACTGCCCCTTTAAGAGCTAGAATAGATTTTGTACCCTGTGTTGTGATTCTCAACAATATGTTTTTGTCTTCTCAGACTATTCAAACCCCACAATCGAATAAACAGTTTATGAAGCTCTCTTAGCCTATAGATCAGGTATCGCAAACAAATAATCTGAACTAAACTGCATTTCTGTGCATTCTTGACAATTGCTAATCAATTTCCAAAAAAAGCACAATTTTTCTTACGCGAACCTGCACTTCATCATCTTCTCTCTTTTGTTGCACCAATGTGGGGGGTTATGGCCACACCAAGTGACCAGCCCCCCCCCCCATCCCTCCTCTCTCCCTGTTAGCATAACCAATGAGGCGATTAGTGCGTGGCCCGCGGCGGCGCTGCTGAACTAGTGCGCCAGCTCTCCCCACTAGCTCCTGAGCCAGCCTTCGTCATTAAGGGGCTTCATTGAATTGAGGCGGCAGACTCCCAGTGCCTCTTTGTCAAGGCCCAGACTCAGCCACAATCACAGCAGCCAATGCCAAGCAGGCTGCCTGCCTGGCCCACAAAGACAGGAGCTGGCAGAGAGCAGGGGCTGCCCTAGATAACACAGGTGCTTCTCTTCTCATAACACTAAGACAGAGACAGAGACAGAGACAGAGACAGAGACAGAGACAGAGACAGAGACAGAGACAGAGACAGAGACAGATAGAGTACACTCTCCATGCCAATAAAGCCTTTTGAGTTGTAAAGATTGAATTGACTACAAAGCGCGAGCAAGAGAGAGGGACAGAGAGAGGGAGAGAGAGAGACAGAGAGCGGGAGAGAGAGAGACAGAGAGAGAGAGAAAGAGAGTGAGACAGATAGAGTACACTCTCCATTCCAATAAAGCTTTAGAGAGAGAAAGAGGTAAGGGTAGAGATTCATGTACAGTACAGTAGAGACAGAGCTCCTATCCTTATCATTACAGTACAATAGAGACAGAGATCTTATCATTACAGTACAATAGAGATTCAGAGCTCCTATCATTATCATTACAGTAGAGACAGCGCTCCTATCATTATCATTACAGTAGAGACAGCGCTCCTATCATTATCATTACAGTAGAGACAGAGCTCCTATCATTATCATTACAGTACAATAGAGACAGAGATCTTACCATTACAGTACAATAGAGACAGAGCTCCTATCACTACAGTCAATAGAGATTCAGAGCTCCTATCATTATCATTACAGTCAATAGAGATTCAGAGCTCCTATCATTATCATTACAGTAGAGACTCAGAGCTCCTATCATTATCAGTACAGTACAGTAGAGACTCAGAGCTCCTATCATTATCATTACAGTACAGTAGAGACTCAGAGCTCCTATCATTATCACTACAGTCAATAGAGATTCAGAGCTCCTATCATTATCATTACAGTAGAGACTCAGAGCTCCTATCATTATCATTACAGTACAGTAGAGACTCAGAGCTCCTATCATTATCATTACAGTACAGTAGAGACTCAGAGCTCCTATCATTATCATTACAGTACAATAGAGATTCAGAGCTCCTATCATTATCACTACAGTACAATAGAGATTCAGAGCTCCTATCATTATCATTACAGTAGAGACAGAGTTCCTATCATTATCAGTACAGTACAGTAGAGACTCAGAGCTCCTATCATTATCATTACAGTACAGTAGAGACTCAGATCTCCTATCATTACAGTACAGTAGAGACTCAGAGCTCCTATCATTATCAGTACAGTACAGTACAGTAGAGACTCAGAGCTCCTATCACTATCATTACAGTACAGTAGAGACTCAGAGCTCCTATCATTATCATTACAGTACAGTAGAGACTCAGAGCTCCTATCACTATCATTACAGTACAGTAGAGACTCAGAGCTCCTATCATTATCATTACAGTACAGTAGAGCCTCAGAGCTCCTATCATTATTAGTACAGTAGAGCCTCAGAGTTCCTGTCATTATCAGTACAGTACAGTAGAGCCTCAGAGCTCCTGTCATTATCATTCAGAGCTCCTATCATTATGATTACAGTATTCCAGGAGCTTAATGAGACTAGGGAGGTCCTAGAGAGGTCCCAATCTGGCACTCATATCATAATGGCCACCTAATCAACCCCAACTTCCAATTGGCTCATTCATCCCCTCTCCTTCCCCATGTAACTCTTCTCCAGGTCATTGCTGTAAAAAAAGAATGTGTCTCAGTCAACTTACCTGGTAATATAAGGTTAAAATACATTTACAAAATAAAATACATGTACACGCACACACACGCACGCACATGCAAACACACACACACACACACACACACACGTATCAGCATTGCCATCTTCGCCATCACTGTTAGTTGAATTCTATGTGACACCTATGAATATAATGTGAATTATTCAACAGTAGGCAACATGCAGCTGTTAGAGGCTCGAGCCTCAGAGGTGTCAGATAGAAGAGGACAACACACACACACACGTACACGCACACCACAGGTGGCTGGTGGCACCTTAATTAGGGAGGACTGACTCATAGTAATAGCTGAACGGAATTGATGGAATGTTATCAAACACAGGGTTTCCATGGTTTCCATTGACTCCATTCCAGCCATTATTATTATCTGTCCTCCCCTTATCAGCCTTCTGTGACACACCCTCACACACACACACACACACACATACACGTACACACACACAGTGCTGTCAGTCAAATAGAAGAGCAGTTCAGCTATATCGGGTCCAAGGTTTCACCGCTCCAACTGACACAATGTTATTATCATGCAAATGTACCTCTTTGTAAAGACTGTCCTGTCTTTATGAGATGTCTGAGGGAATTGTTAGTGTTGATGGGGACCTCGGGTTGAGCTGAATATGACTGTCAGTCATTGCGTCTCAAATGGCACCATATTCTCTATATGGTGCACTACTTTGATAGTGCACTACTTTTGACCAAGGCCCAAAGGGCTCTGGTTAAAAGTTGTGCACTGTACAGGGAATAGGGTGACATTTGTGAGACCCCTTATGTTGAAATGCTCATTGGAGATGAATGATGTTATCGTCTGATAGTGCATTTGTTGCTGTGCTCCAGGGCTCTTCTCATTTTCTTCCACTCAACCGTATAGTGTCTATTTTATAAATAGATAAATGAAGGATAAACAAAGATCTCTGAAGAACCTTAGGGTTTTTACCACTGAAAAATTCCCCTTAAAAAGGTACTTCCAAGAACCCCATAGGAGGTGGGGATCATCGAGGAACCTCGTTAGTTCTTGGGGGTTCTTGCAGGAACCTAACTTTGGATTTGAATTGGAGAAAACAGCAGGTGCAGGTACCTAACTGAACATGTTTAACATCTCCTCACTCCTCATCTCTTCTCCTCATCTCCTCAGTCACAGCAGCCATCTTCCTCCTCCCTGACCTCTTCAATGAAGATCCCAGAGGTCTCTACATTATGGACACGGTGTGTGTGTATGAAAACCGTGGTCAAAAGTGAACAGTTCTTTCATTCACATTTAACACAAAACCAAGGTATGAATACTGTCGTGTGCACGTTTTGTTGATCATCTGTATAATTATTATGTTTCTATTCACAGACTTCACCCCCCCTACATGAATATAACTGGAAACCTGTTCAATCACCATGCACTGCAAAATCCTTCTGGCTACGGAGATGAAGGTTATCAACACATTAACACGTCGGAGGATAAACTGATTGAACTTGGAGCTCTGCTGGGAGTTTACCTCATATTTAGATGTTTGAATTCTGCTTTGCCACTAAAATCATAATAAACATTGACAAATAAAATATTGTGTTGTTCTTGTTATTGTTATGCTGATTAATAATAATAATAATAATTAAAAGGGTTCTTCGAGGTATTTATAGAGATTCTCCAAAATGTTTCAATTTGAAGAACCCCTAAAAGATCTTCCAGGAACCTTTTCTTTTTAGAGTGTAGGAGTTAGGCAATACGAATGCCAGAGACATCCCCAGTAGAATACTGAGCAGACAATATACTGGCATTTATAGTCAACTGTTCAGTAATGGAACCATCCCATGAACATTCATATTTCATGTGTGTCCATGGAAGGTGTAACAGGGAGCTTGTTTGTGTACTTTTCAGCTTCAGCTCAGCAGCTCAGGCAGGTGAGCAGGCATGGCTAGGTGGAGGTTGGCGTCTCAAATAGCATGCTATTCTCTATATAGTGCACTGCTTTTGACTAGGGCCCTGAAATAGGGTGACATTTCAGATGCACTTGAGATGTGGTCAGTGAATTTCTTCAGCAAGCTAGCGTAAGCACACATGCATGCACACACGCACACACACACGTACACACGCACACGCACACACACGTACGCACGTACACACACACACACACACACTATGCAGTGCCCTCTATAGTGTGTACGTGCGTTCGAGTGCATGCATTACAGGGCCTATAGACATGACATACATGATGTTGAGTCAGACAAGAGATCTCTACAGTTCTTCTTAAACACTCATTATCCCAAAGGTGAAACAACTTAATTGATTAGAACAGTGTAACCTTATGAATGGCCTTCATGTAGATCTGGAGTCAAGCACAAGTGGTTCATGTGGCTTCCTCTCAGTCAGAAACGCAGCCAAAGGATATAATTGGAGAAAATTACTCAATTACATCAGATGTTATGAGAAGCTGCCAAGTGCAGCCAGTCTTTTTTGAACCAATCAGAAAGGTTTGAGAGAGTAGCAAGCGTTATTAAAAACATTTATCAGGATGCGCACACACTCACATGGAGCGCACACACACACGGGAGCACACACACACACACACACATGGAGCGCACACACACGTGAGCACACATACACGTGGAGCACACACACACACACACACGGGAGCACACACACACACACACACGGGAGCACACACACACAGAATCATACGCACACATGCACACTTATGCACACACACACACTCCCTGCCTGAAAACCGTGTGAAGTAGAAGACTGTTTATTACGGCCTACCTAATGATCGACTCCAGCATGTCTACTGACAGGGTAAGCTGTTCACTCTGCAGTTATCTTGTGTCTTCTGTTACCTGTCAGAAAGGCTGTTTTCCGGTCCAAATGACAGCCTATTCCCTATATAGGCTGTCATTTGGCTGTCATAGTATGTAAAAAATGTAATAAAATGTATGCACTCTACTGTAAGTCACTCTGGATAAGAGCGTCTGCTAAATGACTAAAATGTAAATGTATATGGGTCGTTCTACAGAAGTGGTGTAAATTGGGTGTAGAAAAAACATTTTGTATTCTACTTCTCCCAAACTTTCATTACACATGTCTTCCAACATATGTCAGGTAGACATACAGGATATACTAGTCACACACTTTATATTACATATTTGAAATGGTTACCTGAATTCCTTACCTCCCCACTAAATGTGTCCCTTCTGAAACGTAGTTATAAGTTGCAGTAAAGGGAGAACCATGGACAGTAGTGATCATTCTGATGAACCTTCTATTACAGATACATTTTGGAAATTGTATTTGCATACCAGATTACTGTATACAGTAAAAACAGGATTTTAAACTGATTTTCAAAACCTTTTAAATGTAATGTAGAGAAAATATAATATCTATTATTCTCTGTAAAATGTTCAATGTTGATTGTATGAATCTGAAACTTGTTGAGTGATATAATTACTTACGCATCTAATTAATGATTTTGTTAGTTGTTTAAATTATCACTTTATCTTATTTTTATTTAGGCAAAATAACAGGAGTTTTGGTGTCAAGTGTCAATCATAGAAAGAAATAAAGGACTCCAAACGGAAATAACTCGTTCTGGTATAGACATTGAGGGCTTCTACAATTTAAAAGTTGTCAACTGGGCATGGATTCCTATGGGTTGGGAGTGACCAGGCAATGATCAGAGAGCAATGTCTTCTTCAAATTGGGTTGCCTATGGTTTGTAAACCAAATACTAAGGTAATATCCAGGAGCCAAGAGCACGATTTATACCAGGACACTGGTCCTAAGATCCAGACCCAGTGAGTTGAGAGCACGAAAAGATAAAGACCAAATGTATGTGGTCTCAAGACCAAGACAAGTAAATGAAGACTCCATGGGCCCTTTCTTCAAATGTAAGAAACTAAAGTAGATTAAACTTGAGTACAATACAGTACAGTAGAATAGAACACAGTACAGTAGTGTACAGTACAGTACAGTAGAATAGAACACAGTACAGTAGTGTACAGTACAGTACAGTAGAATAGAACACAGTACAGTAGTGTACAGTACAGTAGAGCACATTATAGACATCTATGTTTTGGCCAAAAGAAAAGCAATATTTGGGCGCGTGAAGGGTTGGAGTCCTTTTGCTGGCTATGCATCTCAATACTCTACACTTTTTCCTGAAGTGTGCACTTCACATTTCGTAAAACCATACTTAACATATTTTTTGATATATTAAATGTTCGGTAGTGACACTTCTTACAAATACACAAAGAGTGACCAACTCACACATTTTCTCCAAAGTGTTTGCAGACAGACTACTCACCATGTGTCCATAGTGAAGAGGGGTGCATCCCATCACCTGGTGATATCTGTAGGGTTGTGGATTAAGACATGTTCATTCTCCACTCTTTTAAAGTGTGTGTAGTGACAGAGACTTTTTCTATGTAAACAAAACTACTAATTACATCAGTATCTTTCAATGTCATAATTAAACAACTCAAGATGTTCTATTGAAATAAAATAAAAAACATTTATTTTCAAACATGAAGTTTAGGAGTCAGGGTTTGGGACAGACACCTCTCAGTATAAATAACATGAAGTTTAGGAGTCAGGGTTTGGGACAGACACCTCTCAGTATAAATAACATGAAGTTTAGGAGTCAGGGTTTGGGACAGACACCTCTCAGTATAAATAACATGAAGTTTAGGAGTCAGGGTTTGGGACAGACACCTCTCAGTATAAATAACATGGAGTTTAGGAGTCAGGGTCTGGGACAGACACCTCTCAGTATAAATAACATGGAGTTTAGGAGTCAGGGTTTGGGACAGACACCTCTCAGTATAAATAACATGGAGTTTAGGAGTCAGGGTTTGGGACAGACACCTCTCAGTATAAATAACATGGAGTTTAGGAGTCAGGGTTTGGGACAGACACCTCTCAGTATAAATAACATGAAGTTTAGGAGTCAGGGTCTGGGACAGACACCTCTCAGTATAAATAACATGGAGTTTAGGAGTCAGGGTCTGGGACAGACACCTCTCAGTATAAATAACATGGAGTTTAGGAGTCAGGGTTTGGGACAGACACCTCTCAGTATAAATAACATGAAGTTTAGGAGTCAGGGTTTGGGACAGACACCTCTCAGTATAAATAACATGGAGTTTAGGAGTCTGGGACAGTAATCTGTCAATAGAAATAGTTGTACTTTGTACTATATTAATTTAACATTATGTTTGTTATTGCCTTTGATTGAAAATATCCTGATGTAAATACATTTGGAAACAGTTTTTTTAATAGAATTTTGGCATTTAATACCACTTTGTAGAATCACCAATATGGTGTACTACATTTGACCAGGGCCCACATGTACCCTGTAGGCAATAGGGTGCCGCTTGGAACTGCCTGGATCTGGAGACACTTGTTAACAGCTGGTGATCATGGAGTTGTGTTGGAATACCCAACACCCAACAGCGGCACATCTATCCCCTAGAGCCTAGACCATTGTTTCCCAATCCTGGTCCTGGTCCTTGTGGTGTTGCGTCCCATATGGCACCCTATTCCCTATAAAGTACACTACTTTTGACCTGAGCCCTGTGGGCCTCGGTCAAAAGTAGTGTTCTACAATAGGATACCATTTGAGATGGAGGCTGGTGTCCTGGCCAGAGATGACTAATCCTTTAAACTGTGATGGATCTCTTCACTGTGTCTTTCCTCTAGGCACACACACACACACACACACACACACACACACACACACACACACACACACACACACACACACACACACACACACACACACACACACACACACACACACACACACACACACACACACTCATGCTTCACCCTTCACACCAACTCCTATCGTTTGAGTGGAGGCACGATTGAGAGTTGACAATAACACATTGGAAGATGGAACACCTCTCCAAGCTGTAATAGAAGTGTCAACACTGCAAATGAACACCGCCAAGCCCGCCCTGTCACTGTTGCTAAGGTAGCTGGGCGAAAAAGTACTTTTATAGTAGCTTAGCATCTGTTAGATATCTGAGGTCTCAAATCTTTGGAAGGCGAATGAGAGGAGTGGAATTCATTAATTAAATGACCTTGATCTGTCTTCTTAAGTGTTTAAATGTTAATTAATACGGAGATATGGAGAGTTCTGTTCAAAAATACACAGAGCATCTGTTTATGATGAATCGTTTAGCATAATATCTACAAACATTGTCCTGCCACAGATATCTATGCATTTCCTAGTTGAGCTGATTTCCCAGTCAAATTCATTAGAATGTAGATTCTCTTTACTTTTTGTATTGCATAATTATGATGCAATTGAGCAATTTCTTTAAAGCAAGGAGTCAAAGTAGAGAGGAAGCTTAGCATTATAAGTGTGTGTGTGTGTGCGTGTGTTTGTCCGTGTCTGTCTGTGTGTACGTTTGTGTGTGTGTTCGTACATGCGTGTGTGCGTGGGTGAGTGCGTGAGTGTGTAAGTGCAGTGTGTGTGTGTGTGTGTTAATCTTTATTAAACATGCAGATGTGACCTTTTGAAGAGTGATTGAAGCTAGAAGTTGGCCCTGTTGCCATAGTTACATATCACCACCCCTTCTAACAGGGAAAGCATCCCTGCTGATTCAGGACCAAAACCATCATAGACAGGGGTCAATCAGAACCTCTATACACAGGGGTCAATCAGAACCTCTATACACAGGGCTCTATCAGAACCTCTATACACAGGGGTCAATCAGAACCTCTATACACAGGGCTCTATCAGAACTTCTATACACAGGGTCAATCAGAACCTCTATACACAGGGGTCTATCAGAACCTCTATACACAGGGGTCAATCAGAACCTCTATACACAGGGGTCAATCAGAACCTCTATACACAGGGTCTATCAGAACCTCTATACACAGGGGTCAATCAGAACCTCTATACACGGGTCAATCAGAACCTCTATACACAGGGTCTAATCAGAACCTCTATACACAGGGGTCAATCAGAACCTCTATACACAGGGCTCTATCAGAACCTCTATACACAGGGCTCTATCAGAACCTCTATACACAGGGCTCTATCAGAACCTCTATACACAGGGTCTATCAGAACCTCTATACACAGGGCTCTATCAGAACCTCTATACACAGGGCTCAATCAGAACCTCTATACACAGGGCTCAACCAGAACCTCTATACACAGGGCTCAATCAGAACCTCTATACACAGGGGTCTATCAGAACCTCTATACACAGGGGTCTATCAGAACCTCTATACACAGGGCTCTATCAGAACCTCTATACACAGGGTCTATCAGAACCTCTATACACAGGGCTCTATCAGAACCTCTATACACAGGGCTCAATCAGAACCTCTATACACAGGGCTCAATCAGAACCTCTATACACAGGGCTCAATCAGAACCTCTATACACAGGGGTCTATCAGAACCTCTATACACAGGGGTCTATCAGAACCTCTATACACAGTTAGGTAATAAGAATACCAATGCTGTTGTGAATGCAGCAGGTTAGCCAACCATGTATCACGCATGCCCCCCCCTCCGCACACACACACCCACCCACCCACACACACACACACATAGTTAGAGAGCCCAATATTGTCCCCTTTGTAATATATCATGAAACCTGACCTGGTTGCCAGCAAGGAGATATTGCTGCAAGGGAGGTGAGATTTCTCTGAGTCCGAAACCTCGACTCAGGTCGCCTTGGCGATTAAACTAAATCCATTCAATATCGCTGCAATTATACACTCCTGTTTGGAGAGTGAACCACTTATCATGCTCAGGTGGGACCACAGTGTGGTGTGGAAACCTCTGGGCCCTCTAGGCCTTCCCATCAGCTCCCTCTGCTCCCCACGCACATCTAAACCCAACTTCAGCTCGCTGGTCTCCATGGAAACATAGATTGCCTCGCATCAGCCATTCGTTGCAGGCCAGGAAATGTCACCAGCAGTCAAGGCCGACCATGTAATCAGTCTGCGTGACTGTTAGACTGTAAGTGGGAGGACTGTGTCTGTGGCTGTGGCTGGCTGTGGCTTTGACTGGCTGTGGCTTTGACTGGCTGTGGCTTTGGCTGGCTGTGGCTTTGGCTGGCTGTGGCTTTGGCTGGCTGTGGCTTTGGCTGGCTGTGGCTTTGGCTGGCTGTGGCTTTGACTGGCTGTGGCTTTGGCTGGCTGTGGCTTTGACTGGCTGTGGCTTTGACTGGCTGTGGCTTTGGCTGGCTGTGGCTTTGACTGGCTGTGGCTTTGACTGGCTGTGGCTTTGGCTGGCTGTGGCTTTGACTGGCTGTGGCTTTGACTGGCTGTGGCTTTGGCTGGCTGTGGCTTTGACTGGCTGTGGCTTTGACTGGCTGTGGCTTTGACTGGCTGTGGCTTTGACTGGCTGTGGCTTTGACTGGATGTAGCTTTGGCTGGCTGTGGCTTTGGCTGGCTGTGGCTTTGGCTGGTTGTGGCTTTGGCTGGCTGTAGCTTTGGCTGGTTGTGGCTTTGGCTGGCTGTAGCTTTGGCTGGCTGTGGCTTTGGCTGGCTGTGGCTTTGGCTGGCTGTGGCTTTGACTGGCTGTGGCTTTGACTGGCTGTGGCTTTGGCTGGCTGTGGCTTTGACTGGCTGTGGCTTTGGCTGGCTGTGGCTTTGACTGGCTGTGGCTTTGACTGGCTGTGGCTTTGACTGGCTGTGGCTTTGACTGGCTGTGGCTTTGACTGGCTGTAGCTTTGGCTGGCTGTGGCTTTGGCTGGCTGTGGCTTTGGCTGGTTGTGGCTTTGGCTGGCTGTAGCTTTGGCTGGTTGTGGCTTTGGCTGGCTGTAGCTTTGGCTGGCTGTGGCTTTGGCTGGCTGTGGCTTTGGCTGGCTGTGGCTTTGACTGGCTGTAGCTTTGGCTGGTTGTGGCTTTGGCTGGCTGTGGCTTTGACTGGCTGTAGCTTTGGCTGGCTGTGGCTTTGGCTGGCTGTGGCTTTGGCTGTGGTTGTAGCTGTATCTATGGCTGTAGCTGCATCTACGTGTATGGTTAGCCAGCATCATACCACACTGCATCCCACTGCTGGCTTGCTTCTGAAGCTGAGCAGGGTTTTTCCTGGTCAGTCCCTGGATGGGAGACCAGGTGATGTTGGAGGGCCAATAGGAGGCACCCTTTCCTCTGGTCTAAAACAATATCCCAATGCCCCAGTGCAGTGATTGGGGACATTACCCAGTGTAGGGCGCTGTCTTTTGGATGGGACGTTAAACATGTGTCCTGATTCTCTGTGGTCACTAAAGATCCCATGACACGTATTGTAAGAGTAGAGGTGTTTACCCTAGTGTCCTTGCTAATTTCCTCAATTCCTAGTCCTCATACCATCATGGCCACCTAATCATCCCCAGCTTCCAATTGGCTCATTCATCCCCGCTCCTCTCCCCTGTAACTATTCCCCAGGTCGTTGCTGTAAATGAGAATGTGTTCTCAGTCAACTTACCTGGTAAAATAAGGGTTAAATATGGTTGTAGCTGTATCTATGGTTGTAGCTGTGTCTATGGTTGTAGCTGTATCTATGACAATAGCTGTCTTATTAAATGGCTGGCTTATGGTTGGCTGCAGGGGTTCACCTCTGGGCTGACCTGGCTACAGGCTGTAGGGGTTCACCTCTGGGTTGACCTGGCTACAGGCTGCAGGGGTTCACCTCTGGGCTGACCTGGCTACAGGCTGCAGGGGTTCACCTCTGGGTTGACCTGGTCTCAGGCTGCAGGGGTTCATCTCTGGGCTGACCTGGCTACAGGCTGCAGGGGTTCACCTCTGGGTTGACCTGGCTACAGTCTGCAGGGGTTCATCTCTGGGCTGACCTGGCTACAGTCTGCAGGGGTTCATCTCTGGGTTGACCTGGCTACAGGCTGTAGGGGTTCATCTCTGGGCTGACCTGGCTACAGGCTGCAGGGGTTCATCTCTGGGCTGACCTGGCTACAGGCTGCAGGGGTTCACCTCTGGGCTGACCTGGCTACAGGCTGCAGGGGTTCATCTCTGGGCTGACCTGCCCCCAGGCTGCAGGGGTTCACCTCTGGGCTGACCTGGACCCAGGCTGCAGGGGTTCATCTCTGGGCTGACCTGGACCCAGGCTGCAGGGGTTCATCTCTGGGCTGACCTGGACCCAGCTGGAGGCCCCTGAGCTGGACACAAGCTAGGATCCAGGAAGAAACATGCAAATTTGCCTAGGTCATATTCATTAGGGCACAACCTCAAAAAATGTGGGTGGACTCAGACTTTGTGATTATGTACACTATGTTGTAATCTTTGAAGCAGGGAGGCATGTTTGTGAGGGAGAAATGTCTTTCAGGCTTGGTTTCTAACCCAGTCATCTTGAATAGAGCAAGTCAAGTGTGAGCCGTCCTCTCTTAGCAGCCTCCACTTGTGTATGTGCGTATGCGTGTGCTTGTATGCATGCGTATGTCCGTGTGCATGCCAGAACGTGTGTGTTGGCGTATGCCTGAGTGTGTGTGCGTGTTTGTAAGAGCCTGTCAATCTGAATCAGCATTGGTACTGATAATGTTAGCTAGAGACCAAACCGTTGTAATCAGTGGAGGACAGTGAAGTGGATTGTTGTGAGCGTTTCACTCTCCAGTAGATACTTACTTTAGTGGGAGCATCAATCTGAGCTGCGTTCCAACGGCCGTGAGGAGGGAAAATTGTCCATGAGACTGTTTTCCAAACAGTTGTCAACTCAGGTGTCAGGTGATAAACATGATAAATACTAGTACTGTCTCTGTTTCTGTTTTCATTACTCGTTCTCTCTTTCACGCGCTCTCATTATCTCTCTCCCTTTCACACGCTCTCATTATCTCTCTCTCTTTCACGCGCTCTCATTATCTCTCTCTCTTTCACGCGCTCTCATTATCTCTCTCTCTTTCACGCGCTCTCATTATCTCTCTCTCTTTCACACGCTCTCATTATCTCTCTCTCTTTCACACGCTCTCATTATCTCTCTCTCTTTCACACGCTCTCATTATCTCTCTCTCTTTCACACGCTCTCATTATCTCTCTCTCTTTCACGCGCTCTCATTATCTCTCTCTCTTTCACGCGCTCTCATTATCTCTCTCTCTTTCACGTGCTCTATCTCTCTCTCGACCCTACATGGCTCCCGTGTGGCTCAGTTGGTAGAGCATGGCGCTTGCAACGCCAGGGTTGTGGGTTCATTCCCCACGGGGGGACCAGGATGAATATGTATGAACTTTCCAAATTGTAAGTCGCTCTGGATAAGAGCGTCAGCTAAATGACTTAAATGTAAATGTAAATGTTGATGCTGTAGATGTCACAGGCTGTGTCTGCTCCTCTCATTAGAGTGAGATACTCCGCCAGACAACTAATAGGAATAATCTACAAAACACACACACATGCAGGGAGGCATTTACAGATACCTGGCACACGCAAACACACAAGCAAGCACAAAGACACACACACATTTGTTTTACTATCCTTGTGGGGAACAAACAATTGATTCCCATTCAAAATCCTATTTTCCCTCATCCCTAACCCTAAGACTTACCCTAACCATGAACCTAACCCTAACCTTAACTCCAAACCCCTAAATCTAACCCCTAACCCTAACTCTAACCCTAAACCTAACCCATAAGCCTAAAATAGCCTTTTTCCTTGTGGGGACCGGCGAAATGTCCCCACTTGTCAGAATTGTCCTTGTTTTACTATCCTTGTGAGGACATCAGGTTCCCAAAAGGATAGTAAAAACACGCACACACACACATAAGCAAGCACAAAGTCACACACACACACACATCTGACCACGATGTGCTTTCCCAGCCCCGACAAGACAACAACCAGAGGAAGGCCACAGCAACAGGTCCCGCACCACATATCTGATTTGATTTAACAGCGAAAGCTCTCTGTTGTCATGGCAATGGACATCCTTTCTTTTGTGAAAGGCAAGGCACCTTTTGAAAGTAGAAAAATTAAGGTATGATGATGAATGATGATTCTGGTAAGTGGAAGTGAATATGTCCACATGGACGAGGGCAGTTATCAGAAGGCATTATCAACTTCTAATAAAAGCAATATCAACTACCTCCTCCATCTCCTCCTCCCTTTCCTCTTCCTCCCTCCATCTCTTTCTCCACCTCCCTGTGATCCTCCTCCTCCTCTTTTCTATTCCTCCCTCCATCACCTCATTACCTTCTATCTTTTCATATGTCACCTGAGACGATATGTTTTGAAGACATCTTATCAATCGCTTCTTATGAGAGCAGGGCTCAGGAGAGGAAGAGGGAGATAGAGTGATAATGTGAGGGAGGGGAAAAGGGAGCGAGGGAGAAGAGAGATAATGAGAAAAGGGGAAAGAGAGAGAACGTACATGTGTGGTAAGAAAGAGGAAGACAGAAAAAGGAGAGAGAGACATTATTATGAGCCGTCCTCCCCTCAGCAGCCCCCTCTGGTGTGTACATGCGTGCGTGGGTGGGTTGGTGGGTGGGTGTGTAATGGCAAGGCAGTTAATCCTCTCACAGTGTGTAATAGAAAAAACATAATCATCAAGCACAAATTGATCTTTCCACAAGGGCTGGATTGAATAACGCCCCCGTGCTCATCAGAACATAAACATTGTTTCCTCGCTGGAACATGTAAGTGCAGCAATCACAGCTCCTTACTTCCACCACTCTTCTCCTCTCTGTGAAGACTGCTGATGTAAAAACTGTTTTAGAAAATTGATTACATTAGAATGGACAGTTTACCGTGAGGCATACAAATACATTAGCCTTTCTGAGAACTCACGGTCGCCCTTAGCAGCCAGTGTGTTTAGGAGGGAGCTTGTGTGTGTGCATACAGTAACACATGCCCTCTGAAGTCTGTATCTAAAGCGAGTCAGTCCCCCTCTCCTCTCCCACTTCCCTCTGCTCCCATCTCTTCCCCACCTCCCTTGACTCTCTCCCTCTGGTAGTGCTTCAGGTGCTGTCCTGCTCTGACAGATAGAGGGTACTGGGACTACACTGTCACTATATACTATCACACTCTGACAAACAGACGCTCGTTCACCCCCCCCCCCCCCCCCCCCCCCCAACTGTAGCCAAGCGTGCTTAAGAAAGTGCCATTTACCACAGATCTAGGATCAGATTACCCTACCCCAAATCCTATTCTGACCATTAGGCAGTGTTGTGTTTGAGACCACCTAAAGAAGGACAGATTTTTCTCTGCTGGTCTCAGGGGAGATAAATCTAGCTAGCTAAGTCAGTCATTTGCTAGGCTAGGACATAAGAAGCTAGATAAAGGCATCTGCCATTCAACCAGTGTTGTATTCGAGACCACCTAAAGCCAGACCGATTCAAGACCAAGTCCAGAGCAAATCGAGTCCGAGTCAAGACCAAGACTGGAGGGGGGCGAGACCGAGTCAAGACCAAGCCCAGAGCAAATCGAGTCCGAGTCAAGACCAAGACCGGAGGGGGGCGAGACCGAGTCAAGACCAAGACCGGGAGGGGGACAAGGGGTCCAAGACCGAGTCAAGACGGAGACCGGGAGGGGGACGAGACCGAGTCAAGACCAAGACCGGGAGGGGGGCGAGACCGAGTCAAGACCGAGACCGGGAGAGGGGCGAGACCGAGTCAAGACCGGGAGGGGGACAAGGGGTCCAAGACCGAGTCAAGACGGAGACCGGGAGGGGGACGAGACCGAGTCAAGACCGAGACCGGGAGGGGGGGCGAGACCGAGTCAAGACCGAGACCGGGAGGGGGGGCGAGACCGAGTCAAGACCGAGACCGGGAGGGGGGCGAGACCGAGTCAAGACCGAGACCGGGAGGGGGGCGAGACCGAGTCAAGACCGAGACCGGGAGGGGGGTGAGACCGAGTCAAGACCGAGACCGGGAGGGAGGCGAGACCGAGTCAAGACCGAGACCGGGAGGGGGGCGAGACCGAGTCAAGACCGAGACCGGGAGGGAGGCGAGACCGAGTCAAGACCAAGACCGGGAGGGTTCTTGACTAACTATGACTTTTTTTGCCTACGTTTACTGACACTGGCCATATTCAGCAGGTGTTGCGTGTTTGTAAATTCATCCGTTCTGTGCTCTGGCACACTCAAATGAGAGTGCTCTAAAATCAGAGTAGATAGCCAGAGTGAATTTGCGAACGCTAGAGATACGCTAACTGTATAACAGTAATTCAAGTTCTTGCTATCTAACCAAATGACACCTGCATCTCTAGCTGTGTACAGCCACCGAAAAAACGATATGAGGGGAACAAGTCGGTCACTCACCCACTCCTCCAATGGCATGACATGACATTCTCCTAGCAGCTAGCTAGCTATCTAGCTAACGTTAGACTCCATGTTTTTAGCTTGCTACGTAAATAGATACGCTAGCCTATTAGCCACGTTGTGACTGACTTGTGATCATTGCCCTTGATAGTTTGATTGTATTGACATTCCCAGCCTTGGTTACATTCGTCTGTTTTTGTCCAGAATATTGAGTCATTGAAACTGAAACAGTGCATCCCGAATGGAAGCAGCAAACACTGTACCAGGCCAGCTGTGATTTACAACCTGATAGCAGTGTTTTTTGGACTACCAAGAAATGTATTGGTGAATGATATTATTCATGTATTGAACTGCATCCATCTATTCTGCCAACAATGCCTTAGTGTACGTCATGGAACGCTGAGTCAAATAGAACCTATTTTTAAAACCTCTTATAAATTTGGTTTTGTAGCATAAACCAGGAATTGTATATGTTTGACTGATATTATGATTGTCTGTTTGTTTCATATCTGCAGAGTTGTTAAAACACTGTCAGTTCCACGTTAAACTTTAGGTCACCGGTTACTTTGTGTGCTAAACATGAAGAAAACAAATTGCAATTGGAAGCAATAGTTGTACATTTCGATTGGGAAATGCTTCACGCTTGTGTTTCTGTATCATAAGCTGAAACGTCTTTTCCGATGTCATTCTTCTGTGAGCTGCTTCTTGCCAAAACCAGTTGAGAGCTGCCTGCAGAGGATAGTTCGCTGAAACTAGGCTGTGTGTGCAGCACGCATGGGAATATTTTTACTTTGTGATTGTGTAGGCTACCTTGTGCATGATTTCTCTGTTACACTACATCATTGAGATGTCGTATACCTCCACTACACTACTTTGATACGCATCAGAAGGGATTAAGATGTGATAAGCAATGCCCACTGAAAAACAAGTGGCCTCTCCTACATGAGTGTGCTGATATTATAGTTGCTGTCCTTTCTGAATCCCAAACCTGTCACACACGGACGGCATATAGGTTGTGAAACTGTTAGATATTACTTGTTAGATATTACCTCACTGTCGGAGCTAGAAGCACAAGCATTCCGCAATAACATCCGCAATAACATCTGCTAAACCAATACATTTGATTTGATTTTATAGGTTCGCAAATGCACAAACATGTCTGTAATAGATATAAAGACTGTTAAGATAATCACGTTTCAAGAAAGGAGTGTATATAATTGGCCTGTTCGAAGTGGTTTTATCCGCTGACTGAATGGAAGCTGATGATTAGGAGTTTTTTCCGCTGGTCTCGACCTAGTCAAGACCCAGTATAAATGTATCCGACACCCCCGAGACGAGGCCGAGACACTCAATAAGTGGTCTCTAGACCGGACTACAGCACTGCCATTAGGGGATGGAAATAGCTGACCCTGTATCAGTGGTTAGGGGTAAACATACTCAACAGCGTTCCCTTCTCTCCTAGTTCAGAGAGCAGTTTAGCAACCAACCAATCCATGAAGGCTACTCTGCTCTATATGGAGAATATAGAAGTAGTGTTGTCCTCTTGATGTTTTTGTTCCCTAACCTACAGGTCATATTAGATAGCATGTGACAATTCGCCCAAGGCCGTGTAGCATTTGTTAATGGCCCAGTGTAGTCAAAAACGTGATTTCCTGTGTTTTATATATATTTCCACACTATGAGCTTGGAATAATACTGTGAAATTGTGAAGAAATTATAATAATGACCTTCGTGTAAGAGCTGTTTGAAAAGACTGCCTGAAATGTCAGACTGTTATGGTGGGATGGGATTTTGGCCTTTCATGCTGAAATGTGTTAATAGACCATGCAATAAGAAAGACAGTTCCAAACCTTTCTGCCAATAACAGCTAGTTTTCAGTTTCCCCCTCCCCACTCAGACCACTCCCAGATAGTCCTAGCAAAATGATTTCTTGAGAAATTGCTCCTTGCTAAGGAGCTATTTATATTTATTTTTGACCATACGTACCAGTAAGGTACTTCCAGTGGTGAAAAAAGTACCCAATTGTCATACTTGAGTAAAAGTAAAGATACCTTAATAGAAAATGACTCAAGTAAAAGTTACCCAGTAAAATACTACTTGAGTAAAAATCAAAAAGTATTTGATTTTAAATATACTTGAGTATCAAAAGTAAATGTAATTGCTAAAATATACGTAAGTATCAAAGGTACAAGTATTAATAATTTCAAATTCCTTATATTAATCAAAGCAGACGGCACCATTTTCTTGTTTTTAAAGTGTTCGGAGTTCCAGGGGCCCACTCCAACACTAGTTTAGTGAGTCCGCCAGATCAGAGACAGTAGGGGTGACCAGGGATGTTCTCTTGATAAGTGTGTGAATTGGACCATTTGTCTGTCCTTATAACCATTTATATTTGTATTTATTAAGGATCCCCATTAGCTGCTGGCAAGGCAGAAGCTACTCTTCCTGGGGTCCAGCAACATTAAGGCAATTCTATCAAATTTAAAATATTTAATGACATTAAATTTCATAACACTTTTCATAACACATTAAGTGTGTGCCCTCAGGCCACTACTCCACTATCACAAATCTACAATACAAAATCCATGTGTATGTGTGTATAAAGTGTATGTCTTATCATGTATATGTGTCTGTGCCTGTGTGTGTGTCTCTTCACAGTCCCCGTTGTTCCATAAGGTGTATTTTCATAAGCTTTTTTTTATCTGTTTCTACTGCTTGCATCAGGTACCTGATGCGGAATCGAGTTCCAAGTAGCCATGGTTCTACAATATGTAGTACTGTGTGCCTCTCATAGTCTGTTCTTGACTTGGGGATTGAAAACATAACGAGTACTTTTGGGTGTCAGGGAAAATGTATGGAGTAAAAAGTACATTATTTTCTTTAGGAATGTAGTGAAGTAAAAGTAAAAGTTGTCAAAAATATAAATAGTAAAGTAAAGTTCAGATACCCCAAAAAACAACTTAAGTAGTACTTTAAAGTATTTTTACTAAATAACTTTAAACAACTGCGTACTTAATTGTTACCCATAAATGATTTGATATTGAGATAAAAACAGAAGGGAGGAGGAGAGAGAGCGAAAGCCATGGTTCACTGTCAGTCAGAGAGAGAGATAGAGAGAAAAATTGAAACAAAGTGTTTGTTCAGTGTCACTCAGGCCCAAGGGAGAGAGATTGAGAGAGGGAGAGTGATGACAGTGAAACAAAGCGATAGTCAGAGAAAATGGAGAGATACAGAGATACAGAGAAAGAACAATGAGAGAGGAACAGCAAGGGGGAGAGAGAGTTGGTGTACTGAAGATAATGAGAGAAAGACAGTGAGAGAGAGAGAGCATAGCCTTGCTATTGAGAAAGGCCACCGTAGGCAAACCTGGCTCTCAAGAGAAGACAGGCTAGGTGCACACTGCCAACAAAATTAGGTGGAAACTGAGCTGCACTTCCTAACCTCCTGCCAAATGTATGACCATATTAGAGACTCATATTTCCCTCAGATTACACAGATACACAAGGAATTCAAAAACAAATCCAATTTTAATAAACTCCCATATCTACTGGGTGAAATACCACTGTGTGCTATCAAAGCAGCAAGATTTGTGACCTGTTGCCACAAGAAAAGGGCAACCCAACCAGTGAAGGACAAACACCATTGTAACACCATGCTTACTTATTTTCCCTTCTGTACTTTAACAATTTGCACATCGTTACAACGCTGTATATAGACATAATATGACATTTTAAATGTTTTATTCTTTTGGAACTTTTGTAAGTGTAATGTTTACTGTACATTTTTATTGTTTATTTCACTTTCGTTTATGATCTACTTCACTTGCTTTGGCAATGTTAACATATGTTTCCCATGCCAATAAAGCCCTTGAATTGAACTGAGAGAGAGAGTAAGAAAGAGGGAACGAAACACATAGAGACGAGGCTGGAAAACAGCTAGATAGAGCGAGAGAGAGAGAGTGTAGGCCGAGGGCCAGAAGGAGAGGAGCTGAGGTCAGTGGAGTGGATAAAAATGAGGCTTCTTGCGAGTCATAGTCCTCTACCAATCAAAACAAGAGCACTACCTCATTACTGGACAGCCGCTCCAATTTAGCCCAAGTCACCACTGACCAATACTGTGTGTTGGGGAGAGATATCATGGCGGACTGCAGATGGCGGTGCAGAATGTCTTGTAAATGCCTCGTGAAAAAGCTTATGTCTCTAAATGTCCCTAATACTTACCAAATAATAGTACTTCCATGCTGATCTGCTCCCTAGTGGGCAACAACATCCAAACTGGATAATAACTCAAAACAACTGTAAGGCTATAACATTTTATAGAAAAACACTACCAACGCAGTCAAAAGAAAAACATGGCGGAGAGTAAACACAGAAAGAATGGAGAACCAAACTCTAAAAGAAAACTAAGATACGTGTTTCTACACCTGCATTGCTTGCTGTTTGGGGTTTTAAGCTGGGTTTCTGTACAGTACTTTGAGATATCAGCTGATGTAAGAAGGGCTTTATAAATAAATTTGATTTGATTCTCTTTGACTGACATGGATGACCTATTTTCACCACCGTGTACGGTCAGCGTGCAACTGATAAATCTATAGATGATCAATTAGGCGTACTTGAGTTACTGTACATATCTCCCTGGCATATGACATTATTTATGCAGCAGCATACAAGACATTTTTGGACTCCCCTCCTTGTGCTGTGCTCACTTGAACAGGAAGGGGGTGCGGCAGTCCTTTGTGGGCAAATTTTGTCATCAAACTTTGTCATCAAAGTCTGGCATTCCCTGGATTTATGGTGCTTTCAAGACAACTGGGAACTTTCAAAATAACAAGGTTGAATCATAATGACGTCATTTATCTTTAGGTCGTAGCTCTAGAAACGGGCCTGAGTTCCCGACATACAAATCTGAGTTGGATGACAGTTCAAAACCTATTTCCTAGTCGGAGCTCGTTTTTCCCCCCCGAGTTCCCAGTTGTCTTGAACTCCCTGAAGTCAGATTTCCCAGTTCTGAGTTAACAGTTGTTTTGAGTGCGGCAGAAATCATGCTGGATTGACAGCATGGCCAATGTTGAATGTTTATCATTTTAAGTTTGAAAAAGAGACCCTTAAATCCAGACTTGGGACCACACATCCATGCTTGCAGTTAGCCACTGATTCCTTCCAAACCACTCATTGTTCAATTGACCTGTTTCTATCCAATGGCCGATGAGCACCGGTACGTTTTAGCTATAATTTCTCTTCATTATTTCTCTTCATATGACAAGGATTAGAAAGGATTTGCCAGGAGATTGTCGACTTGATTCATGATGGTGACTGCTAGCTAAGATTTTGAAAGAATGATGTTGACATCAGTCCAATCAAAGCTATTGTACATATAACGTGATTTGACATAATTTTATCTGTGGCCAATGACCTTGAGTTTTAGGTTGCTTGATAGTTTCAGCATGACTGTTTGTCATTCTAATGGGGATGTGATATGGAATACAACTTGATGGTTTCAATGTGACTGTTTGTCATTCTAATGGGGATGTGATATGGAATACAACTTGATGGTTTCAATGTGACTGTTTGTCATTCTAATGGGGATGTGATATGGAATACAACTTAATGGTTTCAATGTGACTGTTTGTCATTCTAATGGGGATGTGATATGGAATACAACTTGATGGTTTCAATGTGACTGTTTGTCATTCTAATGGGGATGTGATATGGAATACAACTTGATGGTTTCAATGTGACTGTTTGTCATTCTAATGGGGATGTGATATGGAATACAACTTGATGGTTTCAATGTGACTGTTTGTCATTCTAATGGGGATGTGATATGGAATACAACTTGATGGTTTCAATGTGACTGTTTGTCATTCTAATGGGGATGTGATATGGAATACAACTTGATGGTTTCAATGTGACTGTTTGTCATTCTAATGGGGATGTGATATGGAATACAACTTAATGGTTTCAATGTGACTGTTTGTCATTCTAATGGGGATGTGATATGGAATACAACTTGATGGTTTCAATGTGACTGTCATTCTAATGGGGATGTGATATGGAATACAACTTGATGGTTTCAATGTGACTGTCATTCTAATGGGGATGTGATATGGAATACAACTTGATGGTTTCAATGTGACTGTCATTCTAATGGGGATGTGATATGGAATACAACTTGATGGTTTCAATGTGACTGTCATTCTAATGGGGATGTGATATGGAATACAACTTGATGGTTTCAATGTGACTGTTTGTCATTCTAATGGGGATGTGATATGGAATACAACTTAATGGTTTCAATGTGACTGTTTGTCATTCTAATGGGGATGTGATATGGAATACAACTTGATGGTTTCAATGTGACTGATCTCCATCAAGAGATCTGAAGTCTAGTATTGTGTGTGTGTGTGTGTGTGTGTGTGTGTGTGTGTGTGTGTGTGTGTGTGTGTGTGTGTGTGTGTGTGTGTGTGTGTGTGTGTGTGTGTGTGTGTGTGTGTGTGTGTGTGTGTGTGTGTGTGTGTGTGTGTGTGTGTGTATGTGTGTGTGTGTGTGTGTGTGTGTGTGTGTGTGTGTGTGTGTGTGTGTGTGTGTGTGTGTGTGTGTGTGTGTGTGTGTGTGTGTGTGTGTGTGTGTGTGCGTCCGTGCACCCGTGTGAGTGCATCCGTACACATGCGTGAGTGCGTCCATGTTTCCCTCCGAATGTGTATCTCTTGTTCAGTCTCTCATATCTCCTCTGTCACTCTCTGTCAAAGCTAGTCTTTCCACTAAAGACCTCAAACTGCAGTCGGTCCCTGTTGTGATGGGGAATAGGTACGTACTCTCTATCCATGGGAAAATCCAAATAAAGTGATTACGTGTTTCTGTGCATTTAATGCATTTGTGCCGTGGTGTTTATGAGTACATTAATCATTATTGTACATGACACTAATCATTTATAAAACTCAATTTTATTAAGTTGTAATCAAGTGGGGGAGTTTGATCATTAACACCTGAAGAACTGAAGCTTGGTTTTATGATTCTTTTTGAAAAACCAAACACTTGTGTGTATGACAGGGATGATGTGTTGGAAACTGACAGGGTACACTTTTAGAAAATAAGGTGCTACCTAGAACCAGAAAAGGTTCATCAGTTTGAAAATAACTATTTTTGGTTCCAAGTGGAACCCTTCCACTAATACCTTTCCACTAAGGTTCTATGTGGAACATTTTCACCACTAGCAGGTTCTTAGTAAAACCTCTTTCACCCCAAAGGGTTCTTGGGGACAAACGAAGAACTCTTTTAGTTCTAACAGTTATCTATGTTATCTATGGGGACAAACGAAGAACCCTTTAAGTTCTAAAGGTACAGAGACATGCGTGCTGCTGCTTGGGTTCACTGCGACAGAGGCTGCGTACCAAATGGCACCCTAATCCCTATATAGTGGACT
Organism: Salvelinus alpinus; assembly: GCF_045679555.1. Taxonomy (NCBI): domain Eukaryota; kingdom Metazoa; phylum Chordata; class Actinopteri; order Salmoniformes; family Salmonidae; genus Salvelinus; species Salvelinus alpinus. The sequence goes on from NC_092086.1 coordinate 28,977,103, forward strand.
ACTTTTGACTATGGACCCTGGTCAAATTGAATGCACTATAAAGGGAATAGGGTGCCATTTAGGACGTAGCCCAGGTAACAGAACGGATGTGCTACAGCAGCTAGAGGGTTAAAAGTAGAAAGGCGTGTTCTGCTGCCTGGGTCCACTGCAGACAGACAGAGACACATCCTACTACTTTAAGCTAGCTGTCTGTCTGCTGGTGAACATTGGCTCTGAGGGGAGCAGAGCTAGAAATGATTTGTGAGCTCAGTGTGCTGTTTCCCAAATGGCACCAATTGGGCTCTGGTCAAAAGTAGTGCACTGTATAGGGAATAGGGTGCCATTTAGGATGCAGGTCAGTGTTCTGCATCCATTACGGCTTCTTCTCACAGAAGCCATGACCTCCAAGATGCCATGTTTATGGAGCGTTTAGAAAATGTTTGTCTCTCAATCTAGAACAGCTTTCTGAATGAAATAGAAGTGAAAGCGTGTCATGGTGGGTTAGAGATGAAGCTGTGGGGTTTCTGGCTGAGGGAAGAAAAGATAAGGTCTATATATGTCAAATATATCTCTGTTTAAAGGAGCAATCTGTGATAGAGACATCCGTTATTATTTGTTTTAATTCCCATTGAAATGCCTCATTAGCTTGGTTCAACTGTCATACCACATCAGAACCCAAAATATAAGCTTTTTTTTCAAACACTGTATATCCTCAAAACATGATTAAAACTATCATTCATCTAAAGGATGGCCAGTCCTTGCATCCATAGCTCTGTCTATACATTGAGAGTAGTTACATATTGTATCTCGAGTCCTATCCCTAAGCTGTTTAACAAATCAGTGGCAGGGTGATCTTTTGTTGTTGTTTGAACTCCAGATTGCATCTTTAATAACTCTATGACTATATGCTTACAGCGAAACAGCAATGGTTAGGCCTTGCAGAAAATATATATTATACTGTACCTGTTAGAGAACCTGGTACAAAACAATGGGTTAGGTGCTTAGATGGGTGAGAACAAGGGATGTTCGTGTTTAGATGTACTTGAATCTGTCAGCACAGAACATTACAGCTTTGTAGCTATTGAAATCAGTACCTACACAAAAGTGTTGCCCAAAAACAGAACATGCCCGTCGCTTGTTGACTGAAAATCACCACAATTTAGCTTGTCCAGCTGGCTATAATACTTTGAAGATAATTCATTATGCAACACCTGTCCTGTGTCAACAGAAAGAAAAGCCTTGAAACATTCTCACACTGATTTGGAACTTTAAGTGACACAGATAGGAAGAGAGGGGGGGGAGAGAGAGAGAGAGAGAGAGAGAGAGAGAGAGAGAGAGAGAGAGAGAGAGAGAGAGAGAGAGAGAGAGAGAGAGAGAGAGAGAGAGAGAGAGAGAGAGAGAGAGAGAGAGAGAGAATACAATATGAGGAGAGGTACACAATGCGAGATATTGCCATTCAGTGGAGACAATGTATCTGTCAATAATCACTGTGGTGGGTTTGAATGTTTTGTGTTCAAGCTAGATTGCAATGGATTGTTTGATGAAGCTACTATTGAACAAAAAACAACATAATATCTATCATCTTCATAGGCCCATGTTTAAAACATACAAGTACTGTATACACGCTGTACATTCTACGTGTCCTCTGTAAACACAAACAGCAGAATAGCTCCCTAACTAATACAGTAGATCCGTGTACAGGCATTGCACTGGAGCTTCAATATGGTTTAATCCATTGATACATGTTAAATAAATAAACATTTTTTGTAGCTGCCTGGAGGGGTGAAAATTTACAATGCAACGTTCATTAAAGCATTAACTTATTTCATTACAAAAATGTAGAACGCTAGAGCAGAAATGTATATTAGAAGTGTACAAGACAGCTCAAACTATATTAATTACACAGAGTAGCAGCTCACTATGTTGCCATGCTCTTTAGCTCTTTCTGTCTCTGTGGTCACTTTATAGCAACAGTTACATTTTAATACTGTACATTATAGGTGCGTTTGTAAATTCACTTTAGAGTGTCAGAGTGCACTCGGAGTGTGCTTTGAGTGTTCGAAAATTCAGAGTGTTTGGCTCTCGGAGCGTTCAGAGCTCACGCTGAACACTCTGGCCGAGGTGTAGGGTTGATCTGAGCATTCTGACTTTACTCGCCAGTCAAGCACCCAAGACAACTGGCTAAACTTGTTTAGCGTGCTTGCTATCTACTTCCAGACACAAATGAGAGAACACCTCTCTGAACATGTTACTCACCCTTGCAGAGCTGGTAGAAGTGCTAGAGTGTTTTCATGTTATCAAGAGGGTTAGTGACTCTAACTGTGTTACTGGCAACAATTTAATTCTGTTTTTTAGCCAATATTTACTTACATCTGTCATAACAACCGGGTTTAGGCAGTTCGTAAATTCATAAATTATTCTGCGCTCTGGCACTCTCCAACCAGAGGGGTCTGAAATCGAAGTAAGTTGCCATGGTGAATTTACTAACGCACCCTATATCATGGCAGTCCTCAAGTGCCACAGTGTCTGTTGCGTAGTAACGGATGATATGGACCAGGAGAGCGGACACTCTCCGCAATCAATGACAGAAATGTATCAGTTAAGGACCAAAGAAAGGATAATCTGTGGCCCTCGAGGACTGCTCAGAGATCCTGCCTTACATCTTTATCTGTACACTTAAAACCAAGCAGTGTAGTGCAGTGTTTCCCCTTCTACCACTACTTAGGCGGGCTGCCCCACTCTCATTCCTCTGTATCCTTAACTCTGTTGCCCCCACCACCAGCCTCAATTTAGTTTATCTTCAGTTGGATTCTATAAAAACATGTATGTTTTTGGCAGCCTTTGTTGAAGATTCCACTGGTCTAGAATAGTCTGGTCAGTTCTGTTTCAATCTTTTCTGATCTGGTCTGTTCTAATGGAGTCTACTACTAGTCTAAGGGCTCCATGGAGTCTGGCTCTATGTCCATACAGGTCTCCCAGGGGTTGATCTGGTCAGGTCTAATCTGATCTACTACTACTAGTCTAAGGGCTCCATGGAGTCTGGCTCTGTGTCCATACAGGTCTCCCAGGGGTTGATCTGGGCAGGTCTAATCTGATCTACTACTACTAGTCTAAGGGCTCCATGGAGTCTAGCTCTGTGTCCATACAGGTCTCCCAGGGGTTGATCTGGTCAGGTCTAATCTGATCTACTACTACTAGTCTAAGGTCTCCATGGAGTCTGGCTCTATGTCCATACAGGTCTCCCAGGGGTTGATCTGGGCAGGTCTAATCTGATCTACTACTACTAGTCTAAGGGCTCCATGGAGTCTGGCTCTGTGTCCATACAGGTCTCCCAGGGGTTTATCTGGGCAGGTCTAATCTGATCTACTACTACTAGTCTAAGGGCTCCATGGAGTCTGGCTCTGTGTCCATACAGGTCTCCCAGGGGTTGATCTGGTCAGGTCTAATCTGATCTACTACTACTAGTCTAAGGGCTCCATGGAGTCTGGCTCTGCGTCCATACAGGTCTCCCAGGGGTTGCGTGGCATCTGGGGCATGGAGATGATCAACAGGCTGAGGCCACTGAAGACCAGGAGGACGAAGGAGGTGCAGGCACATTCAAATGACCAGGAGTAGTAGTACTGTTCCCAGACGGTCTCCTCGCTGTCAATCATCCGCTTGGTGGAGTTCCGAATCACCTCAACAGAGATGATGATGCAGAGACCTAGAGGGAGAAGGGGTACAGGTGAGGATAGATGGATGTGCAGACAGACGGACGGATGGGGAGACGGAAAGAACAAACTAATTAACGAACTAACAAACAAATGAACAAATAACTGATGAACCTGGATGGACAGGCAGAAAAATGTACACTGTTCTTTGTAGTCATGCCTGATGTATGACATGAATATCTCAGTCAAAGTAGATGTGTCTGACCTGCGAAGGCAAAGAACATCCCAGCAGGCCTCAGCAGGTAGTCCCTCCCCTTCCCGAAGGAGCACACGACACAGAGCGACCCCAGGGTCATGAAGGCCAGGCTGAACACAGCGATGGCCGCAGCTGAGAGGTTGTACTCTGAGAGTGAGAGAGAGAGTGTGAAAGATAGAGTGAGAGAGAAAGAAAGAAAGAGAGAGAGAGAGAGAGAGAGAGAGAGAGAGAGAGAGAGAGAGAGAGAGAGAGAGAGAGAGAGAGAGAGAGAGAGAGAGAGAGAGAGAGAGAGAGAGAGAGAGAGAGAGAGAGAGAGAGAGAGAGAGAGAGAGAAAGGGAGTTAACCTGGATTCTTTTCAGAGGAGAGAAAATGGGGAGATACTACCTCAACTTGTCCAATAAGAACACATATTTCCATTTTTCTGTTGCAAAACGTTTTGCTAAGGTGTGCCTTACTGAAAAATGAACATGGCCATGGACAGTTTAACATTGTTTATGACAGTGCTAATGAGTCAACTTTGAGGTTTTGTATTGTAATGTTTTGTATTGTAATGCTAGAAAGAAGGATCCTCAAGTCAAGCATTTTGGAGGATCAGGGGCCCTCAATCTGTTTATCTTTCCATTTTGATTTCCAACAGAAAATCATTCATTTCTTACTGTAACCCATCTCCCATTCTAAGGCATCGGAACTCCCACTAACCCATCCCCCTCCAATTAACCTTAATCAGCATGAAGAGAATACAGCAGATTGCCCTCTTAAACAATGTCTTCCTTAACCATCACTGACTATATAGTTAGCCTGGTTGAACCAGCAGACTGAATGGTGCGATCCCCACTGTTTCACTGAGCTCAGCATTCACTCCGGTTTAACCATGCTACAATACACTAAAACTGTCTATTAGCACTGCTTCTAGCAGAGGAGTGATGAAGAAAGAAGCCTTGTCTCCAGGTGACTCATTCGACTCTCCTCTCTAACCCCCCCTCCAATCCTCCAGGCCCATTGTACAGATTACGATAAGCCAGGGCTCACTTTCCCGTCGTAACGCCCTGACTGAGCAGCAGGAGAGCATGGAGCGTGAAATAAGCGTGATCGTTCCACTCAAGTAGCTACTTTTGTCATGGCTTGGCTGTGGAGAGACACAGAGGGAGACATACAATCTGTGTCTACATGCGTGTGACCTCAGACGTTAGGGTGGGCTGCCTCTGCCTGTGCTACCGACCTGCTAAGGATTATTATGGCTGCGTCCCAAATGGCACCCTATTCCTTATATACAGTAGTGCACTACTTTTGACCAGAGTCCGTAGAGGCATTTGGGACATAGGCACAGCCAATAGGTCCACATGGCAAAGTGATGTTTTCAACTAAATTCACGCAAGCAGGGATGAGAGGGGACGGAAGCAACCTTTCCTCCGTTAAAAGCAGTGCAGAATCCTCACTCTCAAACACATAGATCCCCGGAACGCAATTCACTTTCCAGCCCACTTTCCAGCTCACACTCTCAAACACATAGATCCCCTGAACGCAGCTCACTCTCCAGATCCCAATCACCTGAATTCTGATCACCTGTTCACACACCTGTATGTCATTATCACACACTATTTAGTTCAGTTCTTTGCACCCCATCATTGTGAGGTATTGTTTGTTTTGTGACACACTTCTATTTGGAGCTCTGTTTTTCCCGTAATTTACTCCTCCTGTGTATGATAGTTTTTGCCTGCCTCACTAACGACACCTTTTGCCTATTCCCTGCCTGTACTTTAGCCTATTGGATTTCCTGTTATCAACATATTGCCTGATCTCCCGGACGACGTTACTAGCCTTTTCCCTGACAGTACTGTTGCCTTTTTGGACCCCCTGTGTATGACCTTCTACCTGTCCCTGGACCCAGCTACCTGCCTCCTCCTGTGGTCCTTTACAATAAAACACCTGCTGCGCCCTGCGCTTTAAACCAGCTCTCTGTCTCCCATCGTATTCATTACAATAAGGACACACATAATTAAAACATGTTTCATTAGAACTGGATTCTAGCTCCTGTACAAATGTCACCAGTCAACTCCATTACACTCAAAAGTTACTTCACCTTCAACCAGTAAATCCTACTGATGGCTAGCCATGCTAGCTTCCTACCTGTCTGTCTTAATGAGTGTTATCATGCTTATAGCATACTCTGCACACAACAATGTATATTTGTACGGGGTCTGCAGTAGTCTCCTAGAATAGCATCTGTTTTGAGAAGAGCAATGTGAGATGCGGAAAGAACTCGTTTTTTCCCCTGAAGCGTAATAACTAATAGCAGGCACGTCTGGTGTGTGTGTGTGTGTGTGTGTGTGTGTGTGTGTGTGTGTGTGTGTGTGTGTGTGTGTGTGTGTGTGTGTGTGTGTGTGTGTGTGTGTGTGTGTGTGTGTGTGTGTGTGTGTGTGTGTGTGTGTGTGTGTGTGTGTGTGTGAGTGTGTGTGTGCGTGCGAGAAAGGGAAAGGGAGAGAGAAAGTGTTTGCCAATCACAGAGGGTACCATTCATGTCTGTGTTTTGACTGAATGTGTTTTATTGTCATGCTGAGAGCCCAATGAGCAGTACCATAGACACATAGTATACATCTCATTCATATTCACCATGCCTCCCCCTCTACAGCATAGGCCCCTCATTGCATGAAAACAAGGATTTGCAGTTCTGATATTTAAGGAAATGCACCATATTTGAGGGAATTGTACTCATGTATTACTCAATTTACAACTCAAACTCAAGTTGTAAATTGCTTAAAATCACCACAGAGAATTTCACAGTGGTGAAACTGACCGAATGTATTAAAAAAATTTTTTTTTTTTACAAAACCTTGTGTTGCACTGTGGCTCATTCACCAGAAGCCTGTAACGAAGGAGAGAGAGAACTCACCTTTCTGAGTTTTGGCTTCGAACCCTTTGGCCTCTTCTTCCTTAGTGAAGTGTTTGAAGTAGGAGCAGTTCTTGGCTGCGGAGGGAAAGAGATGAAACATTTATTGAAGTGGGTGCAGGTGCATGGTGGCTCTGGGTTGTATCTGCCTCCCAATGCTCCAGCACTACCAATGAGCCTGGCAGCCATTTTATTTTCTCAAAGACCACTTCCGTGGTGGCCGTCGCACCGTGAGGTCTTCAAGGCAGAGAGCTCTGTAAATGGTGTAAATCATTTTGTTATTTTTTGTGTTTTTTGTTTCATTATTAAAATACTTTTGGGGGGTTTGACTCCTCTGGGGGTTGATCACTTACATCTCATGATCTTGACTCTCAGAGTTGAAGAATTGGGATGAAAAGTCAATATTTTTGGCTTATAGCTAGCTAGCTGGCTGTTTGGATTTAAATAATGTAGCCCTGGCTTTATTGTTTCATCTGTCAGGAAGAATAACAACAAGTACAGCATGCTGTGTCCAGAGATGGCAGAATAGTTTTTATCATTTCATCATTAGTAAACATTAATTCAAAAACTTTGACTAAAATCCGGTGTTTCTGTGTCAAAGTTTTTTTTAAATAGATTTCAGTCTTCTGTGGTGTATATATAGTGTAATATTGGGATGTTAACTAAAAATTCAATACATTTCAACTATATATGACATGGTGCAGGTTTCTTCTTTATTTTAAGTCCATAACCATGTGTGTGAGGTGTATGCTTTTGTTTCAAAGTAGATTTATTTAAGACTACTAAGAAACACTCTGTGTGGCCCTGATTTAGCCCACTGCAGTAAAAGGTTAACTGCTGCCAAGATGTGGTGGCTTTTCGTGTGCTTTTCAGCAACCATGGCATCACCCAGGTGGGTGCTATATGTTTGGCTATGGAGGACCAGTACCTACGGAGGAGCGGGTCCTATGGAGGACCAGTACCTACGGAGGAGCGGGTACTATGGAGGACCAGTACCTACGGAGGAGCGGGTACTATGGAGGACCAGTACCTACGGAGGAGCGGGTCCTATGGAGGACCAGTACCTACGGAGGAGCGGGTACTATGGAGGACCAGCACCTATGGAGGAGCGGGTCCTATGGAGGACCAGTACCTACGGAGGAACGGGTCCTATGGAGGACCAGTACCTACGGAGGAGCGGGTCCTATGGAGGACCAGTACCTACGGAGGAGCGGGTCCTATGGAGGACCAGTACCTACGGAGGAGCGGGTCCTATGGAGGACCAGTACCTACGGAGGAACGGGTCCTATGGAGGACCAATACCTACGGAGGAGCGGGTCCTATGGAGGACCAGTACCTACGGAGGAGCGGGTCCTATGGAGGACCAGTACCTACGGAGGAACGGGTCCTATGGAGGACCAGTACCTACGGAGGAGCGGGTCCTATGGAGGACCAGTACCTACGGAGGAACGGGTCCTATGGAGGACCAGTACCTACGGAGGAGCGGGTCCTATGGAGGACCAGTAGCTACGGAGGAGCGGGTCCTATGGAGGACCAGTACCTACGGAGGAGCGGGTCCTATGGAGGACCAGTACCTACGGAGGAGCGGGTCCTATGGAGGACCAGTACCTACGGAGGAACGGGTCCTATGGAGGACCAGTACCTACGGAGGAGCGGGTCCTATGGAGGACCAGTACCTACGGAGGAACGGGTCCTATGGAGGACCAGTACCTACGGAGGAGCGGATCCTATGGAGGACCAGTACCTACGGAGGAGCGGGTCCTATGGAGGACCAGTACCTACGGAGGAGCGGGTCCTATGGAGGACCAGTACCTACGGAGGAACGGGTCCTATGGAGGAACTGACCATGGTAAAAGCAGCTGTGGTGCCCTGATGAAGCGCTACAGGCCTGTTTGTCAGATTGTCTTTGTTTCTCTCTGGCTCTACCATCGATGTCCCTTCCCCTGAAGGTACACTGCATTTCCAATCCAAACTGCCTCAACTCAGGCTTTCATCAACTCAGGCTTTCATCCCAAACCAAATATAGACATTCAATCTCCATCTCTACCATCTCAATTTAAATGTGTTGTTTTCTGTTTTGATTTTTATGCACTATGAGATCATTTTCTGAAAATTAAATAAATCATTATTTTTATTAAACCCATAGAAAATGAAAATCCAATTTGAGATCTCTTCTTCTTTATCACCTCTAATTCGCTGGACAGAGTGATGGAGAGGTATGGTCTGTTTCCCTGGACAGAGTGATGGAGAGGTATGGTCTGTTTCCCTGGACAGAGTGATGGAGAGGTATGGTCTGTTTCCCTGGACAGAGTGATGGAGAGGTATGGTCTGTTTCCCTGCACAGAGTGATGGAGAGGTATGGTCTATTTCCCTGGACAGAGTGATGGAGAGGTATGGTCTGTTTCCCTGGACAGTGTGATGGAAAGGTATGGTCTGTTTCCCTGCACAGAGTGACGGAGAGGTATGGTCTGTTTCCCTGGACAGAGTGATGGAGAGGTATGGTCTGTTTCCCTGGACAGTGTGATGGAGAGGTATGGTCTGTTTCCCTGGACAGTGTGATGGAGAGGTATGGTCTGTTTCCCTGGACAGAGTGATGGAAAGGTATAGTCTGTTTCCCTGCACAGAGTGATGGAGAGGTATGGCCTGTTTCCTATCTCCCTGGACAGAGTGATGGAGAGGTATGGTCTGTTTCCTATCTCTCTGGACAGAGTGATGGAGAGGTATGGTCTGTTTCCCTGGACAGAGTGATGGAGAAGTATGGCCTGTTTCCTATCTCCCTGCACAGAGTGATGGAGAGGTATGGTCTGTTTCCTATCTCTCTGGACAGAGTGATGGAGAGGTATGGTCTGTTTCCTATCTCCCTGGACAGAGTGATGGAGAGGTATAGTAAGTTTCCTATCTCTCTGGACAGAGTGATGGAGAGGTATAGTCTGTTTCCTATCTCTCTGGACAGAGTGATGGAGAGGTATGGTCTGTTTCCTATCTCCCTGGACAGAGTGATGGAGAGGTATGGTCTGTTTCCTATTATCTCCCTGGACAGAGTGATGGAGAGGTATGGTCTGTTTCCTATATCCCTGCACAGAGTGATGGAGAGGTATGGTCTATTTCCTATCTCCCTGGACAGTGATGGAGAGGTATGGTCTGTTTCCTATCTCTCTGGACAGAGTGATGGAGAGGTATGGTCTGTTTCCTATCTCCCTGGACAGAGTGATGGAGAGGTATGGTCTGTTTCCTATCTCCCTGCACAGAGTGATGGAGAGGTATGGTCTGTTTCCTATCTCCCTGCACAGAGTGATGGAGAGGTATGGTCTGTTTCCCTGCACAGAGTGATGGAGAGGTATGGTCTGTTTCCTATCTCCCTGCACAGAGTGATGGAGAGGTATGGTCTGTTTCCTATCTCTCTGGATAGAGTGATGGAGAGGTATGGTCTGTTTCCTATCTCCCTGGACAGAGTGATGGAGAGGTATAGTATGTTTCCTATCTCTCTGGACAGAGTGATGGAGAGATATAGTCTGTTCCATATCTCTCTGGACAGGGTGATGGAGAGGTATAGTCTGTTTCCTATCTCCCTGCACAGAGTGATGGAGAGGTATGGTCTGTTTCCCTGCACAGAGTGATGGAGAGGTATGGTCTGTTTCCTATCTCCCTGCACAGAGTGATGGAGAGGTATGGTCTGTTTCCTATCTCCCTGTGTAACAGATGTATAATGTACTCCCCATGCGTTGTGTTTTCACAAAATAAATAACTTCGGCCAGTGGTCCCAGTTGAGCATCATTTATTTCTGCTGTTGTTAAATGGGAAACAGCACGTTAGTTGTGCAGGACTTAACAGTGTTGATGGCTGTCGATGGCAAAATCCCTTGCATCACATTTTCATACTGGGCGAACAAAATACAACAATACAATACAAAATATAACATGTGTAAATACCTGTTGTTAAATGGGAAACAGCACGTTAGTTGTGCAGGACTTAACAGTGTTGATGGCTGTCGATGGCAAAATCTGTAGCATGAAGACAACTGTGTTAGCCGTGGCTTATGTGACCATGACATCGGTGTATGCTAGCTAACACAATTATTTACAGCAATCATATGCCAAAGCACATCCCAGAAAGCCCCTCAATCCCTAACAGGTACCATATACCCACACATGTATAAAATCAGTAACGTACAGCAAACTTGTACACATTGTAAAATAGAAAATAGAAAACAGTATTCAGAACGTGACCTACCCCTTGCATCACATTTTCATACTGGGAAGACCTGACGTTCGCGATCTCCCCCTATCTGCAAGCGGGGCCAATCACAACACCCCTTATTGTCATCAGAGTTGAACTAACCAATAAGAATGCTTGAACATCAAATACACATTTCTTTAGAGGCAAGTGGAAACATAACCAACCCTGTTACACCTGCACAGAGTGATGGAGAGGTGTGGTCTGTTTCCTATCTCCCTGGGCAGAGTGATGGAGAGGTATGGTCTGTTTCCTATCTCCCTGCACAGAGTGATGGAGAGGTATGGTCTGTTTCCTATCTCCCTGCACAGAGTGATGGAGAGGTATAATCTGTTTCCTATCTCACTGCACAGAGTGATGGAGAGGTATAGTCTGTTTTCCTGCACAGAGTGATGGAGAGGTATGGTCTGTTTCCTATCTCCCTGCACAGAGTGATGGAGAGGTATTGTCTGTTTCCTATCTCCCTGCACATAGTGATGGAGAGTTATGGTCTGTTTCCTATCTCCCTGGACAGAGTGATAGAGAGGTATGGTCTATTTCCTATCTCCCTGCACAGAGTGATGGAGAGTTATGGTCTGTTTCCTATCTCCCTGGACAGAGTGATGGAGAGGTATGGTCTGTTTCCCTGGACAGTGTGATGGAGCGGTATGGTCTGTTTCCCTGGACAGAGTGATGGAGAGGTATGGTCTGTTTCCCTGGACAGAGTGATGGAGAGGTATGGTCTGTTTCCCTGGACAGAGTGATGGAGAGGTATGGTCTGTTTCCCTGGACAGTGTGATGGAGAGGTATGGTCTGTTTCCTATCTCCCTGCACAGAGTGATGGAGAGGTATAGTCTCTTTCCTATCTCCCTGCACAGAGTGATGGAGAGGTATGGTCTGTTTCCCTGGACAGTGTGATGGAGAGGTATGGTCTTTTTCCCTGGACAGAGTGATGGAGAGGTATAGTCTTTTTCCCTGGACAGAGTGATGGAGAGGTATGGTCTGTTTCCCTGGACAGTGTGATGGAGAGGTATGGTCTGTTTCCCTGGACAGAGTGATGGAGAGGTATGGTCTGTTTCCCTGGACAGGGTGATGGTGAGGTATGGTCTGTTTCCCTGGACAGGGTGATGGAGAGGTATGGTCTGTTTCCCTGGACAGAGTGATGGAGAGGTATGGTCTGTTTCCCTGGACAGAGTGATGGAGCGGTATACATGTATAGACCAAGGACACCCCTCTTCCTCTCCCTCTATCACCTCTACTCTTCTTCCCTCCTCTTCCCCTCTCCCTATCTCCCTCTCTTGCTCCCTCCCTTTCCCCCTATCCTCTCCTCCCATGTTTGTTCCCCAGGATGGAAAATCACTAAAGAGGTAGCTTAGCAACAGGCTGCTCTGTTTTTTGCTGGTGTGTTATTTTAAAGTAAAGACCCATCGAAAGGGACAGGAAGGGGAGGGGGGCAGTGCCTGAATATCAGCTCCATTTGGCTAGCCTATTTCCATCAGAGAGGTGATTATACTGTATATGTGCCTGTGTCAATGCAGGCCTGAAGAGAAGACTTGTGGTAAGAGATACTAGGTCTGACACTTAAACTGAGGATATACTGTGGTTCTGCTTTATCTTGCTGTATCTTGGCTGAACCACTGCTTTTATCCAGGAGATTGCATGTATCACTTTAACCCAGCTAGATATCATATTGTACAAGTAGCTGAATGTTGTCTCTTTAACCCAGCTAGATATCATATTGTACAAGTAGCTGAATGTTGTCTCTTTAACCCAGCTAAATATCATATTGTACAAGCAGCTGAATGTTGTCTCTTTAACCCAGCTAGATATCATATTGTACAAGCAGCTGAATGTTGTCTCTTTAACCCAGCTAGATATCATATTGTACAAGCAGCTGAATGTTGTCTCTTTAATCCAGCTAGATATCATATTGTACAAGCAGCTGAATGTTGTCTCTTTAATCCAGCTAGATATCATATTGTACAAGCAGCTGAATGTTGTCTCTTTAACCCAGCCAGATATCATATTGTACAAGCAGCTGAATGTTGTCTCTTTAACCCAGCTAGATATCATATTGTACAAGCAGCTGAATGTTGTCTCTTTAACCCAGCTAGATATCATATTGTACAAGCAGCTGAATGTTGTCTCTTTAACCCAGCTAGATATCATATTGTACAAGTAGCTGAATGTTGTCTCTTTAACCCAGCTAGATATCATATTGTACAAGTAGCTGAATGTTGTCTCTTTAACCCAGCTAGATATCATATTGTACAAGCAGCTGAATGTTGTCTCTTTAATCCAGCTAGATATCATATTGTACAAGCAGCTGAATGTTGTCTCATTAATCCAGCTAGATATCATATTGTACAAGCAGCTGAATGTTGTCTCTTTAATCCAGCTAGATATCATATTGTACAAGCAGCTGAATGTTGTCTCTTTATTCCAGCTAGATATCATATTGTACAAGCAGCTGAATGTTGTCTCTTTAATCCAGCTAGATATCATATTGTACAAGCAGCTGAATGTTGTCTCTTTAACCCAGCTAGATATCATATTGTACAAGCAGCTGAATGTTGTCTCATTAATCCAGCTAGATATCATATTGTACAAGCAGCTACATGTTGTCTCTTTAACCCAGCTAGATATCATATTGTACAAGCAGCTGAATGTTGTCTCTTTAATCCAGCTAGATATCATATTGTACAAGCAGCTGAATGTTGTCTCTTTAACCCAGCTAGATATCATATTGTACAAGCAGCTGAATGTTGTCTCTTTAACCCAGCTAGATATCATATTGTACAAGCAGCTGAATGTTGTCTCTTTAACCCAGCTAGATATCATATTGTACAAGCAGCTGAATGTTGTCTCATTAATCCAGCTAGATATCATATTGTACAAGCAGCTACATGTTGTCTCTTTAACCCAGCTAGATATCATATTGTACAAGCAGCTGAATGTTGTCTCATTAACCCAGCTAGATATCATATTGTACAAGCAGCTGAATGTTGTCTCTTTAACCCAGCTAGATATCATATTGTACAAGCAGCTGAATGTTGTCTCTTTAACCCAGCTAGATATCATATTGTACAAGCAGCTGAATGTTGTCTCTTTAATCCAGCTAGATATCATATTGTACAAGCAGCTGAATGTTGTCTCATTAATCCAGCTAGATATCACATTGTACAAGCAGCTACATGTTGTCTCATTAACCCAGCTAGATATCATATTGTACAAGCAGCTGAATGTTGTCTCTTTAATCCAGCTAGATATCATATTGTACAAGCAGCTGAATGTTGTCTCATTAATCCAGCTAGATATCATATTGTACAAGCAGCTGAATGTTGTCTCTTTAACCCAGCTAGATATCATATTGTACAAGCAGCTGAATGTTGTCTCATTAATCCAGCTAGATATCATATTGTACAAGCAGCTGAATGTTGTCTCTTTAATCCAGCTAGATATCATATTGTACAAGCAGCTGAATGTTGTCACTTTAATCCAGCTAGATATCATATTGTACAAGCAGCTGAATGTTGTCTCTTTAACCCAGCTAGATATCATATTGTACAATCAGCTGAATGTTGTCTCTTTAATCCAGCTAGATATCATATTGTACAAGCAGCTGAATGTTGTCTCTTTAACCCAGCTAAATATCATATTGTACAAGCAGCTGAATGTTGTCTCTTTAACCCAGCTAGATATCATATTGTACAAGCAGCTGAATGTTGTCTCTTTAATCCAGCTAGATATCATATTGTACAAGCAGCTGAATGTTGTCTCATTAATCCAGCTAGATATCATATTGTACAAGCAGCTGAATGTTGTCTCTTTAACCCAGCTAGATATCATATTGTACAAGCAGCTGAATGTTGTCTCATTAATCCAGCTAGATATCATATTGTACAAGCAGCTGAATGTTGTCTCTTTAACCCAGCTAGATATCATATTGTACAAGCAGCTGAATGTTGTCTCATTAATCCAGCTAGATATCATATTGTACAAGCAGCTGAATGTTGTCTCTTTAACCCAGCTAGATATCATATTGTACAAGCAGCTGAATGTTGTCTCATTAATCCAGCTAGATATCATATTGTACAAGCAGCTGAATGTTGTCTCATTAATCCAGCTAGATATCATATTGTACAAGCAGCTGAATGTTGTCTCATTAATCCAGCTAGATATCATATTGTACAAGCAGCTGAATGTTGTCTCTTTAACCCAGCTAGATATCATATTGTACAAGCAGCTGAATGTTGTCTCATTAATCCAGCTAGATATCATATTGTACAAGTAGCTGAATGTTGTCTCTTTAACCCAGCTAGATATCATATTGTACAAGTAGCTGAATGTTGTCTCTTTAACCCAGCTAGATATCATATTGTACAAGTAGCTGAATGTTGTCTCTTTAACCCAGCTAAATATCATATTGTACAAGCAGCTGAATGTTGTCTCTTTAACCCAGCTAGATATCATATTGTACAAGCAGCTGAATGTTGTCTCTTTAACCCAGCTAGATATCATATTGTACAAGCAGCTGAATGTTGTCTCTTTAATCCAGCTAGATATCATATTGTACAAGCAGCTGAATGTTGTCTCTTTAATCCAGCTAGATATCATATTGTACAAGCAGCTGAATGTTGTCTCTTTAACCCAGCCAGATATCATATTGTACAAGCAGCTGAATGTTGTCTCTTTAACCCAGCTAGATATCATATTGTACAAGCAGCTGAATGTTGTCTCTTTAACCCAGCTAGATATCATATTGTACAAGCAGCTGAATGTTGTCTCTTTAACCCAGCTAGATATCATATTGTACAAGCAGCTGAATGTTGTCTCTTTAACCCAGCTAGATATCATATTGTACAAGTAGCTGAATGTTGTCTCTTTAACCCAGCTAGATATCATATTGTACAAGCAGCTGAATGTTGTCTCTTTAATCCAGCTAGATATCATATTGTACAAGCAGCTGAATGTTGTCTCATTAATCCAGCTAGATATCATATTGTACAAGCAGCTGAATGTTGTCTCTTTAATCCAGCTAGATATCATATTGTACAAGCAGCTGAATGTTGTCTCTTTATTCCAGCTAGATATCATATTGTACAAGCAGCTGAATGTTGTCTCTTTAATCCAGCTAGATATCATATTGTACAAGCAGCTGAATGTTGTCTCTTTAACCCAGCTAGATATCATATTGTACAAGCAGCTGAATGTTGTCTCATTAATCCAGCTAGATATCATATTGTACAAGCAGCTACATGTTGTCTCTTTAACCCAGCTAGATATCATATTGTACAAGCAGCTGAATGTTGTCTCTTTAATCCAGCTAGATATCATATTGTACAAGCAGCTGAATGTTGTCTCTTTAACCCAGCTAGATATCATATTGTACAAGCAGCTGAATGTTGTCTCTTTAACCCAGCTAGATATCATATTGTACAAGCAGCTGAATGTTGTCTCTTTAACCCAGCTAGATATCATATTGTACAAGCAGCTGAATGTTGTCTCATTAATCCAGCTAGATATCATATTGTACAAGCAGCTACATGTTGTCTCTTTAACCCAGCTAGATATCATATTGTACAAGCAGCTGAATGTTGTCTCATTAACCCAGCTAGATATCATATTGTACAAGCAGCTGAATGTTGTCTCTTTAACCCAGCTAGATATCATATTGTACAAGCAGCTGAATGTTGTCTCTTTAACCCAGCTAGATATCATATTGTACAAGCAGCTGAATGTTGTCTCTTTAATCCAGCTAGATATCATATTGTACAAGCAGCTGAATGTTGTCTCATTAATCCAGCTAGATATCACATTGTACAAGCAGCTACATGTTGTCTCATTAACCCAGCTAGATATCATATTGTACAAGCAGCTGAATGTTGTCTCTTTAATCCAGCTAGATATCATATTGTACAAGCAGCTGAATGTTGTCTCATTAATCCAGCTAGATATCATATTGTACAAGCAGCTGAATGTTGTCTCTTTAACCCAGCTAGATATCATATTGTACAAGCAGCTGAATGTTGTCTCATTAATCCAGCTAGATATCATATTGTACAAGCAGCTGAATGTTGTCTCTTTAATCCAGCTAGATATCATATTGTACAAGCAGCTGAATGTTGTCACTTTAATCCAGCTAGATATCATATTGTACAAGCAGCTGAATGTTGTCTCTTTAACCCAGCTAGATATCATATTGTACAATCAGCTGAATGTTGTCTCTTTAATCCAGCTAGATATCATATTGTACAAGCAGCTGAATGTTGTCTCTTTAACCCAGCTAAATATCATATTGTACAAGCAGCTGAATGTTGTCTCTTTAACCCAGCTAGATATCATATTGTACAAGCAGCTGAATGTTGTCTCTTTAATCCAGCTAGATATCATATTGTACAAGCAGCTGAATGTTGTCTCATTAATCCAGCTAGATATCATATTGTACAAGCAGCTGAATGTTGTCTCTTTAACCCAGCTAGATATCATATTGTACAAGCAGCTGAATGTTGTCTCATTAATCCAGCTAGATATCATATTGTACAAGCAGCTGAATGTTGTCTCTTTAACCCAGCTAGATATCATATTGTACAAGCAGCTGAATGTTGTCTCATTAATCCAGCTAGATATCATATTGTACAAGCAGCTGAATGTTGTCTCTTTAACCCAGCTAGATATCATATTGTACAAGCAGCTGAATGTTGTCTCATTAATCCAGCTAGATATCATATTGTACAAGCAGCTGAATGTTGTCTCATTAATCCAGCTAGATATCATATTGTACAAGCAGCTGAATGTTGTCTCATTAATCCAGCTAGATATCATATTGTACAAGCAGCTGAATGTTGTCTCTTTAACCCAGCTAGATATCATATTGTACAAGCAGCTGAATGTTGTCTCATTAATCCAGCTAGATATCATATTGTACAAGCAGCTGAATGTTGTCTCTTTAACCCAGCTAGATATCATATTGTACAAGCAGCTGAATGTTGTCTCATTAATCCAGCTAGATATCATATTGTACAAGCAGCTGAATGTTGTCTCATTAATCCAGCTAGATATCATATTGTACAAGCAGCTGAATGTTGTCTCTTTAACCCAGCTAGATATCATATTGTACAAGCAGCTGAATGTTGTCTCATTAATCCAGCTAGATATCATATTGTACAAGCAGCTGAATGTTGTCTCATTAATCCAGCTAGATATCATATTGTACAAGCAGCTGAATGTTGTCTCATTAATCCAGCTAGATATCATATTGTACAAACAGCTGAATGTTGTCTCTTTAATCCAGCTAGATATCATATTGTACAAGCAGCTGAATGTTGTCTCATTAATCCAGCTAGATATCATATTGTACAAGCAGCTGAATGTTGTCTCATTAATCCAGCTAGATATCATATTGTACAAGCAGCTGAATGTTGTCTCTTTAACCCAGCTAGATATCATATTGTACAAGCAGCTGAATGTTGTCTCATTAATCCAGCTAGATATCATATTGTACAAGCAGCTGAATGTTGTCTCTTTAACCCAGCTAGATATCATATTGTACAAGCAGCTGAATGTTGTCTCTTTAACCCAGCTAGATATCATATTGTACAAGCACTGGAACTAGGAGAATGACTAAACATACACAACTGTTTAAAGTAGGGAAGGTAAAGAAAGGCAGTTTCATCAGGATATAAAGCCCTCAAACTCACCTCTGGACCTGGAAGCCAGTTCCGCTGTATTTTTTATTGTTGCCCCCCAATCAGGGACTGATTTAGACCTGGTAAACCAGGTGTGTGCAATTCATTATCAGGTAGAACAGAAAACCAGCAGGCTCCGGCCCTTGTAAGGTAAGTGTTGAATACCCCTGCTCTAGAGGCACCCTTGCTTTGTGTTGCTGACCACTGAGAGAGATACTCTTTGCCATTACAACAGCACTCAA
Source organism: Salvelinus alpinus (assembly GCF_045679555.1). NCBI lineage: Eukaryota > Metazoa > Chordata > Actinopteri > Salmoniformes > Salmonidae > Salvelinus > Salvelinus alpinus. The sequence goes on from NC_092086.1 coordinate 28,996,018, forward strand.
CACGTATACTGTACATAGGCTGTGGAGACTCACATGGTGCTGATATGTGAGATTCTGGGGATAATATTTGGGGCCGTAGCATTGACCTTGTGGTTAATAAGGGAACTTCATTCCAGTGAAGTAGGCAATTAGGAGGTGGTATCGCCTGTCAGTTTCGGTTTTCATTCCTCCATTAGACCTCCTCATCCTCTTCTTTCTCTATCCTCCCTATACATCTTCCTCTGTTTCCTCTACTCCCTTCTCCAGGCTGTATCACAACCGGCCGTGATTGGGAGTCCCATAGGGCGGCACACAATTGGCCCAGCGTCGTCCAGGTTTGGCTGGGGTAGGCCGTCATTGTAAATAATAATTTGTTCTTAACTGACTTGCCTAGTTAAATAAAGATTTAAAAAATATAATAATTATTCTCCTCCCCCTCCTCTATCCTCCCGATATTCCTCTTCATCTCATTACTCCCATCTCCCTCTTCCTCCCTCCTTCCCACATCCTTCCTTCTTCTTTCTTTCCTCTCCTCCTCATCCACCTTCTTCCTTCATCCCCTTCACTTGGTCCTTCATCCTCTTCACTCACCCTTCCTCCTCGTCACTCGTCCTTAACCCTCTTCCTTTCCCTCTGCCTCTCTCAACAATGGATGTGGTGTCCTAGACATGAGGTAATGGTCTTCAAAATGAATTGACTTTTAACAGGAGCTTTACTTGTGTTTTCTACTCTTTCCAATCAAAGTGGAAAGAAGTCCACTACCTTTCTGCCCTCAATTTAACCCCTGGAAATGGCTTCCTTCTGGTAGCAGTGCTTAAGGGGTGATGGCATTGTCAACAGGAGAACAGTGGCTGTATGAGAGGGAGTGGTGAGGAGAAAACGTTTATTTTTTAAGTCCAGGTGCAGAATGACTGTCAGATTCTGGGTCAATGTGAATCGAGGGGCTTTTAAAAAGGCTAACCCGCACCAAGCATTCATAACTGAGTCGCAACGACCTAGGATGGTACTCAGGGGTGTGTGTGTCTGTGCATGTTCGTGTGCGTGTGTTTGTAATTTTAATGGCATAACCCTCCTGAGAGAACAAAGTTACAATCTATGGTTTAGTTCAAAATAAAAACAAGTCCTATTTTTACAGTTGTCCTGTTACTATCTTAATTTATCACCACTATCACCACCACGGTCACCATTACCATCACCACCACCGTCACCATCACCATCACCCACACCGTCACCATTACCACCACCACCAAAATCACAGTCTCCAGCACTGAATCCACACACCTGCCAGGTTGTTTTCTGAATGCTACAGTATGTTGCTCACACACACATGCACACACACGCACACACACATGCACACACATAACCCCCTGCTGTCAGCTAGTCTAGGCTCCGTGCCAAGAACCAGGACAAACAAACACAAAGCGTAAAAACGGATTAGGTGTTTAAGTGCCAACGTGTTTGCTCAAGGCTACATCTGGGCATTTAAAGAAACTCACCACTTTAGCCCTCCCTCTCTCTCGACTGAGCAGGCTGAGAAACTGGTGTGAAATTGGGGCACCTGTCTCATAGCACGTGGGGTGAAGGTGGAGGTGGAGGGGGAAGCGGACCTGGAGGTAGGGAGGGTCTATCTTGCTTGACTGTCTGGGGGAAGACTCACCTTCTGGGAGGCTGAGGATGAGGGAGGGGACTGGTAGGGAGAAAGGTACGGGAGGTAGGGATGTAGGGAGGGAGAAAGGTACAGGGGGAGGGAGGGAGGGAGGGAGGGAGGGAGGGAGGGAGGGAGGGAGGGAGGGAGGGAGGGAGGGAGGGAGGGAGGGAGGGAGGGAGGGAGGGAGGGAGGGAGGGAGGGAGGGAGGGAGGGAGGGAGGGAGGGCAGTTAGTTAGAGGAGTCTGGGAAGGAAAAGGAATGAAGTCTGGAGATCCAGACCCTACTGGATCAACTCAACATATCTACATCCGGAGAGGTCATGCCCATAACGTGCACAATGGCCCCCATTTTTCAGACAAATTTTCTAAACTTAATTTTTAAGCCCACTTTTTATCATAATTATTTCTAAGAAGAGTATCCCCCTCCCTTATACTCCCTAGTAAGTGGTTTCTTCCAAAGTGACCCAGGAGGAAAGATATGCTAGGCAGGACGCTAGATACTCTAGAGGTGCAGCACGTTAGATACTCTAGTGGTGCAGGACGTTAGATACTCTAGAGGTGCAGCACGTTAGATACTCTAGTGGTGCAGGACGTTAGATACTCTAGAGGTGCAGCACGTTAGATACTCTAGAGGTGCAGGACGTAAGATACTCTAGTGGTGCAGGACGTAAGATACTCTAGTGGTGCAGGACGTTAGATCCTCTGGTGGTGCAGGACGTTAGATACTCTGGTGGTGCAGGAGGGTAGATTTTCTAGTGGTGCAGGACGTTAGATACTCTAGTGGTGCAGGACGTTAGATACTCTAGTGGTGCAGGACGTTAGATATTCTAGTGGTGCAGGACGTTAGATATTCTAGTGGTGCAGGACGTTAGATATTCTAGTGGTGCAGGACGTTAGATATTCTAGAGGTGCAGCACGTTAGATACTCTAGAGGTGCAGGACGCTAGATACTCTAGAGGTGCAGCACGTTAGATACTATAGTGGTGCAGGACGTAAGATACTCTAGTGGTGCAGGACGTTAGATCCTCTGGTGGTGCAGGACGTTAGATACTCTGGTGGTGCAGGAGGGTAGATTTTCTAGTGGTGCAGGACATTAGATACTCTAGTGGTGCAGCATGTTAGATACTCTGGTGGTGCAGGACGTTAGATACTCCAGTGGTGCAGGACTATAGATACTCTGGTGGTGCAGGACGTTAGATACTCTAGTGGTGCAGCACGTTAGATATTCTAGTGGTGCAGGACAATAGATACTCTAGAGGTGCAGGACGTTAGATACTGTAGTGGTGCAGGACGTTAGATATTCTAGTGGTGCAGGACGTTAGATATTCTAGTGGTGCAGGACGTTAGATACTCTAGTGGTGCAGGACGTTAGATACTCTAGAGGTGCAGGACGTTAGATACTGTAGTGGTGCAGGACGTTAGATATTCTAGTGGTGCAGGACGTTAGATATTCTAGTGGTGCAGGACGTTAGATACTCTAGTGGTGCAGGACGTTAGATATTCTAGAGGTGCAGGACGTTAGATATTCTAGTGGTGCAGGACGTTAGATACTCTAGAGGTGCAGCACGTTAGATACTATAGTGGTGCAGGACGTAAGATACTCTAGTGGTGCAGGACGTTAGATCCTCTGGTGGTGCAGGACGTTAGATACTCTGGTGGTGCAGGAGGGTAGATTTTCTAGTGGTGCAGGACATTAGATACTCTAGTGGTGCAGCATGTTAGATACTCTGGTGGTGCAGGACGTTAGATACTCCAGTGGTGCAGGACTATAGATACTCTGGTGGTGCAGGACGTTAGATACTCTAGTGGTGCAGCACGTTAGATATTCTAGTGGTGCAGGACAATAGATACTCTAGAGGTGCAGGACGTTAGATACTGTAGTGGTGCAGGACGTTAGATATTCTAGTGGTGCAGGACGTTAGATATTCTAGTGGTGCAGGACGTTAGATACTCTAGTGGTGCAGGACGTTAGATACTCTAGAGGTGCAGGACGTTAGATACTGTAGTGGTGCAGGACGTTAGATATTCTAGTGGTGCAGGACGTTAGATATTCTAGTGGTGCAGGACGTTAGATACTCTAGTGGTGCAGGACGTTAGATATTCTAGAGGTGCAGGACGTTAGATATTCTAGTGGTGCAGGACGTTAGATACTCTAGTGGTGCAGGACGTTAGATACTCTAGTGGTGCAGGACGTTAGATACTCTAGTGGTGCAGGACGTTAGATATTCTAGAGGTGCAGGACGTTAGATACTCTAGAGGTGCAGGACGTTAGATACTCTAGTGGTGCAGGACGTTAGATACTCTAGTGGTGCAGGACGTTAGATACTCTAGTGGTGCAGGACGTTAGATATTCTAGTGGTGCAGGACGTTAGATACTCTAGTGGTGCAGGACGTTAGATATTCTAGTGGTGCAGGACGTTAGATACTCTAGTGGTGCAGGACGTTAGATATTCTAGTGGTGCAGGACGTTAGATACTCTAGAGGTGCAGGACGTTAGATATTCTAGTGGTGCAGGACGTTAGATATTCTAGTGGTGCAGGATGTTAGATATTCTAGTGGTGCAGGACGTTAGATACTCTAGTGGTGCAGGACGTTAGATACTCTAGAGGTGCAGGACGTTAGATACTCTAGTGGTGCAGGACGTTAGATATTCTAGTGGTGCAGGACGTTAGATACTCTAGAGGTGCAGCACGTTAGATATTCTAGTGGTGCAGGACGTTAGATATTCTAGTGGTGCAGGACGTTAGATATTCTAGTGGTGCAGGACGTTAGATATTCTAGTGGTGCAGCACGTTAGATATTCTAGTGGTGCAGGACGTTAGATCCTCTAGAGGTGCAGGACGTTAGATATTCTAGAGGTGCAGGACGTTAGATATTCTAGTGGTGCAGGACGTTAGATATTCTAGTGGTGCAGGACGTTAGATATTCTAGTGGTGCAGGACGTTAGATATTCTAGTGGTGCAGGACGTTAGATATTCTAGTGGTGCAGGACGTTAGATATTCTAGTGGTGCAGGACGTTAGATATTCTAGTGGTGCAGGACGTTAGATACTCTAGAGGTGCAGGACGTTAGATATTCTAGTGGTGCAGGACATTGGATATTCTAGAGGTGCAGGACGTTAGATACTCTTGTGGTGCAGGACGTTAGATACTCTTGTGGTGCAGGACGTTGGATATTCTAGAGGTGCAGGACGTTAGATATTCTAGTGGTGCAGGACGTTAGATATTCTAGTGGTGCAGGACGTTAGATATTCTAGTGGTGCAGGACGTTAGATATTCTAGTGGTGCAGGACGTTAGATACTCTTGCGGTGCAGGACGTTAGATACTCTAGTGGTGCAGGATGTTAGATACTCTTGTGGTGCAGGACGTTGGATATTCTAGAGGTGCAGGACGTTAGATATTCTAGTGGTGCAGGACGTTAGATATTCTAGTGGTGCAGGACGTTAGATATTCTAGTGGTGCAGGACGTTAGATATTCTAGTGGTGCAGGACGTTAGATACTCTTGTGGTGCAGGACGTTGGATATTCTAGAGGTGCAGGACGTTAGATATTCTAGTGGTGCAGGACGTTAGATACTCTAGTGGTGCAGGATGTTAGATATTCTAGTGGTGCAGGACGTTAGATATTCTAGTGGTGCAGGACGTTAGATATTCTAGTGGTGCAGGACGTTAGATATTCTAGTGGTGCAGGACGTTAGATATTCTAGTGGTGCAGGACGTTAGATATTCTAGTGGTGCAGGACGTTAGATATTCTAGTGGTGCAGGACGTTAGATATTCTAGTGGTGCAGGACGTTAGATACTCTTGTGGTGCAGGACGTTGGATATTCTAGAGGTGCAGGACGTTAGATATTCTAGTGGTGCAGGACGTTAGATACTCTAGTGGTGCAGGACGTTAGATATTCTAGTGGTGCAGGACGTTAGATATTCTAGTGGTGCAGGAAGTTAGATACTCTTGTGGTGCAGGACGTTAGATATTCTAGAGGTGCAGGACGTTAGATACTCTTGTGGTGCAGGACGTTAGATATTCTAGTGGTGCAGGACGTTAGATACTCTTGTGGTGCAGGACGTTAGATATTCTAGTGGTGCAGGACGTTAGATATTCTAGTGGTGCAGGACGTTAGATATTCTAGTGGTGCAGGACATTAGATACTCTGGTGGTGCAGGACGTTAGATATTCTAGTGGTGCAGGACGTTAGATATTCTAGTGGTGCAGGACGTTAGATATTCTAGTGGTGCAGGACGTTAGATACTCTTGTGGTGCAGGACGTTGGATATTCTAGAGGTGCAGGACGTTAGATATTCTAGTGGTGCAGGATGTTAGATATTCTAGTGGTGCAGGACGTTAGATACTCTAGTGGTGCAGGACATTAGATATTCTAGTGGTGCAGGACGTTAGATATTCTAGTGGTGCAGGACGTTAGATATTCTAGTGGTGCAGGACGTTAGATATTCTAGTGGTGCAGGACGTTAGATATTCTAGTGGTGCAGGACGTTAGATATTCTAGTGGTGCAGGACGTTAGATACTCTTGTGGTGCAGGACGTTAGATATTCTAGTGGTGCAGGACGTTAGATACTCTGGTGGTGCAGGACGTTAGATATTCTAGTGGTGCAGGACGTTAGATATTCTAGTGGTGCAGGACGTTAGATATTCTAGTGGTGCAGGACGTTAGATATTCTAGTGGTGCAGGACGTTAGATATTCTAGTGGTGCAGGACGTTAGATATTCTAGTGGTGCAGGACGTTAGATACTCTTGTGGTGCAGGACGTTGGATATTCTAGAGGTGCAGGACGTTAGATATTCTAGTGGTGCAGGACGTTAGATACTCTAGTGGTGCAGGATGTTAGATATTCTAGTTGTGCAGGACGTTAGATACTCTAGTGGTGCAGGACGTTAGATATTCTAGTGGTGCAGGACGTTAGATATTCTAGAGGTGCAGGACGTTAGATATTCTAGTGGTGCAGGACTTTAGATATTCTAGTGGTGCAGGACGTTAGATACTCTAGTGGTGCAGGACGTTAGATATTCTAGTGGTGCAGGACGTTAGATACTCTAGTGGTGCAGGACGTTAGATATTCTAGTGGTGCAGGACGTTAGATATTCTAGAGGTGCAGGACGTTAGATATTCTAGTGGTGCAGGACGTTAGATATTCTAGTGGTGCAGGACGTTAGATATTCTAGTGGTGCAGGACGTTAGATACTCTAGTGGTGCAGGACATTAGATATTCTAGTGGTGCAGGACGTTAGATACTCTAGTGGTGCAGGACGTTAGATATTCTAGTGGTGCAGGACGTTAGATACTCTAGTGGTGCAGGACGTTAGATATTCTAGTGGTGCAGGACGTTAGATATTCTAGAGGTGCAGGACGTTAGATATTCTAGTGGTGCAGGACGTTAGATATTCTAGTGGTGCAGGACGTTAGATATTCTAGTGGTGCAGGACGTTAGATACTCTAGTGGTGAAGGACGTTAGATATTCTAGTGGTGCAGGACGTTAGATATTCTAGTGGTGCAGGACGTTAGATATTCTAGTGGTGCAGGACGTTAGATACTCTAGTGGTGCAGGACGTTAGATATTCTAGTGGTGCAGGACGTTAGATACTCTAGTGGTGCAGGACGTTAGATATTCTAGTGGTGCAGGACGTTAGATATTCTAGTGGTGCAGGACGTTAGATATTCTAGTGGTGCAGGACGTTAGATATTCTAGTGGTGCAGGACGTTAGATATTCTAGTGGTGCAGGACGTTAGATATTCTAGTGGTGCAGGACGTTAGATACTCTAGTGGTGCAGGACGTTAGATATTCTAGTGGTGCAGGACGTTAGATATTCTAGTGGTGCAGGACGTTAGATACTCTAGTGGTGCAGGACGTTAGATACTCTAGTGGTGCAGGACGTTAGATATTCTAGTGGTGCAGGACGTTAGATACTCTAGTGGTGCAGGACGTTAGATACTCTAGTGGTGCAGGACGTTAGATACTCTAGTGGTGCAGGACGTTAGATATTCTAGTGGTGCAGGACGTTAGATACTCTAGTGGTGCAGGACGTTAGATACTCTAGTGGTGCAGGACGTTAGATATTCTAGTGGTGCAGGACGTTAGATACTCTAGTGGTGCAGGACGTTAGATATTCTAGTGGTGCAGGACGTTGGATATTCTAGAGGTGCAGGACGTTAGATATTCTAGTGGTGCAGGACGTTAGATACTCTAGTGGTGCAGGACGTTAGATACTCTAGTGGTGCAGGACGTTAGATATTCTAGTGGTGCAGGACGTTAGATATTCTAGTGGTGCAGGACGTTAGATATTCTAGTGGTGCAGGACGTAAGATATTCTAGTGGTGCAGGACGTTAGATATTCTAGTGGTGCAGGACGTTAGATATTCTAGTGGTGCAGGACGTTAGATATTCTAGTGGTGCAGGACGTTAGATATTCTAGTGGTGCAGGACGTTAGATACTCTAGTGGTGCAGGACGTTAGATATTCTAGTGGTGCAGGACGTTAGATATTCTAGAGGTGCAGGACGTTAGATACTCTAGTGGTGCAGGACGTTAGATACTCTAGTGGTGCAGGATGTTAGATATTCTAGTGGTGCAGCACGTTAGATATTCTAGTGGTGCAGGACGTTAGATATTCTAGTGGTGCAGCACGTTAGATATTCTAGTGGTGCAGGACGTTAGATATTCTAGTGGTGCAGGACGTTAGATATTCTAGTGGTGCAGGACGTTAGATATTCTAGTGGTGCAGGACGTTAGATATTCTAGTGGTGCAGGACGTTAGATATTCTAGTGGTGCAGGACGTTAGATATTCTAGTGGTGCAGGACGTTAGATATTCTAGTGGTGCAGGACGTTAGATATTCTAGTGGTGCAGGACATTAGATACTCTAGTGGTGCAGGACGTTAGATATTCTAGTGGTGCAGGACATTAGATATTCTAGTGGTGCAGGACGTTAGATACTCTAGTGGTGCAGGACATTAGATACTCTAGTGGTGCAGGACATTAGATACTCTAGTGGTGCAGGACGTTAGATACTCTAGTGGTGCAGGACGTTAGATACTCTAGTGGTGCAGGACATTAGATACTCTAGTGGTGCAGGACATTAGATACTCTAGTGGTGCAGGACGTTAGATACTCTAGTGGTGCAGGACATTAGATACTCTAGTGGTGCAGGACATTAGATACTCTAGTGGTGCAGGACATTAGATACTCTAGAGGTGCAGGACGTTAGATACTCTAGTGGTGCAGGACATTAGATACTCTAGTGGTGCAGGACATTAGATACTCTAGAGGTGCAGGACGTTAGATACTCTAGAGGTGCAGGACGTTAGATACTCTAGTGGTGCAGGACGTTAGATACTCTAGTGGTGCAGGACGTTAGATACTCTAGTGGTGCAGGACATTAGATACTCTAGTGGTGCAGGACATTAGATACTCTAGTGGTGCAGGACGGTAGATATTCTAGTGGTGCAGGAGGTTAGATATTCTAGTGGTGCAGGACATTAGATACTCTAGTGGTGCAGGACGTTAGATATTCTAGTGGTGCAGGACGTTAGATATTCTAGAGGTGCAGGACGTTAGATATTCTAGTGGTGCAGGACGTTAGATATTCTAGTGGTGCAGGACGTTAGATATTCTAGTGGTGCAGGACGTTAGATATTCTAGTGGTGCAGGACGTTAGATATTCTAGAGGTGCAGGACGTTAGATATTCTAGTGGTGCAGGACGTTAGATATTCTAGAGGTGCAGGACGTTAGATATTCTAGTGGTGCAGGACGTTAGATACTCTAGTGGTGCAGGACGTTAGATATTCTAGAGGTGCAGGACGTTAGATATTCTAGTGGTGCAGGACGTTAGATTTTCTAGTGGTGCAGGACGTTAGATATTCTAGTGGTGCAGGACGTTAGATACTCTAGAGGTGCAGGACGTTAGATACTCTAGTGGTGCAGGACGTTAGATACTCTAGTGGTGCAGGACGTTAGATACTCTAGTGGTGCAGGACGTTAGATATTCTAGAGGTGCAGGACGTTAGATATTCTAGTGGTGCAGGACGTTAGATTTTCTAGTGGTGCAGGACGTTAGATACTCTAGTGGTGCAGGACGTTAGATATTCTAGTGGTGCAGGACGTTAGATACTCTAGTGGTGCAGGACGTTAGATATTCTAGAGGTGCAGGACGTTAGATATTCTAGTGGTGCAGGACGTTAGATTTTCTAGTGGTGCAGGACGTTAGATATTCTAGTGGTGCAGGACGTTAGATTTTCTAGTGGTGCAGGACGTTAGATATTCTAGTGGTGCAGGACGTTAGATACTCTAGTGGTGCAGGACGTTAGATATTCTAGAGGTGCAGGACGTTAGATATTCTAGTGGTGCAGGACGTTAGATTTTCTAGTGGTGCAGGACGGTAGATATTCTAGAGGTGCAGGACGTTAGATATTCTAGTGGTGCAGGACGTTAGATTTTCTAGTGGTGCAGGACGGTAGATATTCTAGTGGTGCAGGACGGTAGATATTCTGGTGGTGCAGGACGTTAGATATTCTAGTGGTGCAGGACGTTAGATATTCTAGTGGTGCAGGACGTTAGATATTCTAGTGGTGCAGGACGTTAGATATTCTAGTGGTGCAGGACGTTAGATATTCTAGAGGTGCAGGACGTTAGATCCTCTAGAGGTGCAGGACGTTAGATATTCTAGTGGTGCAGGACGTTAGATATTCTAGTGGTGCAGGACGTTAGATATTCTAGAGGTGCAGGACGTTAGATCCTCTAGAGGTGCAGGACGTTAGATATTCTAGTGGTGCAGGACGTTAGATATTCTAGTGGTGCAGGACGTTAGATACTCTAGAGGTGCAGGACGTTAGATATTCTAGAGGTGCAGGACGTTAGATATTCTAGAGGTGCAGGACGTTAGATATTCTAGAGGTGCAGGACGTTAGATATTCTAGTGGTGCAGGACGTTAGATATTCTAGTGGTGCAGGACGTTAGATATTCTAGAGGTGCAGGACGTTAGATCCTCTAGAGGTGCAGGACATTAGATTTTCTAGTGGTGCAGGACGGTAGATATTCTAGTGGTGCAGGACGGTAGATATTCTGGTGGTGCAGGACGTTAGATATTCTAGTGGTGCAGGACGTTAGATATTCTAGTGGTGCAGGACGTTAGATATTCTAGTGGTGCAGGACGTTAGATATTCTAGTGGTGCAGGACGTTAGATATTCTAGAGATGCAGGACGTTAGATCCTCTAGAGGTGCAGGACGTTAGATATTCTAGTGGTGCAGGACGTTAGATATTCTAGTGGTGCAGGACGTTAGATATTCTAGAGGTGCAGGACATTAGATACTCTAGAGGTGCAGGACGTTAGATACTCTAGAGGTGCAGGACATTAGATACTCTAGAGGTGCAGGACGTTAGATACTCTAGAGGTGCAGGACGTTAGATACTCTAGAGGTGCAGGACATTAGATACTCTAGAGGTGCAGGACGTTAGATACTCTAGAGGTGCAGGACATTAGATACTCTAGAGGTGCAGGACGTTAGATATTCTAGAGGTGCAGGACGTTAGATCCTCTAGAGGTGCAGGACGTTAGATATTCTAGAGGTGCAGGACGTTAGATCCTCTAGAGGTGCAGGACGTTAGATCCTCTAGAGGTGCAGGACGTTAGATATTCTAGAGGTGCAGGACGTTAGATATTCTAGAGGTGCAGGACGTTAGATCCTCTAGAGGTGCAGGACGTTAGATATTCTAGTGGTGCAGGACGTTAGATATTCTAGAGGTGCAGGACGTTAGATATTCTAGAGGTGCAGGACGTTAGATATTCTAGAGGTGCAGGACGTTAGATCCTCTAGAGGTGCAGGACGTTAGATATTCTAGTGGTGCAGGACGTTAGATATTCTAGTGGTGCAGGACGTTAGATATTCTAGTGGTGCAGGACGTTAGATACTCTAGAGGTGCAGGACGTTAGATATTCTAGTGGTGCAGGACGGTAGATATTCTGGTGGTGCAGGACGTTAGATATTCTAGTGGTGCAGGACGTTAGATACTCTAGAGGTGCAGGACGTTAGATATTCTAGTGGTGCAGGACGTTAGATATTCTAGTGGTGCAGGACGGTAGATATTCTAGTGGTGCAGGACGTTAGATATTCTAGTGGTGCAGGACGGTAGATATTCTGGTGGTGCAGGAGGGTAGATACTCTTGTGGTTTAGACAGTATCATAAGTGGAGGAGAGAGAGTGTTGAGTGACACACACAGCGTTTGATTTCCGCCCTGACATCGCTCATCCATATGTATATAGTCTTAATTCATTCCTACTTAGATTTGTGTGTATTGGGTATATGTTGTGTAATTTGTTAGATATTACTAGTTAGATATTACTGCACTGTCGGAGCTAGAAGCACAAGCATTTCACTACAGCTGCAATAACATCTGCTAATCATTTGTATGTGACCAATACAGTTCTATTAGATTTGATCTTCCGGGGATGGGCAGGATTCACAGGATTCGCAGGAGGTATGTTTTTAAATGAATTTGATCAAGCTTTGTAGCCTATTGACTCCTTCTTGATGAATAAATTAAAATCAAATAAGTTGTTTCTCTGTAATAACTAGCAATTTAATTAAATTGGCTTTAGCTAGCCAGCTAGATAGGTTCCCAATCTCCCAAACTCATAACTAACTACCAAGCCATTTCAGGCTGTCATATAAAATAATGGGTGTATGACACCCTGTCTACATCAGTTGCCACAACATGGCTTTTTGGATTTAGTTCATCCAAATTTACACTACAGTTATAGAACACTGGGGTTGAGAAACACTACAGTTATAGAACACCGAGGTTGAGAAACACTACAGTTATAGAACACCGGGGTTGAGAAACACTACAGTTATAGAACACCGAGGTTGAGAAACACTACAGTTATAGAACACCGAGGTTGAGAAACACTACAGTTATAGAACACCGAGGTTGAGAAACACTACAGTTATAGAACACCAGGGTAGAGAAACACTACAGTTATAGAACACCAGGATTGAGAAACACTACAGTTATAGAACACAGAGGTTGAGAAACACTACAGTTACAGAACACTGGGGTTGAGAAACACTACAGTTACAGAACACCAGGGTAGAGAAACACTACAGTTACAGAACACCAGGGTAGAGAAACACTACAGTTATAGAACACCAGGATTGAGAAACACTACAGTTATAGAAGACTGGGGTTGAGAAACACTACAGTTACAGAACACAGAGGTTGAGAAACACTACAGTTATAGAACACCGGGGTTGAGAAACACTACAGTTATAGAACACCGAGGTTGAGAAACACTACAGTTATAGAACACCGAGGTTGAGAAACACTACAGTTATAGAACACCGAGGTTGAGAAACACTACAGTTATAGAACACCAGGGTAGAGAAACACTACAGTTATAGAACACCAGGATTGAGAAACACTACAGTTATAGAACACAGAGGTTGAGAAACACTACAGTTACAGAACACTGGGGTTGAGAAACACTACAGTTACAGAACACCAGGGTAGAGAAACACTACAGTTACAGAACACCAGGGTAGAGAAACACTACAGTTATAGAACACCAGGATTGAGAAACACTACAGTTATAGAAGACTGGGGTTGAGAAACACTACAGTTACAGAACACAGAGGTTGAGAAACACTACAGTTATAGAACACCGGGGTTGAGAAACACTACAGTTATAGAACACCAGGATTGAGAAACACTACAGTTATAGAACACTGGGGTTGAGAAACACTACAGTTACAGAACACCGGGGTTGAGAAACACTACAGTTATAGAACACCGAGGTTGAGAAACACTACAGTTATAGAACACAGAGGTTGAGAAACACTACAGTTATAGAACACCAGGATTGAGAAACACTACAGTTATAGATAAACCAGGATTGAGAAACACTACAGTTATAGAACACCGGGGTTGAGAAACACTACAGTTATAGAACACCGGGGTTGAGAAACACTACAGTTCCAGAACACCGAGGTTGAGAAACACTACAGTTATAGAACACAGAGGTTGAGAAACACTACAGTTATAGAACACTGGGGTTGAGAAACACTACAGTTATAGAACACAGAGGTTGAGAAACACTACAGTTGCAGAACACCGGGGTTGAGAAACACTACAGTTGCAGAACACCGGGGTTGAGAAACACTACAGTTACAGAACACCGGGGTTGAGAAACACTACAGTTATAGAACACCAGGATTGAGAAACACTACAGTTATAGAACACCGGGGTTGAGAAACACTACAGTTACAGAACACCGGGGTTGAGAAACACTACAGTTATAGAACACCAGGATTGAGAAACACTACAGTTATAGAACACCGGGGTTGAGAAACACTACAGTTATAGAACACTGGGGTTGAGAAACACTACAGTTATAGAACACAGAGGTTGAGAAACACTACAGTTATAGAACACCGGGGTTGAGAAACACTACAGTTATAGAACACCGGGGTTGAGAAACACTACAGTTATAGAACACCGAGGTTGAGAAACACTACAGTTATAGAACACAGAGGTTGAGAAACACTACAGTTATAGAACACCGAGGTTGAGAAACACTACAGTTATAGAACACAGAGGTTGAGAAACACTACAGTTATAGAACACCGAGGTTGAGAAACACTACAGTTATAGAACACCGGGGTTGAGAAACACTACAGTTATAGAACACCGAGGTTGAGAAACACTACAGTTATAGAACACCGAGGTTGAGAAACACTACAGTTATAGAACACCGAGGTTGAGAAACACTACAGTTATAGAACACCGGGGTTGAGAAACACTACAGTTATAGAACACCGAGGTTGAGAAACACTACAGTTATAGAACACCGAGGTTGAGAAACACTACAGTTATAGAACACCGAGGTTGAGAAACACTACAGTTATAGAACACAGAGGTTGAGAAACACTACAGTTATAGAACACCGGGGTTGAGAAACACTACAGTTATAGAACACCGGGGTTGAGAAACACTACAGTTATAGAACACCGGTGTTGAGAAACACTACAGTTATAGAACACCGGTGTTGAGAAACACTACAGTTATGGAACACCGGGGTTGAGAAACACTACAGTTATAGAACACCGGTGTTGAGAAACACTACAGTTCCAGAACACCGAGGTTGAGAAACACTACAGTTATAGAACACCGGGGTTGAGAAACACTACAGTTATAGAACACCGAGGTTGAGAAACACTACAGTTTGCACCCATCTCCATTTATCCAGCTGTGTCTCATCCTGAACTAATTGCCTTGCTCAGGGACTCCAAAAATACTACCCTCCTGAGAGTTAAGCCAATAACCATCTGGTCCCTTCCTTCCAAATGAACAGGTAATTCAACTGTCTACTATCTACTGTCTATCTGTCTGTGAGGCACTTACATTCCTCCCAACACACACACACACACACACACACACACACACACACACACACACACACACACACACACACACACACACACACACACACACACACACACACACACACACACACACACACACACACACACACACACACACACACACACACACACACACACACACACACACACACACACACACACACACAGAGAGAGAGAGAGATCCAGACAAAGACACACACACATGAAACCATACATCACTCCAACAATATGCCCCTAATGTTATTTCCTGGCTGACGTGATGGTGGTGTTCATTAAAGTGTTTGTTCAATTTAAAACCAGTCAAGAAGTCATGTGTCATTTATAGGGAAGGTCGTTTTCAAAATTCATCAAGGCATCTTGTTGCGGGAGACAAATGCCTTGTAATTACGGCGGTAAATGACAAAAGTGTACGGCGAACAGGAGTGAACGGAAATGAACGGGAGCGCATGCCACATCAGCTCCAATCGTTTTGGAATGCAAAGCATGTTATTAAGGTGAGTCACCCTGACTCCCATCACGGGTAGACAGTTAGGTGTGTATGATCCTGTTGTGTTTTTCACACAATTTAATCACAGACTATTCTTTGCTGGCGCTGCGCTGTGTTGATGTATTCTGCCTCACACCCAACCCCTGTCCAACCCCCAGCCCCAACAGTGTGTCTTAATGAGCAGCTAACAAATAACATCAGGTGACTGTGTGGCTGGAAACCTGGATAAATCCCATTATGCCTCACTTTCCTCTGGGTCACTAACAACCCCTAATCTAACAGGAGGATGAAGAGATGTGGCCTGTCTCCAAGGGCGCTCGCTGTGTTCTACAGGAGCACCATCGAGAGCATACTTTCGGGCTGTATCACAGCCTGGTACGGCAACTACACACACTAGCCAATAGCTTCTACCCCAGAGCATCAGGCTGCTGAACAGCCACCACTAGTCAGCTACCTGAATTTCACTGTACCCTGTAATTACATCTGTATGTGACTATTAAATGAATCTAATCTAATAGCCTGACTGATCAAAACAGTATGGACTAAATGTTCAAATCCGGGTGCTGCAGGATTATTTTTGCTGTGACAATATAGGTCAGATTATGATCCTACATCTGTCTGTAGTGAAGTCTATAACCACCAAACACAACTGGATCCACAATACCACAGATTGTGGTTGAATGGTATGCAGCAATGCATTGAATGACAGCAATTGTCCCAGTGAATTTCCTCCTTGAACAAGACCATGTGGCATGTAATCGAACACCCATTCAAAGGCAGTATTGAGTGAATACTGGCCTGAACATAGCGGAATAGTCACTTCCAACACTGACAATGTTGTATTTATTCAAAGCCAATGCGATCTTTATACTTGCACTTAAAAATAAACGTATTCTCATGTCCATATCTGTAACCTTGAATTATTTACATATCCCCATGTCTTCCACAGCTGTATTTAGACAGTTCCCACTGCCTGTCTTCTACATCCCCATGGCTTCCACAGCTGTATTTAGACAGTTCCCACTGCCTGTCTTCTACATCCCCATGTCTTCCACAGCTATATTTAGACAGTTCCCACTGCCTGTCTTCTACATCCCCATGGCTTCCACAGCTGTATTTAGACAGTTCCCACTGCCTGTCTTCTACATCCCCATGGCTTCCACAGCTGTATTTAGACAGTTCCCACTGCCTGTCTTCTACATCCCCATGGCTTCCACAGCTGTATTTAGACAGTTCCCACTGCCTGTCTTCTACATCCCCATGGCTTCCACAGCTGTATTTAGACAGTTCCCACTGCCTGTCTTCTACATCACCATGGCTTCCACAGCTGTATTTAGACAGTTCCCACTGCCTGTCTTCTACATCCCCATGGCTTCCACAGCTGTATTTAGACAGTTCCCTCTGCTTGTCTTCTACATCCCCATGGCTTCCACAGCTGTATTTAGACAGTTCCCACTGCCTGTCTTCTACATCCCCATGGCTTCCACAGCTGTATTTAGACAGTTCCCACTGCCTGTCTTCTACATCCCCATGGCTTCCACAGCTGTATTTAGACAGTTCCCACTGCCTGTCTTCCACATCCCCATGGCTTCCACAGCTGTATTTAGACAGTTCCCACTGCCTGTCTTCTACATCCCCATGGCTTCCACAGCTGTATTTAGACAGTTCCCACTGCCTGTCTTCCACATCCCCATGGCTTCCACAGCTGTATTTAGACAGTTCCCACTGCTTGTCTCCTACATCCCCATGGCTTCCACAGCTGTATTTAGACAGTTCCCACTGCCTGTCTTCTACATCCCCATGGCTTCCACAGCTGTATTTAGACAGTTCCCACTGCCTGTCTTCCACATCCCCATGGCTTCCACAGCTGTATTTAGACAGTTCCCACTGCCTGTCTTCTACATCCCCATGGCTTCCACAGCTGTATTTAGACAGTTCCCACTGTCTGTCTTCCACATCCCCATGGCTTCCACAGCTGTATTTAGACAGTTCCCACTGCCTGTCTTCTACATCCCCATGGCTTCCACAGCTGTATTTAGACAGTTCCCACTGCCTGTCTTCTACATCCCCATGGCTTCCACAGCTGTATTTAGACAGTTCCCACTGCCTGTCTTCTACATCCTCATGGCTTCCACAGCTGTATTTAGACAGTTCCCACTGCCTGTCTTCTACATCCCCATGGCTTCCACAGCTGTATTTAGACAGTTCCTTCTGCTTGTCTTCTACATCCCCATGGCTTCCACAGCTGTATTTAGACAGTTCCCACTGCCTGTCTTCTACATCCCCATGGCTTCCACAGCTGTATTTAGACAGTTCCCACTGCCTGTCTTCTACATCCCCATGGCTTCCACAGCTGTATTTAGACAGTTCCCACTGCCTGTCTTCCACATCCCCATGGCTTCCACAGCTGTATTTAGACAGTTCCCACTGCCTGTCTTCTACATCCCCATGGCTTCCACAGCTGTATTTAGACAGTTCCCACTGCCTGTCTTCTACATCCCCATGGCTTCCACAGCTGTATTTAGACAGTTCCCACTGCCTGTCTTCTACATCCCCATGGCTTCCACAGCTGTATTTAGACAGTTCCCACTGCCTGTCTTCCAAGTGTGAACGACTGAATGTAGTGCATCGGGCACATCCAGTTTGTTTGTCAATTCACACACCTCGATAGGACTAGCGAGTCAATTCACACACCTCGGTTGGACTAGCGAGTCAATTCACACACCTCGATAGGACTAGCGAGTCAATTCACACACCTCGGTTGGACTAGCGAGTCAATTCACACACCTCGGTTGGACTAGCGAGTCAATTCACACACTCGGTAGGACTAGCGAGTCAATTCACACACTTCGGTTGGACTAGCGAGTCAATTCACACACCTCGGTTGGACTAGCGAGTCAATTCACACAACTCGATTGGAGTAGCGAGTCAATTCACACACCTCGGTTGGACTAGCGAGTCAAATCACACACCTCGGTTGGACTAGCGTGTCAATTCACACACCTCGGTTGGACTAGCGAGTCAAATCACACACCTCGGTTGGACTAGCTAGTCAATTCACACACCTCGGTAGGACTAGCGAGTCAATTCACACACCTCGGTTGGACTAGCGAGTCAATTCACACACCTCGGTTGGACTAGCTAGTCAATTCACACACCTCGGTAGGACTAGCTAGTCAACTCACACACCTCGGTTGGACTAGCGAGTCAATTCACACACCTCGATTCGACTAGCGAGTCTGAATGTAAGTTTACGGAAGGCAATTTGCTAAACGGGGGTGCAGTGGGATTATTCAAGATACTCTTTGAAGAGGGAGGGTATCAGATGTTTTTGGAAGACGGGCAGGGACTCTGCTGTCCTAGCTTCAGGGGGAAGCTGGTTCCACCATTTGGGAGAATAGCTTTGACTGGTCTGAGAGGGTGCTGACCTCCTGTTGGTGCGGGAGAGCCAAGAGACCAGAGGTGGCAGAACGGAGTACTCGGGTTGGGGTGTACGGTTTGAGCATAGCCTGAAGGTAGGGAGAGACAGTTTCTCTTTCTGCTCCATAGGTAAGTACCATGGTCTGTAGTGGATGCGAGCTTCGACTGGAGCCAGTAGGATGGGCTGTGGAGCGGGGTGACATGGGAGAACTTGGGAAGGCTGAACACAAGGCGGGTTGCGGTGTTCTGGATCAATTGCAGGGGTTTGATGGCACAAGCAGGGAGCCCAGCCAACAGCGAGTTGCAGTAGTCCAGATGGGAGATGACAAGTGCCTGGATTAGGATCTGCGCCACTTCCTGTGTGAGGTAGGGTCATACTCTGTGGATGTTGTTGAGCATGAACCTGCAATACCAAGTCAGTGCTTTGATGTTTGGAGAGAACGACAGGATGTTGTCCAGGGTCACGCAAAGGTTCTTTGCACTCTGTGAGGGGGACACTGGAGTTGTCAACCGTGATGGAAAGGTTATGGAGCGGGTAGGCCTTACCCGGGAGGAAGAGCAGCTCTGTCTTGTCCACACTCACACACAAAAACCAGCCTCTCTCTTGCTCTCTCTCTCTCTCTCTCCCTCTCTCTTTCTGTCTCTCTCTTTCTCTCTCTCTCTCTCTCTGTATCTCCCTCACAGTTAAACCTCTCTCTCTCAATTTCAATTTAAAGGCATGGGAAACATATGTTAACATTGCCAAAGCAAGTGAAATAGATAATAAACAAAAGTGAAATAAACAATAAAAAATAACAGTGAACATTACACTCACAAAAGTTACAAAAGAATAAAGACTGTTTATATAACATTTCAAATGTTATATTATGTCTATATACAGTGTTGTAATGATGTGCAAATAGTTATAAATAAACATAAATATAGGATGTATTTACAATTTCTTCTTCACTGGTCGCCCTTTTCTTGTGGCAACAGGTCACAAATCTTACTGCTGTGATGGCACACTGTGGTATTTCACCCAATAGATTTATAAAGAGTTTATAAAAATTGGATTTGTTTTCAAAATCTTTGTTGGTCTATGTGATCTGAGGGAAATATGTGTCTCTAAAATGGTCATACATTTGGCAGGAAGATTGAAAGTGCAGCTCAGTTTCCACCTCATTTTGTGAGCAGTGTGCACATAGCCTGTCTTCTCTTGAGAGCCAGGTCTGTCTACGGCAGTTTTTTTGTTAATTCTTTCCAATGTGTCAAGTAATTATCTTTTTGTTTTCTTATGATTTGGTTGGGTCTAATTGTGTTGCTGTCCTGGGGCTCTGTGGGGTCTGTTTGTGTTTGTGAACAGAGCCTCAGAACTAGCTTGCTTAGGGGGCTCTTCTCCAGGTTAATTTCTCTGTATGTCACGACTTCCGCCGAAGTCGGTCCCTCTCCTTGTTCGGGCGGCGATCGGTGGTCGACGTCACCGACCTTCTAACCATCGCTGATCCACTTTTCATTTTCCATTCGTTTTGTCTTGTCTTCCATCACACCTGGTTCCAATTCCATCAATTACATGTTGTGTATTTAACCCTCTGTTTCCCCCCATGTCCTTGTCGGTAATTGTTTGTTGTAGTGCTTGTGCACGGTATACTGGTATTTACCGGGTTTTGTTTGACCCATTTATTGTATTGTTCTGTTGACGGTAGTTTATGGATATTAAACGACACAGTTGTAAATCAGTTTTCGCTCTCCTGCGCCTGACTTCTCTGCCGCCAGTACGCACCTCACTACACTGTAGGTGATGGCTTTGTTATGGAAGGTTTGGGAATCACTTCCTTTTAGGTGGTTGTCGAATTTAACGGCTCTTTTCTGGATTTTGATAATTAGCGGGTATCGGCCTAATTCTGCTCTGCATACACTATTTGGTATTTTACGTTGTACACAGAGGATATCTTTGCAGAATTCTGCATGTAGAGTCCCATTTTGTGAATTCTGAATTCTGCATGGTGTTTGTCCCATTTTGTGAATTATTGGTTGGTGAGCAGACCCCAGACCTCACAACCCTAAAGGGCAATGGGTTCTATAACTGATTCAAGTATTTTTTGCCAGATCCTAATTAGTATGTCAAATGTTCTGTTCCTTTTTCATGGCAAAGAAAACCCTCTCGCTCCACCCGCAGACACAGTAACTCTGGGGGGCTGTATGTATGTGTGTGTGTGTGTGTGTGTGTGTGTGTGTGTGTGTGTGTGTGTGTGTGTGTGTGTGTGTGTGTGTGTGTGTGTGTGTGTGTGTGTGTGTGTGTGTGTGTGTGTGTGTGTGTGTGTGTGTGTGTGTGTGTGTGTGTGTGTGTGTGTGTGTGTGTGTGTGTGTGTGTGTGTGTGTGTGTGTGTGCGTGCGTGCGTGCGTGCGTGCGTGCGTGCGTGTATATGAGAGGGTAGTACCCTCACACCACTCACTCTCAGCTCTCTCTCCTCTACCCTCTGCCCTCTGACATCTGAAGAGATGGATCTGGAAGTGGAGGGGCAGGTCTACTGTACACTCAGACAGAAAAGCAGGGGGAGAGTCCCTGAATCCCTGACAAGTTTTAACCAAATTCTAATTGGAAGGCCGCATATTGGTAAGGACCCCCACCAGCAACAACATGATACAATGAATGAAAGCCAGGAGATTAATATCTGCAGCCCATGTAACCCCTCACCCTTACTGTAGCTCACTAATAGAGACAGATATGGTCAAGAGCCTCTTGCCTCTGGGGAGACACTACTAGACAGAGAAAGGGGTTAACCGTGTTTTTTTAGCCTCAGAAGAAACAGGGTTAGAAAAAAAACCACCTTCCTGGCAAGCAGACATTAACAGAGACAGGAGGGCAAAGAGCCATTTACTGCTCTGCTAGTTATTAAACTCTGCCTGTGTCCCAAATGGCACCTAATTCCCTATGTAGTGTCTGGTCAGAAGTAGTACACTGTGTAGGGAATAGGGTTTCATTTGGGACACAGCCTTATACTAACTGACACAGAGGGTTAGAAACAATCACACTGCACCACCTGCAGGTTGGCATTTACTGGGATGACGCATGTACTGGAGGCAGCTCTGCAGGGTGATTTTAAACCTAACCCTAACCTGAACCCTAACCTAAACCACACTGCTAACCTTATGCCTAACCATAACCTTAAATGAAGGTAGACTCCCTGCTCCTAACAGAGACAGAAGGTAGAAGCAGCCCTTACCTCCGGGCAGACTGATGGGGCCACAGCCCTGGCCCTCTGGGTCCTCCTCCACCATGAAGATGGTCTTCATGCAGAGCTTCCAGAGGCCAAAGTGGGCCGTCTCACAGGTGGTGTTGAACTTGTCGAACGGCGGGCTCAGTACAGTCCAGTGGTCCGTCACCATGGCAGCCAGCATGCAGGAGATGCCCACCAGGATGACGAAGAACATGATCTTCACCTTGGTCTTCTTCTCCTCCAACATGGTGCTGAGAGTGTATGAAGTGTGTGTGTGTTGTTGTGTATTATAGTAAAGGTCCCTGTGAGGATGTCTTGCTCCTAGAAAGCAGTATTAAGAATTAGTCTTCTCCAGCAGCCTCAATAAAGTACGAAACGTCTCCTCTCTCTCTCTCCAGCTCTCTCCATCCACAGATCTCTGCTTCTGCTCGAAGAAAAGAGGCCAGATAACAGTGCCCTAGATTCCTACTCTCACTCTCCCTCCCAGGAACATGTTTACAGTGTTTAGCCCGAGTCTATACAGCACTGCTGTGAAGAAGGATGTGAAATATTTACCAAAACCGTCCCCACTTTGACCAGTCTGAGCTACTTGGGGTCAGGGGTTAGGTGCTGTGATGGGGTACAATCGAACGAGACAGGTTGAGGGCTCGATCTGGTTTAAGCTTTCATACGACATTGAAGATTCAGAGGTGGAAAAGACTAATATCTAAGCCAAAGTAAATATTGCACACATTCTGTAGATATTGTTGTTCTAGATACCCTTGAAATCAAATGTGAATATTTAGAACATGTTCTTTGTAATAGATTCCCGTATTATTTCTACCTATCAGAAAGTGTCTTGTTGCTCTCTGGCTCCATTTAAGGGGCTCATGGGAGAGTTCCTTTATTACGAGCTGATCTATTTCTCCACCAATCACTGAGGGGCCTGAGACACGGGGGCCCCCACCTGACGGCTGCACCCAATCCAAATTCGGGAAAAGGAAGGATCTATTTAAATCTAACAGAGGACTACAGAGGACTAAAGATAATATATCTTTACACCTTAATAGTTGACAGTGAAGGAATCATGAAATGATTGTTTTTAATCTACTGTCTAGCGATATAAATCCTTTGTCATTCAAGTACATCCATTCTGCAGATGAATGGGTTTGTCCTTGAAAGTGCATGTAATTGTATATAGCAACAGGTGTCTCCACTTGTTCCTCTGCTGTTTCACATTATTTTGGTTGTTGTGTTTTAAGTGTCTGGTATTCTATATGTATAGCTGCTTGAAGATGCTACTAAATCCACCATTTATACTATACTGGAATGTAAATGGAATGAATCCTCAGACTAAATAGTGAAAAAAGGGACTTTCTTGGACTTAATGAATGAAACAGAATCAGAGAGAATGTGTGATGAAATCTTCCTCCACCATGAAGATGGTCGACATGCAGAGCTTCCAGAGGCCAAAGTGGGCCGTCTCACAGGTGGTGTTGAACTTGTCGAACGGCGGGCTCAGTACAGTCCAGTGGTCCGTCACCATGGCAGCCAGCAAGCAGGAGATGCCCACCAGGATGACGAAGAACGTGATCTTCACCTTGGTCTTCTTCTCCTCCAAAATGGTGCTGAGAGAGTGAGAGTGTGTGGGTTCAGAGGGTGTGTGGGTTCAGAGGGTGTGTTTGGGTTCAGAGAGTATGTGGGTTCAGAGGGTGTGTGGGTTCAGAGGGTGTGTGGGTTCAGAGGGTGTGTGGGTTCAGAGGGTGTGTGTGGGTTCAGAGGGTGTGTGTGGGTTCAGAGGGTGTGTGGGTTCAGAGGGTGTGTGTGGGTTCAGAGAGTATGTGGGTTCAGAGGGTGTGTGTGGGTTCAGAGAGTATGTGTGGGTTCAGAGGGTGTGTGGGTTCAGAGGGTGTGTTTGGGTTCAGAGAGTATGTGGGTTCAGAGGGTGTGTGTGGGTTCAGAGGGTGTGTGTGGGTTCAGAGAGTATGTGGGTTCAGAGGGTGTGTGTGGGTTCAGAGAGTATGTGTGGGTTCAGAGGGTGTGTGGGTTCAGAGGGTGTGTTTGGGTTCAGAGAGTATGTGGGTTCAGAGGGTGTGTGTGGGTTCAGAGAGTATGTGTGGGTTCAGAGGGTGTGTGGGTTCAGAGGGTGTGTTTGGGTTCAGAGAGTATGTGGGTTCAGAGGGTGTGTGTGGGTTCAGAGAGTATGTGTGGGTTCAGAGGGTGTGTGTGGGTTCAGAGGGTGTGTGGGTTCAGAGGGTGTGTGTGGGTTCAGAGAGTATGTGGGTTCAGAGGGTGTGTGTGGGTTCAGAGAGTATGTGTGGGTTCAGAGGGTGTGTGGGTTCAGAGGGTGTGTTTGGGTTCAGAGAGTATGTGGGTTCAGAGGGTGTGTGTGGGTTCAGAGAGTATGTGTGGGTTCAGAGGGTGTGTGGGTTCAGAGGGTGTGTGTGGGTTCAGAGGGTGTGTGTGGGTTCAGAGGGTGTGTGTGGGTTCAGAGGGTGTGTTTGGGTTCAGAGAGTATGTGGGTTCAGAGGGTGTGTGTGGGTTCAGAGAGTATGTGGGTTCAGAGGGTGTGTGTGGGTTCAGAGGGTGTGTGGGTTCAGAGGGTGTGTTTGGGTTCAGAGAGTATGTGGGTTCAGAGGGTGTGTGTGGGTTCAGAGAGTATGTGGGTTCAGAGGGTGTGTGTGGGTTCAGAGGGTGTGTGGGTTCAGAGGGTGTGTGTGGGTTCAGAGGGTGTGTGTGGGTTCAGAGGGTGTGTGGGTTCAGAGGGTGTGTGTGGGTTCAGAGAGTATGCGGGTTCAGAGGGTGTGTGGGTTCAGAGGGTGTGTGTGGGTTCAGAGGGTGTGTGTGGGTTCAGAGTGTGTGTGGGTTCAGAGAGTGTGTGTGGGTTCAGAGGGTGTGTGTGGGTTCAGAGGGGGTGTGTGGGTTCAGAGGGTGTGTTTGGGTTCAGAGGGTGTGTGGGTTCAGAGGGTGTGTGGGTTCAGAGGGTGTGTGTGGGTTCAGAGGGTGTGTGTGGGTTCAGAGGGTGTGTGGGTTCAGAGGGTGTGTGGGTTCAGAGAGTGTGTGTGGGTTCAGAGGGTGTGTGGGTTCAGAGGGTGTGTGTGGGTTCAGAGGGTGTGTGTGTGGGTTCAGAGGGTGTGTTTGGGTTCAGAGGGTGTGTGGGTTCAGAGGGTGTGTTTGGGTTCAGAGAGTATGTGTGGGTTCAGAGGGTGTGTGTGGGTTCAGAGGGTGTGTGTGGGTTCAGAGGGTGTGTGGGTTCAGAGGGTGTGTGTGGGTTCAGAGGGTGTGTGTGGGTTCAGAGGGTGTGTGTGGGTTCAGAGGGTGTGTGGGTTCAGAGGGTGTGTGTGGGTTCAGAGGGTGTGTGGGTTCAGAGGGTGTGTGTGGGTTCAGAGGGTGTGTGTGGGTTCAGAGGGTGTGTGGGTTCATAGGGTGTGTGTGGGTTCATAGGGTGTGTGTGGGTTCATAGGGTGTGTGGGTTCAGAGGGTGTGTGTGGGTTCATAGGGTGTGTGGGTTCATAGGGTGTGTGTGGGTTCAGAGGGTGTGCGTGGATTCAGAGGGTGTGTGTGGGTTCAGAGGGTGTGTGTGGGTTCATAGGGTGTGTGTGGGTTCAGAGGGTGTGTGTGTGGGTTCAGAGGGTGTGTGGGTTCAGAGGGTGTGTGGGTTCATAGGGTGTGTGTGGGTTCATAGGGTGTGTGTGGGTTCATAGGGTGTGTGTGGGTTCAGAGGGTGTGTGTGGGTTCAGAGGGTGTGTGTGGGTTCAGAGGGTGTGTGGGTTCATAGGGTGTGTGTGGGTTCAGAGGGTGTGTGTGGGTTCAGAGGGTGTGTGTGTGGGTTCAGAGGGTGTGTGTGGGTTCAGAGGGTGTGTTTGGGTTCAGAGGGTGTGTGTGGGTTAAGAGGGTGTGTGTGGGTTCAGAGGGTGTGTGGGTTCAGAGGGTGTGTGTTGGTTCAGAGGGTGTGTGTGGGTTCAGAGGGTGTGTGGGTTAAGAGGGTGTGTGTGGGTTCAGAGGGTGTGTGTGGGTTCAGAGGGTGTGTGGGTTAAGAGGGTGTGTTTGGGTTCAGAGGGTGTGTGTGTGGGATGAAACAGAATCAAAGAAAATGTGTAAAATAGTAGAATCGTCATTATAGACACATTAATTCAACCTTTCATACTGTATTTCACTGTAAGACATGAGGATACGGATGTCTGGGCTTTTTATAAACTACTGTGCCCCACTTTAGGCAGGGACTCTGGCCCATTTTCTGTAGTGACAAGTCTATCACAGCCCGCGGTTTTAACACAATAAATGGAGGGCGACGATGTGACAAAAGGGGAAAAAGGCACACTCTGCGGTGTGTGTGTGTGCAATTGTGTGTGCGTGCAATTTTGTGTGTTTATGTGCACGTGCACGAATGCGCGTGTGTATGTGCTTAAAAAGCCCCAGAGAATCATAATGTTTCACACTTACAGAAACAGAATGCACTCTGATAGAACTAACGTGCTCTTCAGAAACACAATCAGAAGCCTACTGAACCAGCAGATGGACAGCAATCAGCAACACTGGAAGACAAACTAAGGCCCATGGAGTTGAATCAAGACCTTTGTGTTCATTAGCACTTTTGTTCACCTGGATTCATTCTCTGTGAAACCTCTCTCTTTCTCAACCCAACCCTCCTCCCACACTTCTTGAGAGAAAGATTAGCAATTTCTCTCTCTCTCTCTCTTTCTCAACCCAACCCTCCTCCCACCCTTCTTGAGAGAAAGATTAGCAATTTCTCTCTCTCTCTTTTGAGCTCTCTCCCTCTCCTTCTCTCACTTTCACTCTCTTTCTCTCCCTTTCTCTTCCTCCCTCTCTCTCTCTCTATCTCTGATGACATGTCAGTTGGGAGACCTTTCTATATTTGTAATAATGGTATATTTCCGTGCCGCCTGTCTCCCCAGCTAACCTCCTATCTGTGCCGGTGTAGAATCAAACACCATCCACCTGCGGTGTCGCCAAGCAACAGCGACAACACATGTCCCTAGCGTCCCTGGCAATGATGGTCAACATCATCACACCACGGAACCTCTGTCAACCTGTGAAGGATGAGAAACAGTGAATAGGCTCAACACCGTACGGCAGGAGACTGTCTGTCTCTGTCTCTCACCTGGGAGTGTTATTCAGTGAACTCTGAGGCGATTTTCCTTTAATACCGTATCTCCTTAATGTTCTCCCTTAATCGTTTCTGAGTTATTCTTTTTTTCTTTAGAAAAACAGCCTTAATTGGTGGCTAATTTTACCGGGCGCAGATCATAATTTTAGGGCCTTCTGTGTGACCGATTGTATTCCTTTGCTAATGACAGACAACATTACTCAAGCTAAATGAGATTAGCTCGGCCCCAGGCCATTTCTAGTAGGGTCATGTTAATACTTAGCTATCACACAATGAATCAACAAGCGTTTAGCATTAGTGCTAGTTTACGCTAATGTGCCTGTTGTTATGCTAACGTTGCGCTAGCTTCGACCACGGATCAGAACAGAATTCAAAACAGGAACATTATGAGGTGCAATTATGCAATCATGAGGGCTGGCAGTTAATGAGTGTAATATCATACAAAACTCAATTAAATGTAAATGTTCAAGGGCTCGCATCGCCTTTGTAGTCTGGTATCAGATATTCATATCCAAGGATAATTTCCCCTGCTAGATCAATTGCGCTGATGCCTCTTTATTATAAATAACATTCTACAACCTCAGTACAACCTAGACAGTGAGGAAGATGTCGCCTTTGCAGTGAGTGTCAATACACTATCGTGTTCATACAGTTTCTACGTCTATCTGTATTTACCGTTTTATAACAGTTAAAGGTTGATTAGAATCTTAGATAATAGTATTTTTCCACTGGAGTAATGGGACTGTAAGCATTTTTCTCCAAATAAAGTATTTTTAGTTGACTGATGGGCTATAGATTTGATGCACAGATCCTTCACTTTACGTCTGATAAGGCATTTCAAAGACCACATCACGCCTCTGAACGTCTCCTTCTATTGTGAAAGGTCAATTACAAAGTGATGGGCCAACATGAAGGTTTGGTGCATGATGACAAAGAAAAGAGAGAGGAAAAGAGAGAGAACATCATTTGTTTGAGATTGCATCATCATGTGGTATGAATGGCCTCCCAACAGAAGTTGGTCATTCGACACGCTGCTTTTTCGGCCACTGGCGATTGGCTAGTTTCAGAGGCAGGACTGTCATCACAACTGGGGTCATCTAAACCCACTGCCTCTGTCTCCATCTGCAGCCTGTGACTTCTCTCATTCTTCAAGGATGGTAAGTTGGACAGTCTTAGGATGGTAAGTTGGTGTTTGAAGATATCCCTCTAGTGGTGTGGGGGCTGTGCTTTGGCAAAGTGGGTGGGGTTATATCCTTCCTGTTTGGCCCTGTCCGGGGGTATCATCGGATGGGGCCACAGTGTCTCCTGACCCCTCCTGTCTCAGCCTCCAGTATTTATGCTGCAGTAGTTTATGTGTCGGGGGGATAGGGTCAGTTTGTTATATCTGGAGTACTTATCCTGTCTTATCCGGTGTCCTGTGTGAATTTAAGTATGCTCTCTCTAATTCTCTCTTTCTCTCTTTCTTTCTCTCTCTCGGAGGACCTGAGCCCTAGGACCATGCGTCAGGTCTACCTGGCATGATGACTCCTTGCTGTCCCCAGTCCACCTGGCCATGCTGCTGCTCCAGTTTCAACTGTTCTGCCTGCGGCTATGGAACCCTGACTTGTTCACCGGACGTGTTACCTGTCCCAGACCTGCTGTTTTCAACTCTCTAGAGACCGCAGGAGCGGTAGAGATACTCTTAATGATCGGCTATGAAAAGCCAACTGACATTTACTTCTGAGGTGCTGACTTGCTGCACTCTCGACAACTACTGTGATGATTAATATTTGACCATGCTGGTCATTTATGAACATCTTGGCCATGTTCTGTTATAATCTCCACCCAGCACAGCCAGAAGAGGACTGGCCACCCCTCATAACCTGGTTCCTCTCTAGGTTTCTTCCTAGGTTTTGGCCTTTCTAGGGAGTTTTTCCTAGCCACCGTGCTTCTACACCTGCATTGCTTGCTGTTTGGGGTTTTAGGCTGGGTTTCTGTACAGCACTTTGAGATATCAGCTGATGTACGAAGGGCTTTATAAATACATTTGATTTGATTCAACCTCTCCTCTCATTCTTCAACCTCTCCTCTCATTCTTCAAACTCTCCTCTCATTCTTCAACCTCTCCTCTCATTCTTCAAACTCTCCTCTCATTCTTCAACCTCTCCTCTCATTCTTCAACCTCTCCTCTCATTCTTCAACCTCTCCTCTCATTCTTCAAACTCTCCTCTCATTCTTCAACCTCTCCTCTCATTCTACCACTCTGTTATTTTATTCATGGTTTTATAGAGCAAGGGAGGGAAGGACAGGAGGGGAAATGGTTCAATTGATTGATTGGTCCAATGTGGTTGGTATGTTGATCGAGTGAGTCCAACCACAGCACCACTTTCCTCCGTGTGACACTGCCCGACCACAGCATCACTTTCCTCTGTGTGACGCTGCCCGACCACAGCATCACTTTCCTCCGTGTGACACTGCCCGACCACAGCATCACTTTCCTCCGTGTGACACTGCCCGACCACAGCATCACTTTCCTCCGTGTGACGCTGCCCGACCACAGCATCACTTTCCTCCGTGTGACACTGCCCGACCACAGCATCACTTTCCTACGTGTGACACTGCCCGACCACAGCATCACTTTCCTCCGTGTGACACTGCCCGACCACAGCATCACTTTCCTCCGTGTGACACTGCCCGACCACAGCATCACTTTCCTCTGTGTGACGCTGCCCGACCACAGCATCACTTTCCTACGTGTGACACTGCCCGACCACAGCATCACTTTCCTACGTGTGACACTGCCCGACCACAGCATCACTTTCCTACGTGTGACACTGCCCGACCACAGCATCACTTTCCTCCGTGTGACACTGCCCGACCACAGCATCACTTTCCTCCGTGTGACACTGCCCGACCACAGCATCACTTTCCTCTGTGTGACACTGCCCGACCACAGCATCACTTTCCTCCGTGTGACACTGCCCGACCACAGCATCACTTTCCTCCGTGTGACGCTGCCCGACCACAGCATCACTTTCCTCCGTGTGACACTGCCCGACCACAGCATCACTTTCCTCCGTGTGACACTGCCCGACCACAGCATCACTTTCCTCCGTGTGACACTGCCCGACCACAGCATCACTTTCCTCTGTGTGACACTGCCCAACCACCGCATCACTTTCCTCCGTATGACGCTGCCCGACCACAGCATCACTTTCCTCCGTGTGACACTGCCCGACCACAGCATCACTTTCCTCCGTGTGACACTGCCCGGCCACAGCATCACTTTCCTCCGTGTGACACTGCCCGACCACAGCATCACTTTCCTCTGTGTGACGCTGCCCGACCACAGCATCACTTTCCTTCGTGTGACACTGCCCGACCACAGCATCACTTTCCTCCGTGTGACGCTGCCCGCTGTGCCAAAACTGGTTGAATCAACATTGTTTCCACATAATTTAAAAACAAAATCAATGTGATGACATTGAACCAATGTGGGAAACTGATTGAATTTGCAAAAAGCTATCAACGTAAGGAATTTCATATTTTTTTCACCAAACATTTAACCTAAATCCAATGACATTAAATATTTTGTTGATTTCACATTGAATTCACATTAGTTGAAATGTAAATCAAAACTAGACATTGAATTGACGTCTATGCCCAGTGGGTGACTGATCTGAAACCAATCAGTTGATTGGTGGAGGTTGAAACAAATGGAGCCACTCTCTCTGTTAGTTCCTGTCTGTGGGCCAAGGTGACTGTGTTTTAACATTTTGATCTAAGAGCAGTGTCATTCCTTAAAAACAGGTATATCGATCTACCTCTGCAAACAATGCTGAGTCTCAGAGCAGAGGCCAAAGTGAGTCATATTTCACTCTAAAATGACAGAGTTCGGTTCTGAACAAACTGAGTAAAAAGACTATAAAAAGTGTCTTAACCCCACTGGGTGCCTCAGCTACAAGCACTCTGCACATGATCAAACAACCATTTATATGTCAGGACAAGAGAAAGGTACAACTTCTTGGAACTTCTCATCTGTTGCCCAATATTGCCTAACTGTTGTGCTGTTGCCTTCGGGGTCGAGCAGTCTGGTAGCAGTTGCTCTTTCTCTAGTCACTTCTCCATGATGTTTATCAGTGACCTCCTGTTCACCTTACTCAACAGACCTGGGTCATGTACTCTGTTACCCTTTTCTCTCACAGTAACTTTCCATTCACAAAGTTCCGCTTCACTCTTCATTGACCCCTAACATGTTTGTTTATTGTTCATTTAACATAATCAATTAGTTCTAATGTGGTGACAGGAAAAGTATATTTAAGCAATAAGGCACAAGGGGGTGTAGTATATGGCCAATATACCACAACCACCCGAGGAGATTTATTGTTATTATAAACTGGTTACCAACGTAATTATAGCAGTAAAAATACATGTTTTGTCATACCCGTGGTATATGGTCTGAAATACCACAGCTGTCAGCCAATCAGCGTTTAGGGCTTGAACCACCCAGTTTATAATTCAGGTTAGAACCCAACAATCACATGAAGAAGAGTTAAAGGGGCACTTCAGATCCTTCAAGGAGCACAGTTCCGTGTCGTGTTCAGTTACGGATCCTTCTGGAAGACATATACTGTGAAGAGCAGACATGTCTTTCTTGTGGAATCTATCAGCTCCATTACATCTATTCTATTAAAAATGTTATATCTGTATTATTTTCATGGATTGATTATATTCCCCTGACAGTGTGATCGATAGACATTTTGTTAGCATGTCCACTGCTGCTTGTATTGAAAGCAGTGTGATTGATGGACATTTTGTTAGCATGTGCACTGCTGCTTGTATTGAAAGCAGTGTGATTGAGGGACATTTTGTTAGCATGTGCACCGCTGCTTGTATTGAAAGCAGTGTGATCGATGGACATTTTGTTAGCATGTGCACTGCTGCTTGTATTGAAAGCAATAAGTAAAAACAGAAAAAGAAAGCATTATGACAGTCCTTTTTATCCACTGCTTCTGTTCTAAGAAGGATATATTCCACCTCATCTAAAGCAACTACACGTTACATGTAAACAAATATTACCTTCAGCCTCGAAGCAAAACTGTATCTAGTTTGAAATGTACTTCACTATCAGTGTAGCCTGGGTACCAGTCTGGTTATCGAACATTCCACTACTTGTACTGCATGTCATTGCCAAATATGTTTTTGTTTTTTTAGATTTTGTGCACAATATTTAATTTTAAAAGCCTGCTATATTAAATGAAGTGCCCTTCAATAAAGACCAAATGGAACATTCAACAAATCAGTTTTTATATGAATAAAGTCTTAAAACTGCCACTGCTTTTTACTTTGCCATTATCTGCTGTTTTGTGGTGGGAAACTGAGCGCGTCGAGCATAACACGACATCCCTGTTACCCATAGAAAGACAGGCTAGAAATACTTATTTTATTTCACCTCTTGAGATGGGAAACATTTTTTCATTTAAGTTGAACATGTGCTCTTTATGAAAGAATGTTACATTGATGTGAAATCTGGAGAAAAAAATCTGGAAGTTACATACTGAAACAACAATCATAAAGTTAAACATTTACCAAACTGAAAGAGAAAGTAACTTTTGAGGAGTCGTTATACCGCACTGAGCCAGGACAAGTGACGAGTGTTAGGTCAGCGTGTGGAAGAAAGATGTCTTATCTTATATTATCTTATCTTACCTTTTCATGTCCATTAACGTCCTTGTCAAGGTAATTAAAACATACAAATGATTGACCATTTACTGGAATATAGAATAGAAAGAGTTTCACTGCAGAGATTCAAACATCTCGTGTCAGCCTTCAGCACAGGTCAGTGATTCACTATTTGACAGGCTGTGCGTTTGTATGACTGTCTTTGGACCAGGCTTAGTAAGACCTGGATCCTTGTTGAAATAAGACCTTTCTTGACTAAGTTACTTCTAATCTTTAAATGTGAGGGGAACCTTTGCCACCGTAAGACGAATGGAGAAATAGAAAGTCACATTTAGAACATTAGGACAGAGCTGAATTATGTCATTGCGCTTCTGTATTAATGTCATTGGAACAGGAACAGTTAGTCCTGGGTTCTTGTTGAAATCTCTTGTATCATATTTGACTGATTTCTGTCTCGTTTTTAGATATGGGGTGTGAGTGGGAGAATAAGAAAAGATGGCTGGTTGGTGTTTTTGTATCTTTGGTGTTGATCATCTCGTTGATCATCATCGTCTGTCTTTACTATGCAGTGGTGAGTTATTTATTCACTCTTCATTTATTATATTATACATATTTAACTGTCATTGATTGCCCTCGATCAGTGTTTACCAAACTCTATTACAAGCACCTTCATCGTGGGGTAGGCAAGCCAAGGCTCCATCATACAACCCATCCTGGGGTAGCCAAGCCAAGGCTCCATCATACAACCCATCCTGGGGTAGCCAAGCCAAGGCTCCATCATACAACCCATCCTGGGGTAGCCAAGCCAAGGCTCCATCATACAACCCATCCTGGGGTAGCCAAGCCATCGCTCCATCATACAACCCATCCTGGGGGA
>NC_092086.1:29029927-29118990 GCF_045679555.1 Salvelinus alpinus
ACGCTCCCTAACAGTCTCCTCATCCTCCCTAGCAGTCTCCTAACGCTCACTGGCAGTCTCCGCACACTCCCTAGCAGTCTCCTCACGCTCCCTAACAGTCTCCTCATCCTCCCTAGCAGTCGCCTAACGCTCACTGGCAGTCTCCTCACACTCCCTAAAAGTCTCCTCATCCTCCCTAACAGTCTCCTCACGCTCCCTAACAGTCTCCTCATCCTCCCTAGCAGTCGCCTAACGCTCACTGGCAGTCTCCTCACACTCCCTAAAAGTCTCCTCATCCTCACTAGCAGTCTCCTCATCCTCCCTAACAGTCTCCTCATCCTCCCTAGCGGCCTCCTCATCCTCCCTAGCAGTCTCCTCATCCTCCATAGCAGTCTCCTCATCCTCCCTAGCGGCCTCCTCATCCTCCCTAGCAGTCTCCTCATCCTCCATAGCAGTCTCCTCATCCTCCCTAGCAGTCTCCTCACGCTCCCTAACAGTCTCCTCATCCTCCCTAGCAGTCTCCTCATCCTCCCTAGAAGTCTCCTCATCCTCCCTAGCAGTCTCCTCACGCTCCTCAATAGTCTCCTCATCCTCCCTAGCAGTCTCCTCACGCTCAGTAGCAGTCTCCTCACGCTCCTTAATAGTCTCATCATCCTCCCTAGCAGTCTACTCACGCTCACTTGCAGTCTCTTCACGCTCCCTAACAGTCTCCTCATCCTCCCTAGCAGTCTCCTCACGCTCCCTAACAGTCTCCTGATCTTCCCTAGCAGTCTCCTCACGCTCCCTAACAGTCTTTTCATCCTCCCTAGCAGTCTCCTAATGCTCACTGGCAGTCTCCTCACACTCCCTAAAAGTCTCCTCATCCTCCCTAGCGCCCTCCTCATTCTCACTAGCAGTCTCCTCACGCTCCCTAACAGTTTCCTCATCCTCCTTAGCAGTCTCCTAACGCTCACTGGCAGTCTATTCACACTCCCTAAAAGTCTCCTCATCCTCCCTAGCGCCCTCCTCATTCTCACTAGCAGTCTCCTCACGCTCCCTAACAGTTTCCTCATCCTCCTTAGCAGTCTCCTAACGCTCACTGGCAATCTCCGCACACTCCCTAGCAGTCTCCTCACGCTCACTAACAGTCTCCTCATCCTCCCTAGCAGTCTCCTAACGCTCACTGGCAGTCTCCTCACACTCCCTAAAAGTCTCCTCATCCTCCCTAGCGGCCTCCTCATCCTCACTAGCAGTCTCCTCATCCTCCTTAGCAGTCTCCTCATCCTCCCTAGCAGTCTCTTCATCCTCCCTAGCAGTCTCCTCAAGCTCCCTAACAGTTTCCTCACGCTCCCTAGCAGTCTCCTCACGCTCACTAGCAGTCTCCTCACGCTCCTTAATAGTCTCCTCATCCTCCCTAGCAGTCTACTCACGCTCACTAACAGTCTCCTCACGCTCCCTAACAGTCTCCTCATCCTTCCTAGCAGTCTCCTCACGCTCACTAGAAGTCTTCTCATGCTCCCTAACAGTCTCCTTATCTTCCCTAGCAGTCTCCTCAAACTCACTAGCAGTCTCCTCACGCTCACTAGCATTCTCCTCACGCTCCCTAACAGTCTCCTCATCCTCCCTAGCAGTCTCCTCATCCTCCCTAACAGTCTCCTCATCCTCCCTAGCAGTCTCCTCACGCTCCCTAACAGTCTCCTGATCTTCCCTAGCAGTCTCCTCACGCTCCCTAACAGTCTCCTCATCCTCCCTAGCAGTCTCCTAATGCTCACTGGCAGTCTATTCACACTCCCTAAAAGTCTCCTCATCCTCCCTAGCGCCCTCCTCATTCTCACTAGCAGTCTCCTCACGCTCCCTAACAGTTTCCTCATCCTCCTTAGCAGTCTCCTAACGCTCACTGGCAATCTCCGCACACTCCCTAGCAGTCTCCTCACGCTCCCTAACAGTCTCCTCATCCTCCCTAGCAGTCTCCTAACGCTCACTGGCAGTCTCCTCACACTCCCTAAAAGTCTCATCATCCTCCCTAGAAGTCTCCTCATCCCCATAGCAGTCTCCTCATCCTCCTTAGCAGTCTCCTCATCCTCCCTAGCAGTCTCTTCATCCTCCCTAGCAGTCTCCTCAAGCTCCCTAACAGTTTCCTCACGCTCCCTAGAAGTCTCCTCACGCTCACTAGCAGTCTCCTCACGCTCCTTAATAGTCTCCTCATCCTCCCTAGCAGTCTACTCACGCTCACTAACAGTCTCCTCACGCTCCCTAACAGTCTCCGCACACTCCCTAGCAGTCTCCCCACGCTCCCTAACAGTCTCCTCATCCTCCCTAGAAGTCGCCTAACGCTCACTGGCAGTCTCCTCACACTCCCTAAAAGTCTCCTCATCCTCCCTAGCGCCCTCCTCATCCTCACTAGCAGTCTCCTCATCCTCCCTAGCAGTCTCCTAACGCTCACTGGCAGTCTCCTCACACTCCCTAAAAGTCTCCTCATCCTCCCTAGCAGTCTCCTCACGCTCCCTAGCAGTCTCCTCATCCTCCCTAGCAGTCTCCTCATCCTCCCTAGCAGTCTCCTAACGCTCACTGGCAGTCTCCTCACACTCCCTAAAAGTCTCCTCATCCTCCCTAGCAGTCTCCTCACGCTCCCTAACAGTCTCCTCATCCTCCCTAGCAGTCTCCTAACGCTCACTGGCAGTCTCCGCACACTCCCTAGCAGTCTCCTCACGCTCCCTAACAGTCTCCTCATCCTCCCTAGCAGTCTCCTAACGCTCACTGGCAGTCTCCGCACACTCCCTAGCAGTCTCCTCACGCTCCCTAACAGTCTCCTCATCCTCCCTAGCAGTCGCCTAACGCTCACTGGCAGTCTCCTCACACTCCCTAAAAGTCTCCTCATCCTCCCTAACAGTCTCCTCACGCTCCCTAACAGTCTCCTCATCCTCCCTAGCAGTCGCCTAACGCTCACTGGCAGTCTCCTCACACTCCCTAAAAGTCTCCTCATCCTCACTAGCAGTCTCCTCATCCTCCCTAACAGTCTCCTCATCCTCCCTAGCGGCCTCCTCATCCTCCCTAGCAGTCTCCTCATCCTCCATAGCAGTCTCCTCATCCTCCCTAGCGGCCTCCTCATCCTCCCTAGCAGTCTCCTCATCCTCCATAGCAGTCTCCTCATCCTCCCTAGCAGTCTCCTCACGCTCCCTAACAGTCTCCTCATCCTCCCTAGCAGTCTCCTCATCCTCCCTAGAAGTCTCCTCATCCTCCCTAGCAGTCTCCTCACGCTCCTCAATAGTCTCCTCATCCTCCCTAGCAGTCTCCTCACGCTCAGTAGCAGTCTCCTCACGCTCCTTAATAGTCTCATCATCCTCCCTAGCAGTCTACTCACGCTCACTTGCAGTCTCCTCACGCTCCCTAACAGTCTCTTCATCCTCCCTAGCAGTCTCCTCACGCTCCCTAACAGTCTCCTGATCTTCCCTAGCAGTCTCCTCACGCTCCCTAACAGTCTTTTCATCCTCCCTAGCAGTCTCCTAATGCTCACTAAAAGTCTAAAAGTCTCCTCATCCTCCCTAGCGCCCTCCTCATCCTCACTAGCAGTCTCCTCATCCTCCCTAGCAGTCTCCTAACGCTCACTGGCAGTCTCCTCACACTCCCTAAAAGTCTCCTCATCCTCCCTAGCAGTCTCCTCACGCTCCCTAGCAGTCTCCTCACACTCCCTAAAAGTCTCCTCATCCTCCCTAGCGCCCTCCTCATTCTCACTAGCAGTCTCCTCACGCTCCCTAACAGTTTCCTCATCCTCCTTAGCAGTCTCCTAACGCTCACTGGCAGTCTATTCACACTCCCTAAAAGTCTCCTCATCCTCCCTAGCGCCCTCCTCATTCTCACTAGCAGTCTCCTCACGCTCCCTAACAGTTTCCTCATCCTCCTTAGCAGTCTCCTAACGCTCACTGGCAATCTCTGCACACTCCCTAGCAGTCTCCTCACGCTCACTAACAGTCTCCTCATCCTCCCTAGCAGTCTCCTAACGCTCACTGGCAGTCTCCTCACACTCCCTAAAAGTCTCCTCATCCTCCCTAGCGGCCTCCTCATCCTCACTAGCAGTCTCCTCATCCTCCTTAGCAGTTCCTTCATCCTCCCTAGCAGTCTCTTCATCCTCCCTAGCAGTCTCCTCAAGCTCCCTAACAGTTTCCTCACGCTCCCTAGCAGTCTCCTCACGCTCACTAGCAGTCTCCTCACGCTCCTTAATAGTCTCCTCATCCTCCCTAGCAGTCTACACACGCTCACTAACAGTCTCCTCACGCTCCCTAACAGTCTCCTCATCCTTCCTAGCAGTCTCCTCACGCTCACTAGAAGTCTTCTCATGCTCCCTAACAGTCTCCTTATCTTCCCTAGCAGTCTCCTCAAACTCACTAGCAGTCTCCTCACGCTCACTAACATTCTCCTCACGCTCCCTAACAGTCTCCTCATCCTCCCTAGCAGTCTCCCCATCCTCCCTAACAGTCTCATCATCCTCCCTAGTAGTCTCCTCACGCTCCCTAACAGTCTCCTGATCTTCCCTAGCAGTCTCCACACGCTCCCTAACAGTCTCCTCATCCTCCCTAGCAGTCTCCTAATGCTCACTGGCAGTCTATTCACACTCCCTAAAAGTCTCCTCATCCTCCCTAGCGCCCTCCTCATTCTAACTAGCAGTCTCCTCACGCTCCCTAACAGTTTCCTCATCCTCCTTAGCAGTCTCCTAACGCTCACTGGCAATCTCCGCACACTCCCTAGCAGTCTCCTCACGCTCCCTAACAGTCTCCTCATCCTCCCTAGCAGTCTCCTAACGCTCACTGGCAGTCTCCTCACACTCCCTAAAAGTCTCCTCATCCTCCCTAGAAGTCTCCTCATCCCCATAGCAGTCTCCTCATCCTCCTTAGCAGTCTCCTCATCCTCCCTAGCAGTCTCTTCATCCTCCCTAGCAGTCTCCTCAAGCTCCCTAACAGTTTCCTCACGCTCCCTAGAAGTCTCCTCACGCTCACTAGCAGTCTCCTCACGCTCCTTAATAGTCTCCTCATCCTCCCTAGCAGTCTACTCACGCTCACTAACAGTCTCCTCACGCTCCCTAACAGTCTCCGCACACTCCCTAGCAGTCTCCTCACGCTCCCTAACAGTCTCCTCATCCTCCCTAGAAGTCGCCTAACGCTCACTGGCAGTCTCCTCACACTCCCTAAAAGTCTCCTCATCCTCCCTAGCGCCCTCCTCATCCTCACTAGCAGTCTCCTCATCCTCCCTAGCAGTCTCCTAACGCTCACTGGCAGTCTCCTCACACTCCCTAAAAGTCTCCTCATCCTCCCTAGCAGTCTCCTCACGCTCCCTAGCAGTCTCCTCATCCTCCCTAGCAGTCTCCTCATCCTCCCTAGCAGTCTCCTAACGCTCACTGGCAGTCTCCTCACACTCCCTAAAAGTCTCCTCATCCTCCCTAGCAGTCTCCTCACGCTCCCTAACAGTCTCCTCATCCTCCCTAGCAGTCTCCTAACGCTCACTGGCAGTCTCCGCACACTCCCTAGCAGTCTCCTCACGCTCCCTAACAGTCTCCTCATCCTCCCTAGCAGTCTCCTAACGCTCACTGGCAGTCTCCGCACACTCCCTAGCAGTCTCCTCACGCTCCCTAACAGTCTCCTCATCCTCACTAGCAGTCTCCTCATCCTCCCTAGCAGTCTCCTAACGCTCACTGGCAGTCTCCTCACACTCCCTAAAAGTCTCCTCATCCTCACTAGCAGTCTCCTCACGCTCCCTAGCAGTCTCCTCATCCTCCCTAGCAGTCTCCTCATCCTCCCTAGCAGTCTCCTAACGCTCACTGGCAGTCTCCTCACACTCCCTAAAAGTCTCCTCATCCTCCCTAGCAGTCTCCTCACGCTCCCTAACAGTCTCCTCATCCTCCCTAGCAGTCGCCTAACGCTCACTGGCAGTCTCCTCACACTCCCTAAAAGTCTCCTCATCCTCCCTAACAGTCTCCTCACGCTCCCTAACAGTCTCATCATCCTCCCTAGCAGTCGCCTAACGCTCACTGGCAGTCTCCTCACACTCCCTAAAAGTC
Source organism: Salvelinus alpinus (assembly GCF_045679555.1). Lineage (NCBI taxonomy): Eukaryota > Metazoa > Chordata > Actinopteri > Salmoniformes > Salmonidae > Salvelinus > Salvelinus alpinus. The sequence goes on from NC_092086.1 coordinate 29,035,935, forward strand.
TCCTCATCCTCACTAGCAGTCTCCTCATCCTCCCTAACAGTCTCCTCATCCTCCCTAGCGGCCTCCTCATCCTCCCTAGCAGTCTCCTCATCCTCCATAACAGTCTCCTCATCCTCCCTAGCAGTCTCCTCACGCTCCCTAACAGTCTCCTCATCCTCCCTAGCAGTCTCCTCATCCTCCCTAGAAGTCTCCTCATCCTCCCTAGCAGTCTCCTCACGCTCCTCAATAGTCTCCTCATCCTCCCTAGCAGTCTCCTCACGCTCAGTAGCAGTCTCCTCACGCTCCTTAATAGTCTTTTCATCCTCCCTAGCAGTCTCCTAATGCTCACTGGCAGTCTCCTCACACTCCCTAAAAGTCTCCTCATCCTCCCTAGCGCCCTCCTCATTCTCACTAGCAGTCTCCTCACGCTCCCTAACAGTTTCCTCATCCTCCTTAGCAGTCTCCTAACGCTCACTGGCAATCTCCGCACACTCCCTAGCAGTCTCCTCACGCTCACTAACAGTCTCCTCATCCTCCCTAGCAGTCTCCTAACGCTCACTGGCAGTCTCCTCACACTCCCTAAAAGTCTCCTCATCCTCCCTAGCGGCCTCCTCATCCTCACTAGCAGTCTCCTCATCCTCCTTAGCAGTCTCCTCATCCTCCCTAGCAGTCTCTTCATCCTCCCTAGCAGTCTCCTCAAGCTCCCTAACAGTTTCCTCACGCTCCCTAGCAGTCTCCTCACGCTCACTAGCAGTCTCCTCACGCTCCTTAATAGTCTCCTCATCCTCCCTAGCAGTCTACTCACGCTCACTAACAGTCTCCTCACGCTCCCTAACAGTCTCCTCATCCTTCCTAGCAGTCTCCTCACGCTCACTAGAAGTCTTCTCATGCTCCCTAACAGTCTCCTTATCTTCCCTAGCAGTCTCCTCAAACTCACTAGCAGTCTCCTCACGCTCACTAGCATTCTCCTCACGCTCCCTAACAGTCTCCTCATCCTCCCTAGCAGTCTCCTCATCCTCCCTAACAGTCTCCTCATCCTCCCTAGCAGTCTCCTCACGCTCCCTAACAGTCTCCTCATCCTCCCTAGCAGTCTCCTAATGCTCACTGGCAGTCTATTCACACTCCCTAAAAGTCTCCTCATCCTCCCTAGCGCCCTCCTCATTCTCACTAGCAGTCTCCTCACGCTCCCTAACAGTTTCCTCATCCTCCTTAGCAGTCTCCTAACGCTCACTGGCAATCTCCGCACACTCCCTAGCAGTCTCCTCACGCTCCCTAACAGTCTCCTCATCCTCCCTAGCAGTCTCCTAACGCTCACTGGCAGTCTCCTCACACTCCCTAAAAGTCTCCTCATCCTCCCTAGAAGTCTCCTCATCCCCATAGCAGTCTCCTCATCCTCCTTAGCAGTCTCCTCATCCTCCCTAGCAGTCTCTTCATCCTCCCTAGCAGTCTCCTCAAGCTCCCTAACAGTTTCCTCACGCTCCCTAGAAGTCTCCTCACGCTCACTAGCAGTCTCCTCACGCTCCTTAATAGTCTCCTCATCCTCCCTAGCAGTCTACTCACGCTCACTAACAGTCTCCTCACGCTCCCTAACAGTCTCCTCATCCTCCCTAGCAGTCTCCTCACGCTCACTAGAAGTCTTCTCATGCTCCCTAACAGTCTCCTTATCTTCCCTAGCAGTCTCCTCAAACTCACTAGCAGTCTCCTCACGCTCACTAGCATTCTCCTCACGCTCCCTAACAGTCTCCTCATCCTCCCTAGCAGTCTCCTCATCCTCCCTAGCAGTCTCCTCACGCTCACTAGCAGTCTCCTCACGCACACTAGCAGTCTCCTCATCCTCCCTAACAGTCTCCTCACGCTCACTAGCAGTCTCCTCTCGCTCCCTAACAGTCTCCTCATCCTCCCTAGAAGTCTCCTCACGCTCACTAGCAGTCTACTCACGCTCCCTAACAGTCTCCTCATCCTCCCTAGCAGTCTCCTCACGCCCACTAGAAGTCTCTTCATCCTCCCTAGCAGTCTCCTCATCATCCCTAGAAGTCTCCTCATCCTCCCCTAGCAGTCTCCTCACGCTCACTAGCAGTCTCCTCACGCTCCTTAAACGTCTCCTCATCCTCCCTAGCAGTCTCCTCACGCTTACTAGCAGTCTCCTCACGCTCCCTAAAAGTCTCCTCATCCTCCCTAGCAGTCTCCTCATCCTCACTAGCAGTCTCCTCACGCTCCCTAACAGTCTCCTCATCCTCCCTAGCAGTCTCCTCACGCTCACTAGCAGTCTCCTCACGTTCCCTAACAGTCTCCTCATCCTCTCTAGCATTCTCCTCACTCTCACTAGCAGTCTCCTCACGCTCCCTAACAGTGTCCTCATCCTCCCTAGCAGTCGCCTTACGCTCTCTAGCACGCTCCTCACACTCCCTAACAGTCTCCTCATCCTCCCTAGCAGCCTCCTCATCATCCCTAGCAGTCTCCTCACGCTTACTAGCAGTCTCCTCACGCTCCCTAAAAGTCTCCTCATCCTCCCTAGCAGTCTCCTCATCCTCACTAGCAGTCTCCTCACGCTCCCTAACAGTCTCCTCATCCTCCCTAGCAGTCTCCTCACGCTCACTAGCAGTCTCCTCACGTTCCCTAACAGTCTCCTCATCCTCTCTAGCATTCTCCTCACTCTCACTAGCAGTCTCCTCACGCTCCCTAACAGTGTCCTCATCCTCCCTAGCAGTCGCCTTACGCTCTCTAGCACGCTCCTCACACTCCCTAACAGTCTCCTCATCCTCCCTAGCAGTCTCCTCATCCTCGCTAGCAGTCTCCTCACGCTCCCTAGCAGTCTCCTCATCCTCCCTAGCAGTCTCCTCATCCTCCCTAGCAGTCCTCTCATGCTCCCTAGCAGTCTCCTCACATACACTAGCAGTCTCCTCCTCCTCCCTAGCAGTCTCCTCACGCTCACAAGCAGTCTCCTCACGCTCCCTTACAGTCTCCTCATCCTCCCTAGCAGTCTCCTCAAGCTCACTAGCAGTCTCCTCACGCTCCCTAACAGAGTCCTCATCCTCCCTAGCAGTCGCTTTACTCTCACTAGCAGGCTCCTCACACTCCCTAACAGTCTCCTCATCTTCCCTAGCAGCCTCCTCATCCTCACTAGCAGTCTGCTCATCCTCCATAGCAGTCTCCTCATCCTCCCTAGCAGTCTCACGCTCTCTAGCAGCCTCCTCATCCTCCCTAGCAGTCTCTTCATCCTCCCTAGCAGTCTCCTCATCCTCCCTAGCAGTTTCCTCATCCTCCCTAGCAGTCTCCTCATCCTCCCTAGCAGTCTCCTCGACCCTCCCTAGCAGTCTCCTCACGCTCTGTAGCAGCCTCCTCATGCTTCCTAGCAGTCTCCTCATCCTCCCTAGCAGTCTCCTCATCCTCCCTAGCAGTCTCCTCATCCTCCCTAGCAGTCACCTCACGCTCCCTAGCAGTCTCCTCATCCTTCCTAGCAGTCCTCTCACGCTACCTAGCGGTCATCTCACACTCCCTAGAGGGCTCCTCATCCTCCTTAGCAGTCTCCTCATCCTCCTTGGAAGTATAATCCTCCCTAACAGTCTCCTCACCCTCCCTAGAAGTCTCCTCATCTTCTCTAGAAGTCTCCTCATTGACCCTAGCAGTTTCCTCATCCTCCCTAGCAGTCTCCTCATCCTCCCTAGCAGTCTCCTCATTTTTGCTACCAGTCTCCTCACCCTCCCTAGCAGACTCCTCGTCCTTCCTAGCAGTCCTCTCACACTAACTAGCCTGTCACCTCATGCTCCCTATCAGTCTCCTCATCCTCCCTAGAAGTCTCATCCACCCTAACAGTCTCTTCACCCTCCCTAGCAGGCTCCTCATCCTCCATAGATGTCTCCTCATCCACCCTAGCAGTCTGCTCATCCTCTCTAGCAGTCTCCTCATCATCCCTAGCAGTCTCCATACACTCCCTAGCAGTCTCCTCATCCTCCCTAGCAGTCTCCTCATCCTCCCTAGCAGACTCCTCACACTCCCGAGCAGTCTCCTCATCCTCCCAAGCAGTCACCTCATGCTCCCTTTCAGGCTCCTCATCCTCCCTAGCAGTCTCTCATCCTCCCTAGTGGTCTACTAATCCTGTCTCGCAGTCTCCTTATGCTCCCTAGAAGTCTCCTCATCCCCATAGCAGTCTCCTCACGCTCCCTAACAGTGTCCTCATCCTCCCTAGCAGTCGCCTTACGCTCTCTAGCACGCTCCTCACACTCCCTAACAGTCTCCTCATCCTCCCTAGCAGCCTCCTCATCCTCACTAGCAGCCTCCTCATCCTCCCTAGCAGTCTCCTCATCCTCCCTAGCAGTCTCCTCATCCTCCCTAGCAGTCTCCTCATCCTCCCTAGCCGTCTCCTCATCCTCCCTAGCAGTCTCCTCACGCTCCCTAGCAGTCTCCTCATCCTCCCTAGCAGTCTCCTCATCCTCCCTAGCAGTCTCTCATCCTCCCTAGTGGTCTTATAATCCTGTCTCGCAGTCTCCTTATGCTCCCTAGAAGTCTCCTCATCCCCATAGCAGTCTCCTCATCCTCCCTAGCACTCTCCTCACTCTCACTAGCAGTCTCCTCACGCTCCCTAACAGTGTCCTCATCCTCCCTAGCAGTCGCCTTACGCTCTCTAGCACGCTACTCACACTCCCTAACAGTCTCCTCATCCTCCCTAGCAGCCTCCTCATCCTCACTAGCAGCCTCCTCATCCTCCCTAGCAGTCTCCTCATCCTCCCTAGCAGTCTCCTCATCCTCCCTAGCAGTCTCCTCATCCTCCCTAGCCGTCTCCTCATCCTCCCTAGCAGTCTCCTCACGCTCCCTAGCAGTCTCCTCATCCTCCCTAGCAGTCTCCTCATCCTCCCTAGCAGTCCTCTCATGCTCCCTAGCAGTCTCCTCACATACACTAGCAGTCTCCTCCTCCTCCCTAGCAGTCTCCTCACGCTCACAAGCAGTCTCCTCACGCTCCCTTACAGTCTCCTCATCCTCCCTAGCAGTCTCCTCACGCTCACTAGCAGTCTCCTCACGCTCCCTAACCGAGTCCTCATCCTCCCTAGCAGTCGCTTTACGCTCACAGTCTCCTCATCTTCCCTAGCAGCCTCCTCATCCTCACTAGCAGTCTGCTCATCCTCCATAGCAGTCTCCTCATCCTCCCTAGCAGTCTCACGCTCTCTAGCAGCCTCCTCATCCTCCCTAGCAGTCTCTTCATCCTCCCTAGCAGTCTCCTCATCCTCCCTAGCAGTTTCCTCATCCTCCCTAGCAGTCTCCTCATCCTCCCTAGCAGTCTCCTCGACCCTCCCTAGCAGTCTCCTCACGCTCTGTAGCAGCCTCCTCATGCTTCCTAGCAGTCTCCTCATCCTCCCTAGCAGTCTCCTCATCCTCCCTAGCAGTCTCCTCATCCTCCCTAGCAGTCACCTCACGCTCCCTAGCAGTCTCCTCATCCTTCCTAGCAGTCCTCTCACGCTACCTAGCGGTCATCTCACACTCCCTAGAGGGCTCCTCATCCTCCTTAGCAGTCTCCTCATCCTCCTTGGAAGTATAATCCTCCCTAACAGTCTCCTCACCCTCCCTAGAAGTCTCCTCATCTTCTCTAGAAGTCTCCTCATTGACCCTAGCAGTTTCCTCATCCTCCCTAGCAGTCTCCTCATCCTCCCTAGCAGTCTCCTCATTTTTGCTACCAGTCTCCTCACCCTCCCTAGCAGACTCCTCGTCCTTCCTAGCAGTCCTCTCACACTAACTAGCCTGTCACCTCATGCTCCCTATCAGTCTCCTCATCCTCCCTAGAAGTCTCATCCACCCTAACAGTCTCTTCACCCTCCCTAGCAGGCTCCTCATCCTCCATAGATGTCTCCTCATCCACCCTAGCAGTCTGCTCATCCTCTCTAGCAGTCTCCTCATCATCCCTAGCAGTCTCCATACACTCCCTAGCAGTCTCCTCATCCTCCCTAGCAGTCTCCTCATCCTCCCTAGCAGACTCCTCACACTCCCGAGCAGTCTCCTCATCCTCCCAAGCAGTCACCTCATGCTCCCTTTCAGGCTCCTCATCCTCCCTAGCAGTCTCTCATCCTCCCTAGTGGTCTACTAATCCTGTCTCGCAGTCTCCTTATGCTCCCTAGAAGTCTCCTCATCCCCATAGCAGTCTCCTCATCCTCCCTAGCACTCTCCTCACTCTCACTAGCAGTCTCCTCACGCTCCCTAACAGTGTCCTCATCCTCCCTAGCAGTCGCCTTACGCTCTCTAGCACGCTCCTCACACTCCCTAACAGTCTCCTCATCCTCCCTAGCAGCCTCCTCATCCTCACTAGCAGCCTCCTCATCCTCCCTAGCAGTCTCCTCATCCTCCCTAGCAGTCTCCTCATCCTCCCTAGCAGTCTCCTCATCCTCCCTAGCCGTCTCCTCATCCTCCCTAGCAGTCTCCTCACGCTCCCTAGCAGTCTCCTCATCCTCCCTAGCAGTCTCCTCATCCTCCCTAGCAGTCCTCTCATGCTCCCTAGCAGTCTCCTCACATACACTAGCAGTCTCCTCCTCCTCCCTAGCAGTCTCCTCACGCTCACAAGCAGTCTCCTCACGCTCCCTTACAGTCTCCTCATCCTCCCTAGCAGTCTCCTCACGCTCACTAGCAGTCTCCTCACGCTCCCTAACAGAGTCCTCATCCTCCCTAGCAGTCGCTTTACGCTCACTAGCAGGCTCCTCACACTCCCTAACAGTCTCCTCATCTTCCCTAGCAGCCTCCTCATCCTCACTAGCAGTCTGCTCATCCTCCATAGCAGTCTCCTCATCCTCCCTAGCAGTCTCACGCTCTCTAGCAGCCTCCTCATCCTCCCTAGCAGTCTCTTCATCCTCCCTAGCAGTCTCCTCATCCTCCCTAGCAGTTTCCTCATCCTCCCTAGCAGTCTCCTCATCCTCCCTAGCAGTCTCCTCGACCCTCCCTAGCTGTCTCCTCACGCTCTGTAGCAGCCTCCTCATGCTTCCTAGCAGTCTCCTCATCCTCCCTAGCAGTCTCCTCATCCTCCCTAGCAGTCTCCTCATCCTCCCTAGCAGTCACCTCACGCTCCCTAGCAGTCTCCTCATCCTTCCTAGCAGTCTCCTCACGCTACCTAGTGGTCATCTCACACTCCCTAGAGGGCTCCTCATCCTCCTTAGCAGTCTCCTCATCCTCCTTGGAAGTATCATCCTCCCTAACAGTCTCCTCACCCTCCCTAGAAGTCTCCTCATCTTCTCTAGAAGTCTCCTCATTGACCCTAGCAGTTTCCTCATCCTCCCTAGCAGTCTCCTCATCCTCCCTAGAAGTCTCCTCATTTTTGCTACCAGTCTCCTCACCCTCCCTAGCAGACTCCTCGTCCTTCCTAGCAGTCCTCTCACACTAACTAGCCTGTCACCTCATGCTCCCTATCAGTCTCCTCATCCTCCCTAGAAGTCTCATCCACCCTAACAGTCTCTTCACCCTCCCTAGCAGGCTCCTCATCCTCCATAGATGTCTCCTCATCCACCCTAGCAGTCTGCTCATCCTCCATAGCAGTCTCCTCATCCTCCCTAGCAGTCTCACGCTCTCTAGCAGCCTCCTCACCCTCCCTAGCAGTCTCTTCATCCTCCCTAGCAGTCTCCTCATCCTCCCTAGCAGTTTCCTCATCCTCCCTAGCAGTCTCCTCATCCTCCCTAGCAGTCTCCTCGACCCTCCCTAGCAGTCTCCTCACGCTCTGTAGCAGCCTCCTCATGCTTCCTAGCAGTCTCCTCATCCTCCCTAGCAGTCTCCTCATCCTCCCTAGCAGTCTCCTCATCCTCCCTAGCAGTCACCTCACGCTCCCTAGCAGTCTCCTCATCCTTCCTAGCAGTCCTCTCACGCTACCTAGCGGTCATCTCACACTCCCTAGAGGGCTCCTCATCCTCCTTAGCAGTCTCCTCATCCTCCTTGGAAGTATAATCCTCCCTAACAGTCTCCTCACCCTCCCTAGAAGTCTCCTCATCTTCTTTAGAAGTCTCCTCATTGACCCTAGCAGTTTCCTCATCCTCCCTAGCAGTCTCCTCATCCTCCCTAGCAGTCTCCTCATTTTTGCTACCAGTCTCCTCACCCTCCCTAGCAGACTCCTCGTCCTTCCTAGCAGTCCTCTCACACTAACTAGCCTGTCACCTCATGCTCCATATCAGTCTCCTCATCCTCCCTAGAAGTCTCATCCACCCTAACAGTCTCTTCACCCTCCCTAGCAGGCTCCTCATCCTCCATAGTTGTCTCCTCATCCACCCTAGCAGTCTGCTCATCCTCTCTAGCAGTCTCCTCATCATCCCTAGCAGTCTCCATACACTCCCTAGCAGTCTCCTCATCCTCCCTAGCAGTCTCCTCATCCTCCCTAGCAGACTCCTCACACTCCCGAGCAGTCTCCTCATCCTCCCAAGCAGTCACCTCATGCTCCCTTTCAGGCTCCTCATCCTCCCTAGCAGTCTCTCATCCTCCCTAGTGGTCTACTAATCCTGTCTCGCAGTCTCCTTATGCTCCCTAGAAGTCTCCTCATCCCCATAGCAGTCTCCTCATCCTCCCTAGCACTCTCCTCATCATCCCTAGCAGTCTTCTCATCCTCCCTAGAAGGCTCCTCACCCTCCCTAGCAGTCTCCTCAACCTCCCAGCAGTCTCTTCACTCTCCCTAGCAGTCTCCTCATGCTCCTTAGCAGTCTCCTCATCTTCCCTAGCAGTCTCCTCATCCTCCCTCACACTCACTAGCAAACTCTTCACGCTCCCTTACAGTGTCCTCATCCTCCCTAGCAGTCGCCTTACGCTCACTAGCAGTCTCCTCACACTCCCTAAGAGTCTCCTCATCCTCCCTAGCAGCCTCCTCATCCTCACTTGCAGTCTCCTCATCCTCCCTAGCAGTCTCCTCATCCTCCCTAGCAGTCTCCCCAATCCTCCCTAGCAGTCTCCTCATCCTCCCTAGAAGTCTCATCATCCTCCATAGCAGTCTCCTCACGCTCCCTAGCAGTCTCCTCATCCCCACAGGAGTCTCCTCATCCTCCCTAGCGGTCTCCTCATCCTCCTTAGCAGTCTCCTCATCCTCCTTGGAAGTATCATCCTCCCTAACAGTCTCCTCACCCTCCCTAGAAGTCTCCTCATCTTCTCTAGAAGTCTCCTCATTGACCCTAGCAGTTTCCTCATCCTCCCTAGCAGTCTCCTCATCCTCCCTAGCAGTCTCCTCATTTTTGCTACCAGTCTCCTCACCCTCCCTAGCAGACTCCTCGTCCTTCCTAGCAGTCCTCTCACACTAACTAGCCTGTCACCTCATGCTCCCTATCAGTCTCCTCATCCTCCCTAGAAGTCTCATCCACCCTAACAGTCTCTTCACCCTCCCTAGCAGGCTCCTCATCCTCCAAAGATGTCTCCTCATCCACCCTAGCAGTCTGCTCATCCTCTCTAGCAGTCTCCTCATCCTCCCTAGCAGTCTCCATACACTCCCTAGCAGTCTCCTCATCCTCCCTAGCAGTCTCCTCATCCTCCCTAGCAGACTCCTCACACTCCCGAGCAGTCTCCTCATCCTCCCAAGCAGTCACCTCATGCTCCCTTTCAGGCTCCTCATCCTCCCTAGCAGTCTCTCATCCTCCCTAGTGGTCTACTAATCCTGTCTCGCAGTCTCCTTATGCTCCCTAGAAGTCTCCTCATCCCCATAGCAGTCTCCTCATCCTCCCTAGCACTCTCCTCATCATCCCTAGCAGTCTTCTCATCCTCCCTAGAAGGCTCCTCACCCTCCCTAGCAGTCTCCTCACCCTCCCAGCAGTCTCTTCACTCTCCCTAGCAGTCTTCTCATGCTCCTTAGCAGTCTCCTCATCTTCCCTAGCAGTCTCCTCATCCTCCCTCACACTCACTAGCAAACTCTTCACGCTCCCTATCAGTGTCCTCATCCTCCCTAGCAGTCGCCTTACGCTCACTAGCAGTCTCCTCACACTCCCTAAGAGTCTCCTCATCCTCCCTAGCAGCCTCCTCATCCTCACTTGCAGTCTCCTCATCCTCCCTAGCAGTCTCCTTATCCTACCTAGCAGTTTCCTCATCATCCCTAACAGTCTTCTCATCCTCCCTAGCAGTCTCCTCATCCTCCCTAGCTGTCTCCTCATCCTCCCTAGCAGTCTCCTTATCCTACCTAGCACTCTCCTCATCATCCCTAACAGTCTTCTCATCCTCCCGAGCAGTCTCCTCATCCTCCCAAGCAGACACCTCATGCTCCCTTTCAGGCTCCTCATCCTCCCTCGCAGACTCCTCATCCTCCCTAGCGGTCTACTAATCCTGTCTCGTAGTCTCCTTATGCTCCCTAGCAGTCTCCTCATCCCCATAGCAGTCTCCTCATCCTCCCTAGCAGTCTCCTCATCCTCCCTAGCAGTCTCCTCACGCTCCCTAGCAGTCTCCTCATCCCCATAGCAGCCTCCTCATCCCCATAGCAGTCTCTTCATCCTCACTAGCAGTCTCTTCATCCTCCCTAGCAGTCTCCTCATCCTCCCTAGCAGTCTCCTCACGCTCCCTAGCAGTCTCCTTATCCTACCTAGCAGTTTCCTCATCATCCCTAACAGTCTTCTCATCCTCCCTAGCAGTCTCCTCATCCTCCCTAGCTGTCTCCTCATCCTCCCTAGCAGTCTCCTTATCCTACCTAGCACTCTCCTCATCATCCCTAACAGTCTTCTCATCCTCCCGAGCAGTCTCCTCATCCTCCCAAGCAGACACCTCATGCTCCCTTTCAGGCTCCTCATCCTCCCTCGCAGACTCCTCATCCTCCCTAGCGGTCTACTAATCCTGTCTCGTAGTCTCCTTATGCTCCCTAGCAGTCTCCTCATCCCCATAGCAGTCTCCTCATCCTCCCTAGCAGTCTCCTCATCCTCCCTAGCAGTCTCCTCACGCTCCCTAGCAGTCTCCTCATCCCCATAGCAGCCTCCTCATCCCCATAGCAGTCTCTTCATCCTCACTAGCAGTCTCTTCATCCTCCCTAGCAGTCTCCTCATCCTCCCTAGCAGTCTCCTCACGCTCCCTAGCAGTCTCCTTATCCTACCTAGCAGTTTCCTCATCATCCCTAACAGTCTTCTCATCCTCCCTAGCAGTCTCCTCATCCTCCCTAGCTGTCTCCTCATCCTCCCTAGCAGTCTCCTTATCCTACCTAGCACTCTCCTCATCATCCCTAACAGTCTTCTCATCCTCCCGAGCAGTCTCCTCATCCTCCCAAGCAGTCACCTCATGCTCCCTTTCAGGCTCCTCATCCTCCCTAGCAGTCTCCTCATCCTCCCTAGTGGTCTACTAATCCTGTCTCGCAGTCTCCTTATGCTCCATAGCAGTCTCCTCATCCCCATAGCAGTCTCTTCATCCTCACTAGCAGTCTCCTCATCCCCATAGCAGTCTTCTCATCCCCATAGCAGTCTCCTCATCCTCCCTAGCAGTCTCCTCATGCTCCATAGTAGTCTCCTCATCCTCCCTAGCAGTTTCCTTATCCTCCTTAGCAGTCTCCTCATGCTTCCTAGCAGTGCCCGCACGCTCCCTAGCAGTCTCCTCACTCTCCCTAGCAGTCTCCTCATGCTCATTAGCAGTCTCCTCATCTTCCCTAGCAGTCTCCTCATCCTCCCTCACACTCACTAGCAAACTCTTCACGCTCCCTATCAGTGTCCTCATCCTCCCTAGCAGTCGCCTTACGCTCACTAGCAGTCTCCTCACACTCCCTAAGAGTCTCCTCATCCTCCCTAGCAGCCTCCTCATCCTCACTTGCAGTCTCCTCATCCTCCCTAGCAGTCTCCTCATCCTCCCTAGCAGTCTCTTCATCCTCCCTAGCAGTCTCCCCATCCTCCCTAGCAGTCTCCCCATCCTCCCTAGCAGTTTCCTTATCCTCCTTAGCAGTCTCCTCATGCTTCCTAGCAGTCTCCTCACGCTCCCTAGCAGTCTGCTCATCCTCCCTAGCGGTCTCCTCACACTCCGTAGCAGTCTCCTCAAACTCCCTAGCAGTCTCCTCAAACTCCCTAGCAGTCTCCTCATCCTCCCTAGCAGTCTCTTCATCCTCCCTATCAGTCTCCTCACCCTCCCTAGCAGTCTCCTCATCCTCCCTTGCAGTCTCCTCACGCTCCCAAGCAGTTTCCTCATCCTCCCTAGTAGTCTCCTCATCCTCCCTAGCAGTCTCCTCATCCTCCCTAGCAGTCTCTTCACGCTCCCTAGCAGCCTCCTCATCCTCCCTAGCAGTCTCCTCACACTCCCTAGCAGCCTCCTCACCCTCCCTAGCAGTCTCCTCACACTCCCTAGCAGTCTCTTCATCCTCCGTAGCAGTCTCCTCACCCTCCCTAACAGTCTCCTCATCCTCTCTTGCAGTCCTCTCACTCTCCCAAGCAGTTTCCTCATCCTTCCTAGCAGTCTCCTCATCCTCCCAATCAGTCTTCTCATTCTCCCTAGCAGTCTCCTCATCCTCCCTAGCAGTCTACTCACGCTCCCTAGAAGTCTCCTCACGCTCCCTATCAAACAAAGTCTCAAAGGGCAGCTTTGCAGTAAGTGCACATCAGAGGAGGCTGGTGGTAGGACCTATTTGAGGACTGGCTCATTGTAAAGACTGGAAAGGGAGTAAATGGAACGGTATCAAACACATCCAACATATTGAAACCACATGTTTGACTCCATTCCATTCGTTCCAGCCATTGCAATGAGCCCGTCCTCCTATTGCTCCTCCCATCAGCATACTCTGCTGCACAGATGCTAAACAGAACCAAATGCCATCCTCACTACAGGGTCCTCCTCTACTGTCTATTCATAGAAGACATAATCAATTCAGATGCTTTCACATTAGGGGTCTCCACCACAGACATACAATTACTGGAATGGACTTTCCCATTCAAGTCATTCAATTGCTGTCGTCCCAACATCCTTGACTTTCATTTAGTGATGTTGGTGTTCAGTGAAGATACACGTACATCAAGAATGGAGGGCTCATTGTGGCTTGGCTATGCCCTTTGGTGGACTTTCTTCACATGCTTGATGTCTTATGCTTACCATAGAAAACACCATTACGTGTGGATGATGTGAGTTCCCCCCCCTCCATACAATGTAAAACACTTTTCACCTCTGGAAAAGCACTGCATAAATCCTATTCATAATTGTTTTAATTGAACCCTGATAGATCCCTTTGTACAGTACCATTGCTCCATCCTTTAGAAGGCTATGTCAATGAAGTCAGAGAAAGGTGAGTTAAACCTCCTTTATAAGACTGTCATGCTGAGACTGATTGTCCTAATATGGACACCGTACAAGTCTTTTAACTAAAACTGCTGTTTTTGGGCACCAGGCTGTAGAGCTTGGTATTAGCCGGCTGATCCTCACATTAGGGATCTGTTGTCTGTTTGCTGAACACCACAGCCGTCACTATGGTCTCACACTGTGTTGCCTAGCAACGCCGATGGGCTGTCCACCTCTTCCTGCATCCTGATCTGGCAACCCAGGGAACCTGGAGAGTGACAGTTTATACAGGATACCAAGGTCACTCAGTTAACACAGATATTAAAGGACACCAAGACTCACAATCAAACACAGATAAATACAGGATACTGAGGACTAGACCTCTCAATAGAATACAGTTTGTTCTGACAAGATACTAGAACCAAGGCATGTCAATAGCCACAAGACACTCATGACATCAGACATGACATTAGACATGACCTCAGACATGATATCAGACATGACATTAGACATGACGTCAGACATGATATCAGTAATGACATTAGACATGACATTAGACATGACATCAGACATGACATCAGAGTAGACATTCACATCATAAGTGATATCCTGTTCATGATAGGACATGACGACAACATCTAATCTTTAGGTTTCAGGACCTTGTAGAGGGCTTGTTAGAGCGTACTACCTATTTTGTGTGATCATAGCCAGGTGAGGGTTGGTGAAGGACGGTCTGCGATGGGGACAGGGAGAAGTTATAGGGTGTTGATTATGCGTATATGCTTTCAAGCCAGTAAAATCAACCAGAAAGACTATTGCTGTTCTCCTTCTAGTGGCCAAATGCATTATCATCCTAAACCCTCTATTGAACCATGAGTATTGGGGTTATGCCATTACTCAACAGCTGCTGTTGCTGAAAGTACAAGTTGATCAGCCAGTGATCCAAACAGCTGTAGGTAGAGGAGCTCCAAGTTCCCGGAAGAACAAGATGATGCTGATAATACCTTTAAGGAGAGAAGCTTAGAGATTAACACTCAGCGAAAAGATTACACTGCAGTCTTCAGATTACTGTGTGACTGTGTGTGTGAGAGTGTGTGTCTGCGTGTAAGAGAAAGAGAGTGTGTTTTAGTGTGTCTAAGTCTATGTGTGTGTGTGAATGCTTGTGTGTGTGTGTGAGAGAGTGTGTGTAAGTCTGTGTCTAAGTCTATGTGTGTGAGTGTGTATGTGTGTGTGTGTGTGTGTGTGTGAAGGATTGTGTGTGTGTGTGAGAGTGTGTGTAAGTCTGTGTCTAAGTCTATGTGTGTGAGTGTGTATGTGTGTGTGTGTGTGTGTGTGAATGATTGTGTGTGTGTGTGTGTGTGAGAGAGTGTGTGTAAGTGTCCTATGTGTGTCTATGTGCGATTCTGCAGGAGGCTGCTGAGGTATCAGTTTAAGGGGGGAAGCTGGGTCGAGTCTCAGGGAGTCAGAGTGCAGCTGAAGACGTCAGAGGTCGGAGTGCAGCTGAAGACGTCAGAGGTCAGAGTGCAGCTGAAGACGTCAGAGGTCAGAGTGCAGCTGAAGAAGTCAGAGGTCAGAGTGCAGCTGAAGACGTCAGAGGTCAGAGTGCAGCTGAAGACGTCAGGGGTCAGAGTGCAGCTGAAGACGTCAGGGGTCAGAGTGCAGCTGAAGACGTCAGAGGTCAGAGTGCAGCTGAAGACGTCAGGGGTCAGAGTGCAGCTGAAGACGTCAGAGGTCAGAGTGCAGCTGAAGAAGTCAGAGGTCAGAGTGCAGCTGAAGACGTCAGAGGTCAGAGTGCAGCTGAAGACGTCAGGGGTCAGAGTGCAGCTGAAGACGTCAGGGGTCAGAGTGCAGCTGAAGACGTCAGAGGTCAGAGTGCAGCTGAAGACGTCAGGGGTCAGAGTGCAGCTGAAGACGTCAGGGGTCAGAGTGCAGCTGAAGACGTCAGGGGTCAGAGTGCAGCTGAAGACGTCAGAGGTCAGAGTGCAGCTGAAGACGTCAGGGGTCAGAGTGCAGCTGAAGACGTCAGGGGTCAGAGTGCAGCTGAAGACGTCAGAGGTCAGAGTGCAGCTGAAGACGTCAGGGGTCAGAGTGCAGCTGAAGACGTCAGGGGTCAGAGTGCAGCTGAAGACGTCAGGGGTCAGGATACTTCACATATAATACTCATACAGTACCTCCAGACGGTCTGTGTGGATGTCTGGCTGTGTTTCTAAGGCTTTGAAAAATGCATATTCACAACCGACCTCCCTCTCTCTCTTTATTCAGGCCAAGCATTGATCCTCTAGCCAGATGTTAAAATATCTCTTTAATTCTTATTTCCTATTCTGACCCCCTTCCAAGGATAGATACACACACACACAAACACACACACACACACACACACACACACACACACACACACACACACACACACACACACACACACACACACACACACACACACACACACACACACACACACACACACACACACACACACACACACACACACACACACACACACACACACACACACACACACACACACACTGTTTGTTGTCATTTTTTTATTGCACACCTTTATCATTTAGCTAACAGATGTTCACAGCAACAATGCAATAGGAGAAAACAGAACAGAAGCGTATCGCTGCAGCACTGCAGCCTCTTAGGTCTTCCAATATATTTATAGATATTTACAGTGAAAATATGAAAATCGCAAGTACAACGCCCATGGCCGAGCTAACCCTTTAACTGCTGCTGTATGAAGGGAGGAGAAGGCTGAGTTGGTAGAGCAACTCCAGGGTTGTGGGTTCGATTCCCACGGAGGACCAGTACAAAAAAGTATGCAAACATGTATGTACTCACTACTGTAAGTCACTCTGGATAAGAGCGTCTGCTAAATGACTCAAACGTAAATGTATAATGTTAACTCTTCCAACATAGTCTGAGGATCCAGGTCACACAGGCTGTAGTGTGAACTCTATGTAGTTGTAGTCCTGGTCGTATGGCCACCCGAAACATTCAAGTATACCCAACATTGCACAGGCACCAGGTTAGCCATACGTAGCCAGATTCTAGGGGCTATTGGTGGAATATAGAACGCCTGTATTGAGCTCAACGCTTCCAGCAATCAAAGACAGCTTTTCAGATCATAAAATGGACATAACATAATTAGTACCAAAACATAATTAGTACCAAAACATAAAGAGAAACGTTTCAAAAAAAGAAAAACCTTAGAACATACCCCTTATTTCCTCATCCATTTCTAAATGTTATGACAAATCCTATTTTCATTTGGAAAAGCGTTGAACAATACAACAGGCACATTGTGCGTTACTGTGCAGCCTGGATTGTAACAGAAAACTGCATTTGACATTTGTTTGGTGTTGTAATGGTAACTTGAGTTGGTATAAACGATGAATGACATGACAACGGGGTAGTGGATCTGACTTGTATACTGGTATACACTGTAATCACTGTTCCAACCTATCTTTACAGCCACATGGATAGAGACTAGACTATTTCCACCTCCAAAATAATAATTTCGGCGTTACTGACGTCAACTTGAGGCTGCGTGAAGTGTGAGCAAAACTGGTGAGAAATTGTTGGTAATAAAATAATCTCACGTGGGGATAAAGCAAAGAGATCATGTATTTTGGGGGAAAAACAACAAAAAGCACTCATTTGTTACATGATATGAAGATATATGGGGATTTTTACCAAGACCTCGAAGGCCAATTAAATGAATAGCGTCAGATTGATATTCTCTCATGGCAGTATTTACATACTCCTGTATTATTATTATGTGGATGAATCCCAAATGGCACCCTATTCCATATATAGTGCACTACTTTTGACCAGAGCACTATGGGGATAGGATGTCATTTGGGAGGTACCCTTTGTCTCCACATCCTGTAAACCAGGACTGCCATGCTGAGAGCAGAACAGAGAGGCTCAGCTGACGTGAGATCTAAGCAAAACCAAACATATCAACCATGTCGGTCACACTGTCATCATCTATCACAACTTCCTGTAAAGGCTATTCTCATGTCCTTGACCAACATGTCCTAGTAAACCACGCAGCATGTTTTCATTCCAGCCATTCCAGCAAAGCATTGATTTAGAAGTTCCTCGGTCAAAAAGGCAGCATTTCTGAATAAATGGGGCAGCAATTATCTTAAGTGCCAACCATGAACGAGTGACACATTTTGATGGAAGGCTTTGATGAAAAGAAATGGAAAGATTGAATGATATCTAATATTAATGGACGAGGGCAAGGGCACTCAACACTAGTCAACTTCTGGGCTGCTGAGAGGTGCTTCTCTAAGAGCCCTTGTTTAAGAGAGCTGCTTCCATCCAGGCTTTGAACACTGAATTTAAGTTGATCTGAAAGCTTTATTGAAAAGGAAACCGGTAGCACTTTCTTTAATGGTGTACTGATTCAACGGGTATTTAGGTGGTACTTATTAGGAAACGATGTGGCATCACTGAGTTCTAGCTGGAGCTTCACTATACTTTATGCTTCAAATTCACCACAACTGGGAACTACCTGGATCAAAACGGTGTGTATATAAATGCTTGTTTGAATCCCAAAGTACCAAATGAGTACTTTATGTAGTAATTAATGGGGTATTACTGTACAATTACCATTTTACCATGTAATTTCTTAGTAAATAGCAGGTCATTTCTGTACTGTAAACAGCCTCTGGTATAATGTCTCATAGTAATGGAGGCATATAGCATAGTCATAGATAGTGATGGGTTGAAAATGGTGACAACTGATAAATAACGGTCACACTGACATTTATCATAAATAATATACTATATTCTTTTCATACACTCCCTCTAAAATTAAAGCTCTATAAACCTTATATTCCATTCCTCCAGTTACTGTGCATAAATAAAGCTCAAACCACATTTTAACTTGTTAAAGTAAAATCTCATTTGGTTGTGTAACACAAATATACTGTAGCTAGCTTAACGCTAACCCGAGCAAACAATGATAGCCTTCGCATTCAAACAACCCAAAAAACATAAAATAAGAAAACCAACAAAACCAAGTCAAAATGGTCCCTATTTATCATGTCCAAGAGAAGTAATAAAACATCGGTACTTAGCAAAGACCAGGCCTCTTCTCTCCTCAGCTCACTGCTATATCTGTGGACCAACAGTACCTATATATAAATACACGTACATGGGAGGTTCCATAGAGGCATTGACGGCAAGTCTCGGAATTCACTGAATTCAAAATGGCGGCTCTCGCACAGTCACAGGATCCAGTCAGTCTCTCCGTGAGACCAGACACCCATGGTTGGTTCACCATCAACGGTAGTTTCTTTGGAGGTCCAGGATGGGGACCACCCCCCATCTCCCTCTCTTCCTAGCCAGGCCTTACTACCTGTGCCCTGGGTTCCTATGGGTGGCTGTGTCCCTGCCCCCTCTGGCTTCTCTGGCCCAGTGGTGGTCGTCCACCTCCACCACGTTACTGTAGCCCTCCTTCTCCACGCAGACAGCCAGGACCTGGAGCACCAGGCGCAGCCTCCGGTCCATGGCCTCCAGGTGGGGCTGGATGAGGACGGGGTGGAGGCGGTCACGCAGCAGGGACTCCTCCATCAGACGGCTCAGCTGGTACTCCTCCTTGGCGAGCAGCTGCAGACGCAAGTGGGTCGACTTCCTCACTCTGTGGGGCGGGGAGGAGGGGAGAGAGGGAGGGGAGGGGGAAGGGAGGAAGGGGGTGAGGAGGGGAGAGAGGGAGGGGAGGGGGAAGGGAGGAAGGGGGGAGGAGGGGAGACAGGGAGGGGAGGGGGAAGGGAGGAAGGGGGTGAGGAGGGGAGACAGGGAGGGGAGGGGGAAGGGAGGAAGGGGATGAGGAGGGGAGAGAGGGAGGGGAGGGGGAAGGGAGGAAGGGGATGAGGAGGGGAGAAAGGGAGGGGAGGGGGAAGGGATGAAGGGGATGAGGAGGGGAGAGAGGGAGGGGAGGGGGAAGGGAGGAAGGGGGGAGGAGGGGAGACAGGGAGGGGAGGGGGAAGGGAGGAAGGGGGTGAGGAGGGGAGACAGGGAGGGGAGGGGGAAGGGAGGAAGGGGATGAGGAGGGGAGAGAGGGAGGGGAGGGGGAAGGGAGGAAGGGGATGAGGAGGGGAGAAAGGGAGGGGAGGGGGAAGGGATGAAGGGGATGAGGAGGGGAGAGAGGGAGGGGAGGGGGAAGGGAGGAAGGGGGTGAGGAGGGGAGAGAGGGAGGGGAGGGGGAAGGGAGGAAGGGGTGAGGAGGGGAGAGAGGGAGTGGAGGTGGAAGGGTGGGTGAAGGGAGGAAGGGGGTGAGGAGGGGAGAGAGGGAGTGTAGGTGGAAGGGAGGAAGGGGGTGAGGAGGGGAGAGAGGGAGGGGAGGGGGAAGGGAGGAAGGGGGAGGAGGGGAGAGAGGGAGTGGAGGTGGAAGGGTGGGTGAAGGGAGGAAGGGGAGAGGCAAGAGGTCTTACTTTACAGATGGACTTCTTAAAAAGGGATGCACTTGTAAATCTAGTAAGGATACTAGGAATATAAAGGGAAACATGTTTCAAAAGAAGAAATGCAGACTAATTATACTTGCAAATTGTGCAATAGTAATGACAAAGTGAAACTGTGCAAGCAAGCAGTTTACACAGGAAGGTGTGGTATGATGGAGAGAGAGAGAGAGATAGAGAGGTAAAGGAACAGGTACTGACCTGCAGCATTGGCTCAGAGGCACCAGGATGGAGAGCTCGTCATGGGAGTGTTTCCCAAACCTGCAAAGAAGAGAAGAGAGGAGCAGAAAAGAGAGGAGAGGAGAGAGGTGAGCCAAGCAACACCACTCACTGGCTGATAATACAACACCTTGGTCTGTGTTTCTCACAGTCTGTCTCACAGTCACCAGCAGCAGTACATCTCTCAGGATCAGTGAAGAAGCCCTCAGACTGAAAGCTCCAGAGTCCTGAACATTCTATTCTCATTGAACATTCCACTCACATTCCCTTCCCATTGAGTGTGACAGTCAGGGACTGAGAGTTTTGCCACATGCCTTTGTAGCTTGATTCTGAAATGCACCGTGTACCTCAGACATTTAAAATACCTTTAAAACATTTGTTATGCCTTTGCTTTGAGCTGTTGCTTTGAGCTGTTGCTTAGTGTAACAACTCAGAACTGAAGTTAATGAAAGAGAGTTTTAGAAGGAAGGCTATGTGACAAATCAGACATGACCAGCCGTCTAGAGAACAGATACAACGAGTTGAGGTGTGTTGTGTTTTCTCCTCACCCTCTTCCGTTGTCCAGATGGATGATGAAGGTCTCGTTTCCAAACTTCTCAAAAGTCTCGTAATGGTGCCGGTCCATGTTACCTGGATACAGAGGTAAACAACATTAATATACATAGGAAAAGAGGACCCCTATTCACCAAGAATGTCTATATAGGGAATAGAGTGCAGTGGAGGGAGTAGCGTGTAATGGAGCTTCTGTCCTCACCCATGAGGAAGTCAAAGATGGTCATGTCCATGATGTCCAGCAGACGAGAACCACGGTCATAGGGAGGAGTCTGCTTCACCTCGTCACAGTAGTCTGGGTCCACCTCCCACCTGACCACACAACCAATCACATGGGCACGCGGGCACACGCACACACACACGCACACACGCGCACACGCACACACACACACGCACCCGCACGCACACACACACACACACACACACGCACACACACACAGAGAGAGTGACATTTAGATAGTGTGAGAGGCTTTGTTTGGTCCAGTCCCTTTTGGCAGCAACCCTTCCTGTCGAGCCATGATGTGTGTGTATGTGTGTGTGTTTGCTTGCCTGCATGCCTGTGTGTGCTTTGTGTGTGTTGTTAAGGACAGACCCCTGCTGCTCAAAAGCAGAGCAGGGAGGCACACAGCAACTTGACAAGAGAAGGAGAGAGGGAGGGAGGGGTCAGAGGGGAGTGAATGGGAGGAAGAGTGAAAAAGAGAGAGAGGGGTAGAGAGAGAGTGAGAGAGGGGAGGGAGAGGGGAAAGTGAAAGAGAGAGAGAGAGAAGGGGAGGAGACAAGGTGTGACAAGTAAAAAAGGAGAATATGAGTAAGAAAGTCACAGTGACAAAGTAAAAGAGATGAAGTCACAGTAACACAGTGAAAGGCAGAGATGGACAGATAGATAGACAGTGAAAGTATCAAAGAAAGTAGATGGAGTCATTCCATGTTCTCTATTTGCACTCTGTTGACGTAATCAAAGAACACAGGAACATGGAGGTGAGAGAAGACCCTGTCTCCCGGGGCAACTAACTCAGTTTATAATGAGCTGCTACTTCTCCTGCAACACCAATCTACCTATTTTAATCAGAGGTGGGGATCTGGAGAATGTGTTTTCCTTAGAGAACTGGCTGTTCCTGCTGAGTCACTTCCTGATAAGGCATGCCATGGCACCTTGTGTAATGAGGTGTCATCTGGTGAACCCCAGTAATCAGGGGGTGTGAGGTGACCTTATATATAAAGGGTACACAGTTATGGAAGGCTGTGTGTTTTACTGTGCTTCCTTGTTCTCTATAAGGGTAAAGGCTGTGTGTTTTACTCTGCTTCCTTGTTCTCTATAAGGGTAAAGGCTGTGTGTTTTACTCTGCTTCCTTGTTCTCTATAAGGGTAAAGGCTGTGTGTTTTACTCTGCTTCCTTGTTCTCTATAAGGGTAAAGGCTGTGTGTTTTACTCTGCTTCCTTGTTCTCTATAAGGGTAAAGGCTGTGTGTTTTACTCTGCTTCCTTGTTCTCTATAAGGGTATCTGCATGTTCTTGCATTTGTGGAAGGAGTGTCTGTCTCTTACTCTGCTTTCTTGCGTTTGTGGTAGGATCGTCTCCAAGGGTTCCTCCAGGTCTTGCGTTTGGCCAGGGCCAGGTCTGGCAGGAAGGCAGCCAGAGAACCCTCGATCTGGTCCGGCTTCCCACACAGAGCATGCTCAGTAGAGCAGTAGTAGGAGCACTCGCCATAGAAACAAATGTTATTGGCTGGGGAGAGAGAAAAACACTGGGTTTTAGATGGCAGCAGGGGAGCATGGGAAGAGGAGAGGGGGACATTGTGTATGTGTGTGTGTGTGTGTGTGTGTGTGTGTGTGTGTGTGTGTGTGTGTGTGTGTGTGTGTGTGTGTGTGTGTGTGTGTGTGTGTGTGTGTGTGAGAGAGAGGCGAGAGAGAGAAGGAAGAGAGAGAGAGAGTGAGAGAGTGAGAGACAGACAGACAGAGAGTCAGACAGAGAGACAGATAGACAGACAGAGAGTCAGACAGAGAGACAGACAGACAGACAGAGAGTCAGACAGAGAGTCAGATAGACAGACAGAGAGTCAGACAGAGAGTCAGACAGAGAGACAGACAGAGAGACAGACAGAGAGACAGACAGACAGACAGAGAGTCAGATAGACAGACAGAGAGTCAGACAGAGAGTCAGATAGACAGACAGAGAGTCAGACAGAGAGTCAGACAGAGAGACAGATAGACAGACAGAGAGTCAGACAGAGAGACAGATAGACAGACAGAGAGTCAGACAGAGAGACAGATAGACACACAGAGAGTCAGACAGACAGTCAGATAGACAGACAGAGAGTCAGACAGAGAGACAGATAGACAGACAGAGAGGTATAGAGAGGAAGCTGCCGGCAGGGTGTTGTAGAGCCAGGCTGGTATTGGTTTCTTAATCTTGGGTTCAGGGAGGTAGGGAGGTGAGTGCTGAGCCAGCAAACTGTCTGAGTGTAGCAGTAATCTCCTGTCAGATAGAATGGTCTCTGTTATTCCACATAGCGGTTCACTGGGCTGCATGGGGATCTAACAGACAGTCTGAAGACAGGTTTTAGAAGCTCAGAACTCAGCAACAGCCCTTTACATTAAAGGGGAAGTTCACTATTTTACAACTTAATCTTAGATGGTTCCTCACATTGTTACTTAGTCTATGGGCCCCAGGAGAAACTGGAATCAGTTGTTGGGTTTTCATGAAAGAGCCACTACAAAATGTAACTAACTTTAGCCACCAACTCATGTCTGGGTGGGGAACCATCAAACATTATTTTGTAACATACTGAACTTCCAATTTCATGTAAAGGGCCTCTTTCCTAAGTCCCTTTAAGACCAGTCTACATGGTACATGCCTGTATCAGTATCATGTAAAACACTGGGTTTTCACTCAGTTCATGTAAAGTGGGATTGAAAGGTCTGAATGAAGGACAAGTAACAGACAGAGGGCTTGAGATTGTTCCGTCCGTCTGTTGGACAAGAGCTCTAACAACTCATCTATGAGGATGATTAGGTTACCTTTGACAGATGTGTGTTCAGTGTCTGTCTGTCTGTCTGTCTGTCTGTCTGTCTGTCTGTCTGTCTGTCTGTCTGTCTGTCTGTCTGTCTGTCTGTCTGTCTGTCTGTCTGTCTGTCTGTCTGTCTGTCTGTCTGTCTGTCTGTCTGTCTGTCTGTCTGTCTGTCTGTCTGTCTGTCTGTCTGTCTGTCTGTCTGTCTGTCTGTCTGTCTGTTTGTGTGTGTGTGTGTGTGTGTGTGTGTGTGTGTGTGTGTGTGTGTGTGTGTGTGTGTGTCGGTTCCTCGCCACCACTGGCCCACCACTGAACCACTAAGCTAAAGGGAATTATTTATGGGACTCCTTGTTAGGGGAGGACTTGGATCCAGCTTCTAAATAGAAGTCTTTCTGGTGAATTATTGTGCTTTGCAGTTTGCTTGTTTTCAGAAAGGTTTTTGAAGTGTGTGTGTTTTGGGGGACTCCCTGGAGATTCTGTGTTTTTCTGTGTCGTGCCTACAAATAAACTCAACTAAGCTGTATACGGCATAGTGAATACACAATACACTACTGTTGACTAGAGGTAAATATAAATGTCCAGTCTGATTCCACTACAGGTCTACACAGTAGCTAGGAACCATAGTTTAATCTAAGTAGCTAGTCTGATTCATCTACAGGCCTACACAGAAGCTAGGAACCATAGTTTTAATCTAAGTAGCCAGTCTGATTCCTCTACAGGTCTACACAGTAGCTAGGAACCATAGTTTTAATCTAAGTAGCCAGTCTGATTCATCTACAGGTCTACACAGAAGCTAGGAACCATAGTTTTAATCTAAGTAGCCAGTCTGATTCATCTACAGGCCTACACAGAAGCTTGGAACCATAGTTTTAATCTAAGTAGCCAGTCTGATTCCTCTACAGGTCTACACAGTAGCTAGGAACCATAGTTTTAATCTAAGTAGCCAGTCTGATTCATCTACAGGTCTATACAGTAGCTAGGAACCATAGTTTTAATCTAAGTAGCCAGTCTGATTCATCTACAGGTCTATACAGTAGCTAGGAACCATAGTTTTAATCTAAGTAGATAGTCTGATTCATCTACAGGTCTACACAGTAGCTAGGAACCAGAGTTTTCCCTGGTCACAAGTATGGAAACTATCCTCAACTACTGCTTTGATCACATAGTAACGCTAACCATAGTGGGAATAAGTTATTTTTAAGAAACAGACAATAAAGAAATATCTAATCTAAGTTTTGAGTTTGCCGTACTCCGTAGGTAGTCTGTGGGAATGTTGTGGGATCGTTGTCAGAACGTAGAAAGCAGTGTGATTACCTGGGGAGATGAAGAAAGTCCTCCAGAGCTTTTTGTCCCTGGTCACATCCCGTATCTCCCTGGTCATGTTGACCAGTCTTCCCGCCACTGGGGGCACTCTCCGGAAGTCTAGGATCCTGAGGGAAGAGACCATAGATATACATACATCAAGATCAGTGTGAAACATAACGTAGATGTCTGGAATTATCCCATTAGAAAACCCAGGAGAAAAAGTAAATTATTCTATAAGACTTTATTGACCCCACAAGGGATAATATATATGACACCATTGTTCTACAAGCCATTGTATTGTCATAAACACACTGTGTATAGAACCACATGCTGATGAGATAAAATAGTTTTAGGGCCTTCATACCTTATTTTATTTATTCTATAAGGGCTTAATGATGGAATACTCTTCCTTACCACATCATCAATAACTATTATCACAAATAAACATCTGTAAATGATATGCCATAAAAACCAGGACACAATTTCCTGCTCGAGGGAGAAGCAAGGAATGATTTTCAATCCAAAGTGTCAACGGTGGAGTGTGTGTGTGTATACGGCCCTCTTTCTTCCTGCTAGTGTGGGTGAAATATTACTAAGAATTCATCTATTTTACAGTATAATCTCCTTTCACTGGCTTTTAAAGTTCTGTTTATTGAACTTCAGCATCCGGTCGCTCAAACCGCACTGGCCTGAGAGACTGGGACTCCTCATTCTTTCTCTCCTGCTCCCTTTCTCTTTCTCCCTCTCTCTCTCCCTCTCTCCTTCTCTCTCACACGCATCTTCTTTCTTTGTCTACCCCTCTCTTCCTCTCTCCCCACTCTCATCCCTTTACTCTACCCCTCTCCTCCTCTCTCCCCACTCTCATCCCTTTACTCTACCCCTCTCCTCCTCTCACCCCACTCTCAACCCTTTACTCTAATCCTCTCCATCTCTCTCCCCACTCTCATCCCTTTACTCTACCCCTCTCCCTCTCTCTCCTCACTCTCATCCCTTTACTCTACCCCTCTCCTCCTCTCTCCCCACTCTCAACCCTTTACTCTACCCCTCTCCTTCTCTCTCCTCACTCTCATCCCTTTACTCTACCCCTCTCCTTCTCTCTCCTCACTCTCATCCCTTTACTCTACCCCTCTCCTTCTCTCTCCTCACTCTCAACCCTTTACTCTACCCCTCTCCTCTCTCCCCACTCTCAACCCTTTACTCTACCCCTCTCCTTCTCTCTCCCCACTCTCATCCCTTTACCCCTCTCCTTCTCTCTCCCCACTCTCATCCCTTTACTCTACCCCTCTCCTTCTCTCTCCCCACTCTCAACCCTTTACTCTACCCCTCTCCTTCTCTCTCCTCACTCTCATCCCTTTACTCTACCCCTCTCCTCTCTCCCCACTCTCAACCCTTTACTCTACCCCTCTCCTTCTCTCTCCTCACTCTCAACCCTTTACTCTACCCCTCTCCTTCTCTCTCCTCACTCTCATCCCTTTACTCTACCCCTCTCCTCTCTCCCCACTCTCATCCCTTTACTCTACCCCTTTCCTTCTCTCTCCTCACTCTCATCCCTTTACTCTACCCCTCTCCTTCTCTCTCCCCACTCTCAACCCTTTACTCTACCCCTCTTCTTCTCTCTCCTCACTCTCATCCCTTTACTCTACCCCTCTCCTTCTCTCTTCCCACTCTCAACCCTTTACTCTACCCCTCTCCTTCTCTCTCCCCACTCTCATCCCTTTACTCTACCCCTCTCCTTCTCTCTCCTCACTCTCATCCCTTTACTCTACCCCTCTCCTTCTCTCTCCTCACTCTCATCCCTTTACTCTACCCCTCTCCTTCTCTCTCCCCACTCTCAACCCTTTACTCTACCCCTCTCCTTCTCTCTCCCCACTCTCAACCCTTTACTCTACCCCTCTCCTTCTCTCTCCCCACTCTCAACCCTTTACTCTACCCCTCTCCTTCTCTCTCCCCACTCTCATCCCTTTACTCTACCCCTCTCCTTCTCTCTCCTCACTCTCAACCGTTTACTCTACCCCTCTCCTTCTGTCTCCCCACTCTCAACCCTTTACTCTACCCCTCTCCTTCTCTCTCCCCACTCTCAACCCTTTACTCTACCCCTCTCCTTCTTTCTGTTCATCCTTTTCTTGCTTTAACTTCTCGCTTTTCCTTCCTCTCTTCCAACTGACCTTATTTCTGTCTATGCCACACTAGCTGGGCCAGGCCTCCCACTCATTCCATACCTCTTTAACCATCCTTGTCGTTGCTTCCTGCAGCATGACCTCTCTAAGGCTTAGACTCCTGGGAGTGGAGTGTGTGAGCGTGGGTTTGTGTGTGTGTGTGGTGTGTATGTGTGTAACCTTGAAGTCTTAGCTCTCAGGGAGAGAGACAGGGAGACAGGGCGTGGGGCTGCAAGGATGAAACCCTAGCCACCAGATGAAAGCTCTCAGGAGCTATAGCTGCTCAAAGTGCACTGTCACCATGAACCAGATGACAAAGGAACTTCTGTATGGAGCCAGGCTCTCTCTGTCTCTCTCTCTGTCTCTCTCTCTCTCTCTCTCTCTCTGTACCACACTCTTGTCATGGGTAGAGTACTGCATACAGAGAGTGTAGAGTACTGCACAGTGTAGATTATGGGGAGGACTGCACAGTGTAGGTTAACATGGTACAATGTGTGGAAGTGGAAAGGCTTTGAGTTAAACCCTTACACAGTATAACGATAACACAATGTTGTATCAACAGTGTCCACTGTCCAACCATAGAAGGACTGAAGAGAAGAGGCTATGCATTTCCTCCTGTTCTCCTCTTCCTACACATTCCTCTAGCTATTCCAGACTGCTTTAAACACATTTACATTTACATTTAAGTCATTTAGCGGACGCTCTTATCCAGAGCGACTTACAAATTGGAAAGTTCATACATATTCATCCTGGTCCCCCCGTGGGGGATGAACCCACAACCCTGGCGTTGCAAGCGCCATGCTCTACCAACTGAGCCACACGGGACCGTGTGGGACCAAACACACTGCTATATACATCTAAATCAGATTGAGATGCGCATCCCAAAAGGCACCCTATTCCCTTTGCTGTGCACTACTTGGTAAAAAGTAGTGCAGTACAAAGTGAGTAGGGTGCCCTTTGGGACACAAACGCAGAGTTCCACAGGCTGCTGTCCAGAAGATGGTGCGGCCCTGCGCCAAACAACAAGGCCGTAATTCATATAGCCAGCCTCCACTTGGCATACACAACCTAACAACAACCTAAATACAAGCTGGTCTTTAGGGGCTAGCACAGTCACCTCCTCCCTGCCTTAAATGATGCCCAGCTAGCATTGGCATGTCCCTTGGTTTCCTCTCCTCAGCCCACTGTGCACACAAAAACACATGCCTTTGGCCCTGGCCTTGCATTCCACTGGGCTGTGTGTCTGTGTGTGTGTGTCTGTGTGTGTGTGTGTGTGTGTGTGTGTGTGTGTGTGTGTGTGTGTGTGTGTGTGTGTGTGTGTGTGTGTGTGTGTGTGTGTGTGTGTGTGTGTGTGTGTGTGTGTGTGTGTGTGTGTGTGTGTGTGTGTGTGTGTGTGTGTGTGTAACCTTAGGGTGGATAAGTGTTGATGTTCTTACACCTGGTCTGATAATGATGATATACTGAACAGATACTGTGAGAATGTAGACTCACTGTGGTGGTTAGAACAGGTTCTGACATCTTTCCATTCATCAGTAAGTGTTATCTAATGCAAGAAGCTAACTCTAACCCAAACTCTGGACCAGACCCTTATGTATTGGACCAGACCATTACGTACTGGGCCAGACCATTACGTATTGGACCAGACCATTACGTATGGGACCAGACCATTACGTATGGGGCCAGACCATTACGTATGGGGCCAGACCATTACGTATGGGACCAGACCATTACGTATTGGACCAGACCATTACGTATTGGACCAGACCATTACGTATTGGACCAGACCATTACGTATTGGACCAGACCATTACGTATTGGATCAGACCCTTACGTATTGGATCAGACCATTACGTATTGGGCCAGACCATTACGTATTGGACCAGACCATTACGTATTGGACCAGACCATTACGTATTGGACCAGACCATTACTTATTGGGCCAGACCATTACGTATTGGACCAGACCATTATGTATTGGACCAGACCATTATGTATTGGACCATACCGTTATGTATACCATAGTATAATGATGAATGGAAGAACTGATAACTTACTACTACAGTTATCACAGCTTAAAACTGACAGACTTGTTAGAAGAAAACTCGAATTTCCTTATAATACCAGAGACATTTCTGTCTCTGTTTTGATTCCACATTTGTTTGAGTTGTGTAAAAGTCTATATGCATGTGTGTGTTTGGATGGCAGAGAGGGTGAAAACACGGCCACAGAACACCTGCTAAGCGTGTGTGATGCCTGCTGTGTATAAACAATCGAGGTATGCATTATAGGGATAACCCCCTTTTTTTCTCCATTTTCGCCTAAAATGACATACCCAAATCTAACTGCCCTGTAGCTTAGGCCCTGAAGCAAGGATATGCATAGTCTTGGAAACAATTGAACGGAAACACAGTTTGTGGACATGATAATTGAATGTAGGAGAATATAACACAATAGATTTGGTAGAAGAAAATACAAAGAGAAAACCAACCGTTTTTTTTCTACCACCATCTTTGAAATGCAACAGAAAGGCCCCAAATCTAGCCATCACTCTGGTTGTAATTCTGATGGTGTCCACAAGATGGCAGGAGTGTATGTGCAAAGTTTCAGACGGATACCTTGAAGTATGAGCAAACCACATTACTTTTAGTGTGAAGTCACCCAGGTACATTTGGGCAAATCGTGAAAGAGACATTCACATTCACATTCACATGTACATGACATTTTTCTGTATATTTGGACTTTGATTTAGCTTTTCCAGTATTAGTAGCCATATTATAAATTCAACATTTGCAAAACACCCAGTTTCCATAACTTCATAACTCTCCATATTCTTATAATTGTTGTCCAAAAGGAAAAGGTTTGCTGTTGCACAAGGTTAGCAGCGACACTTTGCGACAGATAGGGGGTCTCCCAACACTGCCGTAAAGCCCAGCTCATTGGCTTTCTAGCTAGCTTTGTTTGACCCCGATTGGTGCTTATTTGACAAAGTTCCAGTCGATCAAGTGAAGACCGGCCGAGTCATCGGCGTGCCATGAAGGCATCACTCTCTGACCAAATTGGGTATCCTATAGGATATACAACACCCCTAATGATATAATGACGTCTGATTACATTCTAGGATCTCTGAGGAATACATACAAACGCGATGTGACTGGTTGAAACAACGTTCAGGGTTAGATTTTCACAGATTCCTTTCTTTGCAAATTGAACGAGTGGAAATACAAAATCAATCGTGCATACTATATGGACCTTTTTAGGATATGAAAAAGGATATTATCTAACAAAACGACACTTGGGAAAAAGCAAGATTTCAGAATGTAAGTACACATTTCACCTTCAGAGGTGAATTTATCAAACCTCACGGGGTGAAAAAAGTGTTTTGTTGTTAGGAGCTCTCCTCAAACAATAGCATGGCATTTTTTCACAGTAATAGCTACTGAAAATTGAACAGTGCAGTTATATTAACAAGAATTTAAGCTTTTAGCCGATATAAGACACTTATATGTACCGACATTTGTTGTTTCTCTAAAATCTGCGATCGTGACACAAGGCGCTGCATGATTTACAGCTGTCCCGTTAACGGGACACCTATCCCTATTATTAAAGACCAAAATTGGTTAAAAAAAAGAAAAAAGTAAACCAGTTCCATTTAAGGACCAAACAAGTGACAGCTGTGCCATACAGGTTGCAAAGAGATTTTTGATGAACTGATTCCATGGCACATGGTTTATGAACTGCTACACAAAACAATGCTGGATTCAAAACATAGAGCTTTTATATTTAAATTATAATACAAAATTCTTGCAACCAATAGAATGTTAGAAATATGGGGGATACCACCACCCCAGCTCTGCAGATTTTGCTGTGAAGAGACAGAATCATTAGATGACTTGTTTTGGTACTGTCCATATGTAGATTGTTTTTGGTCGCAGGTTCAGGAATGGCTGAAAAATCACAGCATTTACTTAAAGCTATCTTTGCAAATAGCACTTCTGGGTGAACTGAAAAGCCATGGTCAGTCAATCAATAATATAATAGTACTTTTAGTAAAGGTTTTTATCTTTAATTTAAAATCAGTGCAAACTATGAGAATAGAAAGGTTCAGAACTTTTGTGAAACATCACAAGTAGAAGATAGATGGAGGGGTTGTTGGTAGGGTGGGATAAAAATAAATAAAGAGATAACTTATGTAATGTACCATGTCCGTAGGGGAAAATAATAAAGGAAAATATATTAAAAAAAATATATATGGGGGATTGGAAATGATGCAGATACTTACATTGACAGAACCCACAATCTATCTGTAGTATTAAAGCTGATCTACCCCCCCCCCCCCCCCAAAACACATTTTAGGTGTGTGTTAGTCATGCAGTTAATGCATGTCACACAAACTCACACACACACACACACACACACACACACACACACACACACACACACACACACACACACACACACACACACACACACACACACACACACACACACACACACACACACACACACACACACACACACACACACACACACACACACACACCTGTCCAGATGAAAGGCAGCGATCTCAGCGTTGTGTCTCTCCAGGTCAGAGAAGTAGAAGAAGTCCGGGGGTGTCTCCTGTTCCCTGGTCTGCCTGGAAGACACAGAGGTCGAGGCAACGTTAGAAGAATGTTAGCATTAACAAAATCCTGTTCAATATGAAGCACAACTGTCTGTCTTTATTTGACCCTGCTGGTCATCTACTGTAGCCTTAATGGCCACATGTACCCTCCACCGGGCACAACCAGAAGAGGACTGGCCCCTCGGAGCCTGGTTCCTCTCTAGGATTCTTCCTAGGTTCCAGCCTTCTAGGGAGTTTAACCACTGTGCTTCTGCATCTGCATTGGTTGCTCTTTGTGGTTTTAGGCTGGGTATCTGTAAAGCAAAACTGCTGGTGTAAAAAGGCCTTCATAAAATACATTTGATTGATTGATTGAATATTCAAGGCCACGAGCACCAGAGTTCTCCAGCACTGAAAAGATACAGTAGGAATGTAGTGAACGTTTTCCGAAAGTGCAAATGAATGTGAAATCATTTGAAATCATTTATGAATGTGAGTAACCAAGATTTCCCCCAAGTGACTACATTAGGATCTATCTGCATATCTATAGCTAACATTCATAGTTCCAGTCTGGGAGCAGGCTGCCCAGATGTGCATGTCTGAATTGTCCCTCTTTTCCCTAGCACACCATAAAGGGACTAGGGTGCCATTTGGGGCACAGACAGTTTAAGACGGCGGGACCCAGCAGTAGAGTATAGTGAGCCACACGGCTGCTTGAGTTTCCTGTTCATATCCTGTAGCAGCTCCTTCAGCCCCTCAGGCAGGCAGTCAGGACGGACAGACAGGGCAGACAGGAGACATGGAACATGGTCTGACTCAGCTGCTGTTGCTGGTGCTGCTTGGGGCTGCTGATACTGTCTGTCTGTCTGTCTGTCTGTCTGTCTGTCTGTCTGTCTGTCTGTCTGTCTGTCTGTCTGTCTGTCTGTCTGTCTGTCTGTCTGTCTGTCTGTCTGTCTGTCTGTCTGTCTGTCTGTCTGTCTGTCTGTCTGTCTGTCTGTCTGTCTGTCTGTACAGAGTATCTAGGGTGGCAGGTAGGTGACAAGGTGAAACAATCTGTTGATGTGCCCTTAAAGCAAGACACTTAACCTTTCTTTCCTCCAGGGGTGGCGTACTACTATGGCTGACCCTATGAAACATCCAGTGTAGGTGACAATAAAACATATATTTTTGTTTTATCTAAAGGAGAAACCCTCCAGGTGTATGTTATGTTGACACACACATGCACTGTACATGGAGGCACACAGGAACGCATGCAGACAGACACTCACACCTGGCCTTAACCTGTCCCATTACCACCAAACTTATGCTAGCACAAACCCAGTCAGTCAGCTAAACCCGGACCATATTCCACATTACCCAGTCCTTTCTTCTTCTCCTTCTTCCTTCCTCCCTCCTTCCCTTCCTCTGTTTCTTCTCCCTCCAGCCATTCCACCTCAGAGCAGGGTGGTGGTGCATCCACCTCGCCTGACAACCCCAGCACTGCCAAGTCCGTAATAGAAAATATCTTACATCCTATTCTTTCCATGTCAGGCAAGCTCCCTTTTAACCGTAAATCCCCCAGCCGCTATTATGATCCATTCAATTTCTCCCCGACCAAAAGGGAACAAAAGTTGTTATTTGCGGATGGGAGGGGGAATAAACGAGACGTGGCAGACTGGTTCAGGAGAGTATAAAAGGCAACACTGCGTACCTGAGGAAAGGGTAGGTCCAGAATTCTAAAGGTGACCTCATAGCGGTGGTACACCATAATGCACCGTGACACACCTGCCTGCCATTTAAGTCACCATATCAAGCACCTTATCAACACTAGATTACCAGAGAGGTGGTAAAAAGGCAGACAAAAGGATGCTGATTTTAAGTGCTCTTTCGGTATCATTCTGTAGCCTTAATGGAAACGGTAAGAGCTTTTTCATTCAGAAGTCAAGACGTGCCTGACTGCCACAGTCAGTAAGATGCTGTCAAACAGAAGTTAGATAAGAACACTCCAAACTGGCCATGTGAGTTAGGTTTCAGAATGTCATCTTCACTAACAACACTGGGAGCTACTACAGTGTGGAACCTACCCTCTCCGCACACACACACACACACACACACACACACACACACACACACACACACACACACACACACACACACACACACACACACACACACACACACACACACACACACACACACACACACACACACACACACACACACACACACACACACACACACACACACACACACACACACACACACTATACTGTCTACCATTGCTGTGACTACATACTGAGTCCTCTAACTCCACATGCTTCTGCTGTTTTACCAACAGTCTATAACTTCTCATTCAAATGCAGTAACAAACACACTAACTAATCCAGTGCTATTGCTGTTTAAAAGTCTCTTACTTCTCGTGCTGTTGTCGTTTTAAAAACAGTGGAACAGTGCAGCCCGCTTTTGCTCCGGCCTGACTGACTAGCAGCACAGTGGTTGCCATGGTCACAGCGACCTTGTCTGCAGTAACCTATCTAGGAGGAAGCTTAGAGCCTACAGCTGCTGTGGTTTGGCGGGATGTCTTACCGACAGGGCTGTGACGTGACGGGCCGGGCCGGGAGCGTGATGTATTACAGTTTTTTACAATCGCTAGGACCCATTTCTCAATACTTAGGTCACTTTTTCTAAACTCTTCACACAGTGAGCACAACAGCAGTCTATGTGGGCTAAACTATGGATCATTTTTCATTGCTTTGGCACAACATACATTCAATGACTACATCTTTCAATTTTCATGAACTCTTTTCTCACTCAGACACAACCACCACCAAAACTCTATGTACCTACAGGCCAATTTGCACATGTTTACATACTCTTTTCAAAACTGTTAAACTTAAGTTCAAAACCTAAAATAACACAAAATTGAATAAGACATACATTTGCTACATTTCTACAGTAATACCGTATTGAAATATATTCAAAATCTAAAAAATGAAATACTATCAAAACAATTAGACCAACCACAGCTGATTCCCATTGTAGCTGAACACCTACCCAGGTGTTCGTCTTTCAATTTCATTACCATCTATACAAAAGGGGACATCTTAGGAATAATGCTGTACTGTAATGTAAATATGGACCCAGACAGAGATAGAGAAGTGGCTGACAGAGGAAGAAGAGTGGCTGGGAGAGGGAGAGGAGTACATATGCATGGTGGAAAAAGACTGAGAGGAAGATCAAGAGCTGTAGTCTCAGATGAGATTAGGGCCACTATAACTGATCATGTAATAAATCATGGTCTATCAATGAGAGAGGCTGGTCTGAGAGTGCAGCCAAATCTGCAACGCTCAACAGTGGCATCTATTCTGAGAAATTTCCGTCAAAACAACAGGTAAGATGTGCATTCTGCAAGGGCATCTGACTGAACTGCACATTACAGGAGTAAATTGAGCAAAGCCTCCAAACCTACTTGTGTGTAATTGTAATTGTTTTTGTATTTCTGCTTAGTGTGTAATTGTAATTGTTTTTGTATTTCTGCTTAGGACCCAACGGTTACCTCCTACAGGAGAGGTAGGATTTTCACTGCTGTGCAGGAAACTGCAATCATTGATATGGTCATCAGAAACAATGGCATAAAACTCACAGAGATTCGGGACGAGTGTTGGCAGACAATGTAAGCATAACAAATATTTCTAATCCTGAAACAACATCAAGTCAGGATGAAGCAGTTGTACACTGTCCCCTTTGAGAGGAACTCTGAACGAGTCAAGCAACTCTGGAGCCAATAAGTCCAGGTAAGATAAAATACAGAACTGGTTTTGAACAAAACCAAACAGGACAGAGACACACAATGGCATGTTTTTAGCTATAATGTAAACTACCGTAATAGACTAACTCTTATGTTGCCTTGTGGATTTATTGTAGAGAGTCATGGAGATTGAAGTCAGGCAAACACCCCACATATTCATCTTTGTGGATGAGGCTGGTTTCAACTTGGCCAAAACACGGCGGTGAGGAAGGAATGTGATTGGAAAAAGAGCTACAGTGGATGTCCCGGGCCAGAAGGGTGCCAACATCACAATGTGTGCAGCAATATCCTCTGATGGATTGCTGTTACACAAACCGCTAATTGGGCCACACAACACCGAGCGTCTCCTTTCATTCCTGGGTGACCTCTATGGAAGGGTTGTGCCAGGTGAGGAATGGGATGCAGTGAGGCGAAATTGGCCAACGTTTGTAATTGTATGGGACAATGTGGCATTTCACCACTCCCGTGCAGTCACAGTGGTTTGCAGCCCATCCCAGGATGATGTCACTTTTCCTCCTTCCTTACTCTCTATTCCTCAACCCCATAGAGGAATTATTTTCCTCATGGAGGTGGAAGGTTTATGACCATCATCCACATGATGTCACGTTCTGACCTTAGTTCTTTTGTTATTTCTTTGTTTTAGTATGGTCAGGGCGTGAGTTGGGTGGGTTATCTATGTTCGTTTTTCTATGTTGGTTTTTGCGTTTGGCCTGGTATGATTCTCAATCAGAGGCAGGTGTCGTTAGTTGTCTCTGATTGAGAATCATACTTAGGTAGCCTTTTTCCACCTGTGTTTCGTGGGTGTTTATTTTCTGTGTCTGTGTGTTCCACACGGAACTGTTTCGGTTGGTTATTTCACGTGTCGTTTATTGTTTTGTTTCAGTGTTCGATTGTTTTAATAAAGATCATGAACACGTATCACGCTGCGCATTGGCCCTCCGATCCTTACTACTCCTCCTCGTCAGAGGAGAAACACCCACCAACAAAGGACCAAGCAGCGTGGTAACTGTAACGTTCGTCATATTCGTTCTCCTCCTCAGACGAGGAGGAGCATGGATCGGACCAACACGCAGCGAGGTATGTAAACATAATGAATTTAATAGGCAAGACGAACACTGACACAAACTACACTTGATAATTTACAAAATAACAAACAAACGACGTAGACTGACCTGAACATGAGAACTACATATAACGAAGAACCTACGAACAGGAAAAACGAATGAACGAACGAGACAGTACCGTGTGGTGCAACAAAACACAGACACAGCAACAATCACCCACAAACAAACAGTGAGAACAGCCTACCTTAATATGGTTCTCAATCAGAGGAAACGTCAAACACCTGCCTTTAATTGAGAACCATATCAGGCAACACATTTAACCCAACATAGAAACACATAACATAGAATGCCCACCCCAACTCACGCCCTGACCAACTAAACACATACAAAAACAACAGAAAACAGGTCAGGAACGTGACAGAACCCCCCCCTCAAGGTGAGAACTCCGGGCGCACCCCTAAAACTCAAGGGGAGGGTCTGGGTGGGCATCTGTCCGCGGTGGCGGCTCCGGCGCAGGACGAGGACACCACTCCACCATTGTCTTTGTCCCCCTCCTTAGCTCATGACTGGAAGGCAGCTCATGACTGGAGGGCAGCTCATGACTGGCTGGCGGCTCTGGCAGCTCCTGACTGGCTGGCGGCTCTGGCAGCTCCTGACTGGCTGGCGGCTCTGGCAGCTCCTGACTGGCTGGCGGCTCTGGCAGCTCCTGACTGGCGGACGGCTCTGACGGCTCGGGACAGACGGGCGGCTCTAATGGCTCGGGACAGACAGATGGCTCAGATGGCGCTGGGCAGACGGATGGCAGATGGCGCTGGGCAGACGGATGGCTCAGATGGCGCTGGGCAGACGGATGGCTCAGATGGCGCTGGGCAGACGGATGGCTCAGATGGCGCTGGGCAGACGGATGGCTCAGATGGCGTTGGGCAGGCAGGCAGCTCAGACGGCGCTGGGCAGACGAGCAGTGCAGGCGGCGTTGGGCAGACGGCCGACTCTGACCTGCTGAGGCGCACAGTAGGCCTGGTGCGTGGTGCCGGAACTGGTGGTACCGGACTGGAGACACGCACCTCAAGGCTAGTGCGGGGAGCAGGAACAGAGCACAATGAATTCTCGAGGCGCACTACAGGCCTGGTGCGTGGTACCGGAACTGGTGGTACCGGGCTGAGGGCACGCACCTCAGGGCGAGTGCGGGGAGAAGGATCAGTGCGTACAGGGCTCTGGAGACGCACAGGAGGCTTGGTGCGTGGTGCCGGAACTGGTGGTACCGGGCTGGGGACACGCACCTGAAGGCTAGTGCGGGGAGGAGGAACAGGGCATACTGGACCCTGGAGACGCACATTAGGCCTAGTGCGTGGTGCCGGCACTGGTGGTACCGGGCTGGGGACACGCATCTCAGGGCTAGTGCGGGGAGCAGCAACAGGACGCACAGGACTCTGGAGACGCACAGGAGGCTTGGTGCGTGGTGCCGGAACTGGTGGTACCGGGCTGGAGACACGCACCATAGGGCGAGTGCGTGGAGGAGGAACAGGGCTCTGGAGACACACTGGAAGCCTGGTGCGTGGTGTAGGCACTGGTGGTACTGGGCTGGGGCGGGGAGGTGGCGCCGGAAATACCGGACCGTGCAGGCGTACTGGCTCCCTTGAGCACTGAGCCTGCCCAACCTTACCTGGTTGTATGCTCCCTGTAGCCCGACCAATGTGGGGAGGTGGAATAACCCGCACTGGGCTGTGTAGGCGAACCGGGGACACCATGCGTAAGGCTGGTGCCATGTACACCGGCCCAAGGAGACGTACTGGAGGCCAGATATGTTGAGCCGGCTTCATGGCACTTGGCTCAATGCTCAATCTAGCCCTGCCAGTGCGGGGAGGTGGAATAACCCGCACCGGGCTATGCACACGTACAGGAGACACCGTGCGCTCTACTGCATAACACGGTGTCTGCCCGTACTCTCGCTCTCCACGGTAAGCTCGGGGAGTTGGTGCAGGTCTCCTACCTGACTTCGCCACACTCCCTTTTATCCCCCCCCCCAAGAAATTTTTGGGCTTGACTCTCCGGCTTCCAGCCTCGCTTACGTGCTGCCTCCTCATACCACCGCTCCTGGGCTTTAGCTGCCTCCTTCTCCTCCCGAGAGCGGCGATTCTCTCCAACCTTAGCCCAGGGTCCTTTTCCCTCCAAAATTTCCTCCCATGTCCAGGAGTCCTGTGTAATTGGCCGCTGCTGTCGCTGCTGCCCGTTACCCCGCTGCTTGATCCTTTGTTGGTGGGTGATTCTGTAACGGTCGTCATATTCGTTCTCCTCCTCAGACGAGGAGGAGCATGGATCGGACCAACACGCAGCGAGGTATGTAGACATAATGAATTTAATAGGCAAGACGAACACTGACACGAACTACACTTGATAATTTACAAAATAACAAACAAACGACGTAGAATGACCTGAACATGAGAACTACATATAACGAAGAACGCACGAACAGGAAAAACGAATGAACGAACGAGACAGTACCGTGTGGTGCAACAAAACACAGACACAGCAACAATCACCCACAAACAAACCGTGAGAACAGCCTACCTTAATATGGTTCTCAATCAGAGGAAACGTCAAACACCTGCCTCTAATTGAGAACCATATCAGGCAACACATTTAACCCAACATAGAAACACATAACATAGAATGCCCACCCCAACTCACGCCCTGACCAACTAAACACATACAAAAACAACAGAAAACAGGTCAGGAACGTGACAGTAACGGGCAGCAGCAGCGATCGCAGGACTCCTGGACTTGGGAGGAGATTCTGGACGGAGAAGGACCCTGGGCACAGGCTGGAGAATATCGCCGCCCCAAGGCTGAGCTGGAGGCAGCGAAAGCGGAGAGGCGGCGGTATGAGAGGAGGAGTCAGAGGAGGAGGAAGACAGCCGTTACACATGATCAAATGTCCCTCCTGGATGCAATGAATGCTGGATGCCTGGACATATCTGCAGAAGATTGCCAGGGATGGACCAGACATGCCAAAAGATTATTTCCTAGGTGTATTGCCCAAGATGACATAAGATGTGACGTGGATGAGAACCTGTGGCCAAATGCGTAAGACAGGGTTGACTAGAATTGCTACTGTATCTGTATCGGTAGATGGTGTATATACAAATGATTATATTTTGGAATCACTCAATGCCATAAAATGACATAAAACATATTGAAGCATATTGCATCATGTCTGATACATTCCTGTAACATATACTGCAGTGAATTCTAAACAGTAGAGAGCTGTCATTCTTGTTTTGTAAAGAAAACATTGTGTAATGCTACCTGTTATAGTGTTGTTTAGGTCATTGTTTTATGAGTGACAATGTGTGCTTGTTGGGTGACAACTTTTGCTAGTGTTATGGAAGAACGAGTTGATTTGAGACGTGTATGAAGAGTTTTGGTAGTTTTAGGGCATTTTGAACATAAATGAACTGCTGTGCCAAACTGAAAGTTAGTTAGGAGAACTGTGTGAAGAGTTTTGAAAAAGTGACCTAAGTATTGAGAAATGGGTCCTAGCGATTGTAAAAAACTGTAATACGCCTCAGTAAAGGAGTATCAGCTGAGGCTAGCCCAGGTAATTACATTGATATGAATCTGAACCAAACGCCACTAGAAAGGTGTGAAACGCTGTTTATGTGCAGTCTGTTGGTCTAAACCTGACAGAGGGATGATGCTGGTTACACACACACACACACACACACACACACACACACACACACACACACACACACACACACACACACACACACACACACACACACACACACACACACACACACACACACACACACACACACACACACACACACACACACTGTTGGGCACGCACTGACAGGATGTGCTGATGACTATCTGCTATAGGTACACCTCAGGGACACTGTGATGCATGTTAACTGGAGGACTGTACCATGATCCTCTATTTATAAATAAACCTGCTTCTCACTTCACAACTTGAAAAGTCATTCAAAAGTATGACCTCCTAAATGCATTGTTCATTAAATCATATTAACTTCCATCTACAATGAGTGTACAAAACATTAGGAACATGACATAGACTGACCAGGTGAATCCAGTTGAAAGCTATGATCCCTTATTGATGTCACTTGTTAAATCCACTTCAATAAGTGTAGATGAAAAGAGAGACAAGTTAAAGAAGGATTTTTAAGCCTTGAAACAATTGAGACATGGATTGTGCATGTGTGCCATTCAGAGGGTGAATGGGCAAAACAAAATATTTAATTGCCTTTGACCAGGGAATGGTCAAAGGGAGAGGGAGAGAGAGAGAGAGAGTTTGAGGGAGAGAGAGAG
Source organism: Salvelinus alpinus (assembly GCF_045679555.1). Classification (NCBI taxonomy): domain Eukaryota; kingdom Metazoa; phylum Chordata; class Actinopteri; order Salmoniformes; family Salmonidae; genus Salvelinus; species Salvelinus alpinus. The sequence goes on from NC_092086.1 coordinate 29,076,560, forward strand.
AGAGAGAGAGAGAGAGAGAGAGAGAGAGAGAGAGAGAGAGAGAGAGAGAGAGAGAGAGAGAGAGAGAGAGAGAGAGAGAGATGGAGGGAGGGAGAGAGAGCGAGAGAGAGAGAAGGAGGGCTAGCACTAACATCTAAGACACAGGCATTGCTGATTCATTCATATCCTGTCCCTCTCTCTCCCTCTTTATCTCTACCTTCCTCGTTCTCACCCTTTCTCTTTCTCCCATTCCCTTTCTTTCTCCCTCTCTCATGCTCCCTCCCTCCCTTCCTTTCACTCTCTCTTAGTGACAGTGATCTTGTTGACAGGGAGAGGGCAGCAGAAATGTCACACAGTAAAAAACAGAGAACACTTTAGCATCAGTATGACCCCATAGAACGAGTCAAACAGTAATGGCAACTGAGGTACTTTCTTATATGGATACGGTAGTGGTAAAATATTTGTAACTCCATTTATACTCAATGTATGAATCGAAAAAAGAAAATAGATCAAGTGAATAAAATGGGAGGTTTCTGGGGAGTTTTCTAGCACACTATTTGTTTCTAGCAGTTTGTTGACCCTGTACAAAACTCTAGCTCTTCAACAAGCTGATAAGGAAGTAACAGAGCTATCGGTTGGATTTCTGGAATCCCTCATTTTACCTCTGAGGGATCAGTTATTTTTCCTTCCTCACCCTCTGTCCTATAAAACAACACAAAACAAGGCAGACAGATAGGATTACGTAAGTCACAGACGCCAGTTTCAACCGTGCTGGACAAGCACAATTGGACCTGTGTGTAGACAACTTTGACAATGCAGATGTAAAAGGAAAAAAAACGACTGAACTCTGATTCAGTGGAAGAGGCAAGGTATGCTGCTTTCATATGTGGGCAAAAGGTTGAACGCTTCTGATAGAATACAATGGTCCTAGTGTCTTTTCCTATGCAACGCCAGTAGAAGTGTGTGAGATGCTGTTGATGTGCAGTCTGCAGGCTGTCGCTTACACACGCTCCACAGAAATATTTTACGATAGAAAAAAAGGGGACAAAGGCCAGCACTTAGTCAATGAAAAATGTAGACAAATTTATCATGAGGCTTATTATAAAGCTTTTATTAAGGAATGATGGGCATAGAATCACAGAAACAAAAGGCCAAAAAGAACTGATATTTTCATCCAACAGCCTTAATGTTGTTATGAGACCAGATACATTCAGCTGATTATCCATGTAGTATCCTTTACAATGGTTTAACACACTTTCCCACAAACATCTCCATTACAACTCTCTTGATGTTTGCGAAGCTTGGCTGGCTTGTCAAACAGAGCTGAGGTCTTTTGGTCTCACATATGATGACTTGTTTTTTGAGACATTGGTCATAGAACCAGTTACTGTGCTGGTTCATGGATACACATTCCTCCCCGTTTTTTCTGTTATGGGGTTTGCCCCCATCCCAGTGGGTGTATCTGATTGGTTGGCCCACAAGTCGACAAATTTCCCTTCTTTCCTTCTGTCGTTGGCGGCGATGTGAGTCCACTGGGCGTGAGGGATGAGTGACATACATACAGACAGACAGACTGGTCAGTATAACGTCAGTGGTTTCCAGTATAGGACTGCACCTGCTGAACAGCCCTGAAGCCATGGTCAGGTGCATTGAGGTTCCTGTGTGTGTTCCCCTCCATACTGGATCTAGAGGTAGTCCTGTATGGTTAGCTCAGCTGGCTAGTGCATGGTGCAAACAATGATAAGGCTGCAGGATAACACACTCTGGCCCCCCACTGCAGCAGTGTACCACAAGGCTCTGAGTGACCTTGTAATGACATTTCATTTCTGCTGCGCCTCCAGCCAGCTACTGTAAGGGGAGGGAAGGAGGGTGGGAAGGAGTTTTAAGGAGGGAGGGAGGGCTGGAGCACTGGGGGAGATCCATCATCTATATGTAATCCACAGCAAATGTAAGACCCCCATCTGACAGGCATCTTTGTCTGGGCCTGTGATAGTGTCATATGAGGGAGGGACGAAGGAAGGGAGGGTGAAGAGTGGGGGAGGGGCCGTCATTCTAAATAAGAGTTTGTTCTTAACTGACTTGCCTAGTTAAATAAAGGTGAAATAAAAAATATATATATACTCAGCAAAAAAAGAAACGTCCTCTGACTGTCAACTCCATTTATTTTCAGCAAACTTAACATGTGTAAATATTTGTATGAACATAACAAGATTCAACAAGATTCAACAACTGAGACATAAACTGAACAAGTTCCACAGACATGTGACTAACAGAAATGGAATAAAGGGGGGGGGGGTCAAAATCAAAAGTAACAGTCAGTATCTGGTGTGGACACCAGCTGCATTAAGTACTGCAGTGCATCTCCTCCTCATGGACTGCACCATATTTGCCAGTTCTTGCTGTGAGAAGTTCCCAGATATTTCTGGGGGGAATGACCCTAGCCCTCACCCTCTGATCCAACAGGTCCCAGACATGCTCAATGGGATTGAGATCCAGGCTCTTCGCTGGCCATGGCAGAACACTGACATTCCTGTCTTGCAGGAAATCACACACAGAACGAGCAGTATGGCTGGTGGCATTGTCATGCTGGAGGGTCATGTCAGGATGAGCCTGCAGGAAGGGTACCACATGAGGGAGGAGGATGTTTTCCCTGTAACGCACAGTGTTGAGATTGCCTGCAATGACAACAAGCTCAGTCCGATGATGCTGTGACACACCGCCACTGACCATGACGGACCCTCCACCACCAAATCGATCCTGCTCCAGAGTACAGGCCTTGGTGTAACGCTCATTCCTTTGACGATAAACGCGAATCCAACCATCACCCCTGGTGAGACAAAACCGCAGCTCGTCAGTGAAGAACACTTTTTGCCAGTCCTGTCTGGTCCAGCGACGGTGGGTTTGTGCCCATAGGCGACATTGTTGTCTGGTGAGGACCTGCCTTACAACAGGCCTACAAGCCCTCAGTCCAGCATCTCTCAGCCTATTGCGGACAGTCTGAGCACTGATAGAGGGATTATGCGTTCCTGGTGTAACTCGGGCAGTTGTTGTTGCCATCCTGTACCTGTCCCGCAGGTGTGATGTTCGGATGTACCGATCCTGTGCAGGTGTTGTTACACGTGGTCTGCCACTGCGAGGACGATCAGTTGTCCGTCCTGTCTCCCTGTAGTGCTGTCTTAGGCGTCTCACAGTACGGACATTGCAATTTATTGCCCTGGCCACATCTGCAGCCCTCATGCCTCCTTGCAGCATGCCTAAGGCATGTTCACGCAGATGAGCAGGGACCCTGGGCATCTTTTTTTGGTGTTTTACAGAGTCCGTAGAAAGGCCTCTTTAGTGTCCTAAGTTGTCATAACTGTGACTTTAATTGACTACCGTCTGTAAGCTGTTAGTGTCTTAACGACCGTTCCACAGGTGCATGTTCATTAATTGTTTATGGTTCATTGAACAAGCATGGGAAACAGTGTTTAAACCCTTTACAAGTTATTTGGATTTTTACGAATTATCTTTGAAAGACAGGGTCCTGAAAAAGGGACGTTTATTTTTTTGCTGAGTTTATATTAAAAAGATAAAATAATAATAAGTAGTGCACCGCCCTATGGGACTCCCAATCACATCCGGTTGTGATACAGCCTGGAATCGAACCAGGGTGTCTGTAATGACGCCTCTAGCACTGAGATGCAGTGCCTTAGACCAGTGAGCCACTCGGAGCCACCATACTGGGCCAACGACAAACAATGAGGTTCACTAAGTAATTGCTTCCTGTATGCCCACACTGAGAGAGGAACAGAGAGAGATAGAGGTAGATAGAGAGGGAGAGAGACAAAGAGAAATATGGGGAGAGAAAGACTGAGAGGAATGGTTAGAGAGAGAGAAAGAGAGAAGCAGCCCGTGCCTAGTAGGAGTTCAGCTCAGTGAGAGGCTCCATTAGCCAGTGGTAAGAATGTGATCTACTTCTACACTACTGCTAAGAGGTCCCAACCTGCTTGGATTTTCCAAATCTATTTGGATATTGTGCCGCGTACTTAAACTTTCTTACTTGGCACCAACTCTACTTAGCACAACCTCTCTCTCTCTCTCATTGCATAATAACCAAACACACTTCAACGTGACTGTAGTCACGTGTTCACTCACTGAAAAATTCATTATAGGATTATGTCACTTACAAACAGATTTTTGCACAAAAATATACTTTTTTTCCCCCCTTCGCATTTGTAATTTTCGAGGAGGATCCGCCACTATGTGGTTGACAGGGGAGGACAGATTCAATAAAGCCTGAAGGAGCAGAGTAAATTAAAATGAAGTGCAGTGGGTGAGTATATGTAAGCTTTGGGTGAATGCTTGCACTGGTGAGATGGGAGATGATGTGTTTTCCTCTTCTTCCACAGATAACCAATAGTCCCTCGCGTATCTATCAGCGGGAATCTCAGAACACACACAGGGCAGAGCTGAAGCAGCTCACTAGACTGAATTTCAAATCAATGTTACACAACTCGTTCTGGCCTCTGATATTTTTGGCACACCGGGTGAGAAACAGGCAGAAGGAAACAGAAATATTCCCTACTTGAGATACTGAAATAGATGACATATTAAAAAATTGCATATACATGCATACTAGCCTGGACAAAACAGACTGAATCCCGCTCACCACTGTTTCACAGCTTTAGTCCGTTTTAACCAGGCTATATGCATACAGGAAAATACTAATGATGATCAGAAGGCAGGTGCTTCGTTTATCACTGTCGCTAGATGCTGATGAGCTTTTAAACGACTGCAAGACTGAGCTGGATGAGGTATGGAGGGAGACATATTCTCTGATCTACAACGTTTTTGTCTCTGTCAAAAATATATTGCTGCCTTTATAGTACATTAGAAGTGCTATTCACTTGCAATACGTTCTCATCAGAATAGAAAAGAATGACATTTAACCATTATAGTTATATGCCACATCATATTGGTCACGACAGAACTAAGCAAAACCCAGGTATCTGAAAGTTAATTATGCCCATACCAAAGAACAACCACAGACACGAATCACTTATTCTTTAAAAGTCATCATTATAGCTTAAACATTCGTTCTGTATACATCTGAATAACATAAGTTGAATGGAAACAGTAGCGTTGAATGACTGGGATAATAATAGATAGAATATTCATATATTCCAGGGTTTGGAGAATTAGGGGTCATTGTGTTTTTTAATTAGACTTGCTCCTGGTGGTTCCTGATGAGGATTACTGAGAATCTTTGCTCTGCAGCACCATCCTCTCCTCCTCTTTTCTCTCTTCTACACTTCCCTCCTCTCCTGTCCGCTCCTCCAGACTCCTATATCCATTTCATCTCTTCTATCCTCTCCTCCCGTCTCCTCTCATCTACGTCTCCCATCCTCCACTCCTCCCCCTCTCTTATCCTCTCTCCTCCCATCATCTCCTCCTCTACTCTCTCTTCTCACATCCTCTTATCCTCTCTCCTCCCATCATCTCCTCCTCTACTCTCTCCCTCTCTTCTCACATCCTCTCTCCTCCCATCATCTCCTCCTCAACTCTCTCTTCTCACATCCTCTCTCCTCCCCCTCTCTCATCATCATATTCCTCCCTCTCCTGGGATCTCCTCTCTCCTCTCCTATGCTGTGGATGAAAGTGTACCCCAGGCATCATCCAGGCTGTCTGTCTTGCACTCAGACCGAGTTTCTGTCAAGGCACATTTCAGACCAAGGAGAGAACTCTCTCTCTCTCTCTCTCTCTCTCTCTCTCTCTCTCTCTCTCTCTCTCTCTCTCTCTCTCTCTCTCTCTCTCTCTCTCTCTCTCTCTCTCTCTCTCTCTCTCTCTCTCTCTCTCTCTCTCTCTCTCTCTCTCTCTCTCTCTCTCTCTCTCTCTCTCTCTCTCTCTCTCTGTCTCTCTCTCTCTCTCTCATATACTGTATATATTGATGTGTATGTGAGTGTGCGTTCATACTTGTACAAGTCTCTGTATGTCTGTATGTACTGTATGTGTGTGTGTGTGCTGCCTGTGTGTCCCAGTGCTCCAGCCACCCTGTGGGTGGTCCTGTGTGAGAGGGGGATCAGGGCCTGACATATGGGTCCTCTACGTCTGGGTAATCACCCAGGGCTTGGCCATTTACACTCTATGCTGGTGTAGGGCACACATCAACATAAGGTTAACACATAATAACACAACACCACAAAGGATCATGGTCTACTTCCTAGACAGGAATATCACTGTACTACTACAGTGTAGTTACCACAATACACACTCTAAACCCAATGTCACTATTGATAGGTCTTTCAGCATCGACAGACACAACTTGTTGTTGAAAGGGGTTCATTCCTCTATTCATATCCTGTTTTACTGTATGTGTTTAATGTTTAGTATATATTCATGCATTTGTGACAAACAGGAGAACATTGACCCACAAAGTGTGAATTAACATCTATGAAAGCTTTGTTACTATGGCTACAGTATATTCTCTAGTTTGTTCCATAGGCCCACAGCTGTTTTAGAACCATCTCTGTTTTTCTTTATCCTTAATTGACTGGCAGTCGGAGCATATTCATCCGAGATCTCCAGAGTTTAACTCTCCACAGACAGAGTGGTGCTCAGTCAATGATGGCTCAGAACAAAAGAGCTTGGATCGCTGTGAAGACCTGCCGTAAAGCTGCAGAATTATACTGGGCTTTTGGGATCCTTCCACAATCGTCTTAGTGGCTCCCTGGAATCACAAGTTCAGTTGGAGTATGTAAGTAACATACTGCATATTATTTATATTTCCATGAACCCATTTATTCCCATGAATTCCAGTAGCTAGGCCTACTGTATGCTGTTGTCACTGCTTGCTAGGCTTAGGGTGGCAAAGGGTGGGTATATAACTGGAAACTTTTGAAGTTTACCAGTAAACTACCTGAATTTTCATCTTTCAATGATTTTATGTAATCTATCACAAGATATCTAGTGGCCGTTTTTGGTATCACATGTGTCTGTAGTTATCGCTGGCCTTCTCTCTGGCCTTACCACATGTAAAATGTATGAAATAATTCAATAAGATGATTTTAAAACATTTAATGACAAAGCTGTAAAACATTATCCTAAATATAAACCATGAACTTAGTGAATACCATTGGTGTTTAATATGATGTTTAATATGAAGGTTTCAGCATGAAATATCCTTTCTATTTTTTCGCACACTTCTTTTACTATGTCAAAATGTATTTGTTGTCAATGTTAGGCGTCAAAAAATTAAATAGTTGGACGAGTTGCAGAGTTAATTGAAAATAATGTAATTGTTGATTAGATACTTTTTCCATTAACTCGGCTATTTTCTCTTGAACCATATGTTCTATCTACTAGACACTCATGTGCAATATGGACACAGATATAACAAAACAATATTATGTATGAATACGTTTTTTAAATACCAAAGTTACGATAGATTGCTATATATTGCTGAAGATTCCAGTAACTTTGGTAAATTACCGGTAGCTTTGCAACCCTAGCTAGGCTACTATATTGTGTATGTAAAATATGTTTGGTTTTATAATGAGTTGAAAACAAATTTAACATTGATAAAGTAATTTGACTGCCTTGCTTTAAATCATTTCCCACAATGATTTAATCATTTCACTACTATTTTCCACAAGGCCATGTAATAGATGAATGTAGGCTACTAAAACACAGTAAGTACTAGTCTTTTCTCTCCTGCAGCTACAGCGCTAGCAACAACTATCCCATCATCTGATCTGATTACTGATGTGCTCTTTACTAACAGATGTGCATTTTAGAACAGGTGTAGCTCTTTCCTGCAGTCAAATGACCTAGTGGCCTCATGGGTGGAATGCTATTCATATTTTTCATGACTTCATTATTATTTTCTTTACATTTCTGGTGTTTTTATGAAAAACGTTTTTGTTATATTTCAGTCTTCTGCGATGTATATAAAGTGTAATACTGTGATGCAAACTCAAAATGTAATACACTTCAACTCTATATCTGACATGGTACAGGTGTGTTCTTTTTTAAGGTCCATAACCATGTGTATGAGGTGTATACTTTTGCTTAAGACTACCAAGAAACACTATGTTTGAACCTGATATAGCCGACTGCAGTAAAAGGTTATTAAAATGTCTTCATTTTGAATATATCAGCTGGGGATGTGCCAGACTGTGCAGACACATGTGTGTCCCAAATGGCAACATATTTCCTATTTAGTGCACTACTTTGTATTCCCTGTTTAGTGCACTACTTTTGCCCAAAGTAGTGTACTACACAGGGAATAGGGTGCCATTTTGGGATACACCCTATATATTACAGTATCTCCTGGTGGGACAAAGTTATGGGGTGAATTGAACTGTCGGCCACATATCCAGTTTTAGCCTCAGGTCCTGTGAAGGCTATTGGCTAAGTGGCTTCCTATCTTCCTATGGCCTTTTTTTGTGTCAGTCAGGGTGTCTACAGGGTAAAAACAATACCACAGAACGAACACTGTTCAGCATCTCTCTCGCGCTCTCTCTCTCTCTCCCCCTCTCTCTCTCTCCCCCTCTCCCCCCCTCTCTTTCTCTCTTTCTGAGGAAACCATGTTCCATGTATATGTCCACCATCAGTCTTTACATCATTCATAATCCACCATTTTAGGCTAGATTTCTTGGAGGGCATTAGTTGGGAAATGCATGGCCATTATTTTCCTCATCAAGAGCATGTGGTTGGGTCGTCAAGAGAAGGAAGGGAGGAAGGGAGGGGAAGAGGAGAGACGAGGCGGTATAGCTGAATAAGCAATGACACAGAGATTAATTCTCATCAGCAACTCTGCTAATCTCTAAATCTGCAATTTACTATGTTATAAATAATGGTGGCGTGGTCGGCAACACAAAAACACAGCGACTTTACAAATTACAGTTCAAGGTTCACGCAAACAAGAATAGGTCACATTAGGTTGATTCTAGGGGTTGGTCCCAATTGGCACCCTATTCACTATATAGGGTGCTACTTTGACCAGGGCCCATTGGGAATAGGCTGTCATTTGAGACCAGGTTTGTTGAGGAAGCCTGCGTTGTGCTCCGTATCCAATATTGGGATTATGATTATCCCCTGAGTTGGAGGTGGAACTCAGCGGGGGGGGGGGGTCTACACTACAGTGGGCTGAACCTGAGTGATGCTTCTCCAGGGATGAACTCTTCCCAGGCTGCAACGGGCTTCGTGCTAGCTGTTAGAGGAGAGACAGGAGACACCCTGAGGCTAGCCTGGTTCCAGCTCTGTTGGAGCTGTCTTGCTAACTCCTTTGGCCGGCAATGACCATAGGAGTTGGCAAGAAAGCACAGATGTGGAACCAGGCTAGCCTCAGGGTGTCTCCTGTCTCTCCTCTAACTGCTCCAACCTCCATTCATAGCTGGATGCTCAGCTACAGTAGCTAGGTTACGATGTCACAGCCAACGGAAAACCTCACCAGGAAACAAGAACATAGAGGACTGAGAAGTGCTCTCTCTCTCTCTTCTAATACTGAGATACTGTATGTTCTGTTAAGCTTACCTACAGGGGATTAGCGCTTTCAATGTGGCAGCGATGGAATGAACTCTGAAAGGAGGTGATCCTTTCTTAGACTTTTAGGGATGAAAATAAATTCATGATAGACTTTGTGGCCGATTCTGAATTACAGAGTAAGCAAAACAAACATGGCAGAGGAGGACATTCTCGTGTCAATGTGACGGTTAAATATCAAAATAAACAAGGCCGGGGGACTATATTGAACAATGAATACAGCTTATAGTTTAGCCTAAAATACCCCCAAAGATATGTGGTGTATTAATTCATGCACACTGCAGAAAACCGAAGCAAAAGTATTTTCAATGGAACACTTTTTGCAACGAAAACTAGCTTTTCTTTTAAGACAAGTTCAGGTTAATCCCTTCCTGTTTCAACTCATTTTCTTCCATTTGGTTCCTAGTGAATACACCACTTTGTTGTATGGTTAAAAACTGTCCTATGAGAAAGAGGATACAGTACTGTAACTGGTATTTTTATTTATTTTTATTTAACCTTTATTTAATTATAGTCTTGGTAGCAAGACTCCACCCATTACACTGGATCCTTCAGCTAACCTGATGAGGTCGCTACATCGGTAACGTACAGCACTGTGACAGAACGGTGATGCAAGCCGGGTATGTTGGGAATGCCACATGCTGTCCGAGAGTTATTTCCTCTCATAAAGTTGCGTCTGGCCCGGCACTCTGGGCAGATATAAAGGAGTCATGTGAAGTGGGAGAACAGTCAGGAATTCATGTTCCCTAGAGAAGAGCAGCCAGTTGTTTCAATCCTTCACAGGTTTAGAGAGAGATGGAGAGAGAGAGAAAGAGATGAGAAGATGGGGATAGAGGGGAACACAGAGAGGGAAGAAATAAAGAAGGTAAGAGGAAACAGAGGGGAAGTTACAGATTTACAGATTTAATATTATTTAAAAAATTATAAAATGCTGAATGCAAAAATATGTCCCCATCTTCCGTAACACTAGGCCTAAAAGTGGCAACACAGGATCAGAAAGTGGCACAAAGGCCTGTTGCTATGGTAATGAGGACAATCTGTATGGCTTTCAGCCTCTTAGTGCTGATAGGGATCGTAAGCACTTTTCACTGCTTGTCCCTGTGTCTCAGCCCTCAGCTGGAACACAAAATCAATGGGTATTTACCAGAACGAGTGTCCCAAATGAGCCACTACTATACCTACCATATATTGCACTATTGACAAGAGCCCTATGGGCCGTGGTACAGTGCATTCGGAAAATATTCAGACACCTTCCCTTTTTCCACATTTTGTTACTTCACAGCCTTATTCTAAAATGGATTAAATAAACATTTTCCTCATCAATCTAAACATAATACCCCATAATGAGAAAGTGAAAACAGGTTTTTAGAATGTTTTGCTAATTTATATATATATTTTTTAACAGAAATGCCTTATTTATATAATGCCTTATTCAGACCCTTTGCTATTGAGCTCAAGTGCATCCTGTTTCCATTGATCATCCTTGAGATGTTTCTACAACTTGATTGGATTCCACCTGTGGTAAATTCAATTGATTGGACATGATTTGAAAAGACACACACCTGTCTATATAAGGTCCCACAGTTGACAGTGCACGTCAGAGCAAAAATCAAGCCATGAGGTCGAAGGAATTGTCCGTGGAGCTAAGAGACAGGATTGTGTCGAGGCACAGGTCTGGGGAAGGGTAACAAAACAATTCTGCAGCATTGAAGGTCCCCAAGAACACAGTGGCCTCCATTTGTAAATGGAAGAAGTTTGGAACCACCAAGACTCTTCCTAGAGCTGGTTGCCCAGCCAAACTGAGCAATCGAGGGAGAAGGGCCTTGGTAATGTAGGTGACCAAGAACCCGATGGTCAGTCTGACAGAGCTCCAGAGTTTCTCTGTGGAGATGGGAGAACCTTCCAGAAGGACAAACCATCTCTGCCGTACTCCACCAATCAGGCCTATATGGTAGAGTGGCCAGACGGAAGCCACTCCTCAGTTAAAGGCACATGACAGCCCGCTTGGAGTTTGACAAAAGGCACCTAAAGAACTCTCAGACCATGAGAAACAAGATTCCCTGGTCTGATGAAACCAAGATTGAACTCTTTGACTGGAATGCTAAGCGTCATGTCTGGAGGAAACCTGGCACCATCCCTATGGTGAAGCATGGTGGTGGCAGCATCATGCTGTGGGGATGTTTTTCAGCGGCAGAGACTAGGAGACTTGTCAGGATCGTCGGAAAGATGAACAGAGCAAAGTACAGAGAGATCCTTGATGAAAACCTGCTCCAGAGGTTCACCTTCCAACAGGACAACAACCCTAAGCTCACAGCCAAGACAACGCAGGAGTGGCTTCGGAACGAGTCTCTGAATGTCCTTGAGTGGCCCAGCCAGAGCCCGGACTTGAACCCGATCAAACATCTCTGTAGAGAGATTATTTCAATCTGAAAATAGCTATGCAGCGACGCTCCCCATCCAACCTGACAGAGCTTGAGAGGATCTGCAGATAAGAATGGGAGAAACTCCCCAAATACAGGTGTGCCAAGCGTGTAGCCTCAAACCCAAGAAAACGAGAGGCTGTAACTGCTAACGAAGGTGTTTCAACAAAGTACTGAGTAATGGATCTGAATACTTATGTGATATTTCATTATTACATTTTTTATAAATGTGCAAAAGATTCTAAAAACCTGTTTTGGTTTTGTCATTATGTGGTATTGTGTGTAGATTGATGAGTAAAAAACAATGTAATCCATTTTAGAACACGTCCTGACCAACACTAAAACAAAGAAAACACAAAAGAACTATGGTCAGAACGTGACAACAAGACTGTAATGTAACAAAATTTGGAAAAAAGTCAAGGGATCTGAATACTTTCCGAATGCACTGTAAATGCCCTATGGGCCCTGGGAAAAAGTAGGGAATAGGGTACCATTTAGGATGCATGTCTGCTCCTTTTTATATATTGAGCCTCCTAGTATTCAGCAGCACCACATACTGTAGGCCTGGGAGCTAGAAGCTGAAGAGAAGAAGCGTATGTGAACGTGTCATGAAACTGCAGGGTTAGCAGAACGTTCCTCCCTGGCTTGAGCTTGTCAGTGGGGAAACAAAACAGTTGGAATACACCTCTCTCTCTCTCTTTCTCTCTCTGGCATCTGTGTTTAAGCAAGGTTGAAAGAAACTTAGAAAAAAAAACACTTACAATGTACTTCTGGATACAAAGTGTGGGGGAGAGCACTTTTTCTCTGGCCAACTGACAAAGTTGCTAAGGATATATATGCGTCAAGACTGCACTTTTAACTAACCCTCGACCCTAATTACGTTATATTGGGGTCGCAAGAGCTCCAATCTCCAACCAGGGAAAACAAACGTGGGTTTTTTATGTTTCTAAATCTAATATCAGGTTCTCGTTCTTCCGACAACTCAAGGCAGGTCTCACGGTGGAACTTGGCAGGCGGGTCCGATAGAAAGTGAGCTGCTAAGAGGGAAGGGGAGGGTTGTGGGAAGACAAGCCAAGATCCAATAAGGCCCAGTGTTGGAGTGCGATCAAACATTTCTGTGAAAAGGTTCTTCGAAAGGGCCTCTTGAAACCCCCCCAGCAGAGCCTCTGGTGTGGAGTCCAGTGATCATTAAGAATGTATTCAATGATGGTCAAAGTATTTGTCCGATAAATTAGAGCAAATATGTTCATTTCAGGCAGGCAATTATTTCCATGACTAAGCAGAAGATTGAGACCATTTGTGTGTGTGTGTGTGTGTGTCTACTTAGTGCAATTAATTGGGTCGTGACTAAACATTTGAGCCTTCATTATTATCCTCCATCTGTGTGGGTTCATATCTGGAGAAGACGTGTCATCCATTAGTTTGACCTAATGAGAAGTTTGGTTCCTCCAATTTACCGTCTGTCTCTCTATCTCTATCTCTATCTCTTTCCCACTCACTCACTCACTCACTCACTCACTCACTCACTCACTCACTCACTCACTCACTCACTCACTCACTCACTCACTCACTCACTCACTCACTCACTCACTCACTCACTCACTCACTCACTCACTCTGTCTCTCACCCTCTCTCTCTCTCTCTCACACACCGTCTCTGTCTGTCTCTCTCTCTCATCCTCTCTGTCTGTCTCTCTCTCTGAAAACAGAGATAATAGCCTACAGTACAGGACTACCTACAGCCTACCTAACTGCATTGCCACTTTACCCCTACCTATACAGTATGTCCATAGCCACCTCAATTACCGTGGTCCCATGTACATTGACTCTGTACTGGTACTCAATGTATATTGCATGTTATTTGTAGGCCTATGTAGCCAAATTGTATCTATGATCGTATGCTGTCCATTTCTGTTTTTTATATGTTCTACTTATATCTGTAAATTAACCAATGATATCAATGAAAAGGAGCTTTATAAATACAATTTATTGATTTGATTGATATCAAGCAACACCCGGCCATGATAACAGACACCTGTACGTGTCCTTTGACACTATATAAACTAGTGACCCGCCGTGTTTGTCATTATACCCTAATGAAGACAGCTTGTCTGTCCAAACGTTCTCCCAGAGTGTGGCTCTCCTTGTCTTTTTCAAGTGTTCTACTCCGCTAGCCAGCACCTCTTTCGCCTCCAGAACTCCCTGTATATAGCCATGTTTTTTTACTCATTATTGTTATTCGTTATTCACTGTGTATTTATTCCTTGTGTCATTATTTCAATCTTTTATATATATATATATTTCCATCTTTATCTTTAACTCTGCATTGTTGGAAATTACATTATGTAAGCATTTCATTGTTAGTCTACACCTGTTATTTACAAAGCATTATGACAACCAAAACGTGATTTGTATATCTCTGCTCTTTCTATCTCAAAGAGTTCAAATGTATCTCTCTTCTTTTTCTTTCCACAGTTCTCTCAGCTCTCTTAACTGTTTCACCATTTGTTCTAGAGTCCCAGCTGTCTGGCATGTGTGGGCTCTGGCTGGCAATTCCAAAGCCTGGTCGGTCAGCTAGGGTCACTAGGTAGGAGCCCAGCTCTCCATGACCCTAATCGCTCTCCCTCTGTCTCCCTCTCCTTAGACAAAGGAGTGCCATCGGTCCACCTGCTTCTTCTCTCCTCTTTTCCTCTCTTCTCCTTCTCTATGCTCTACTTCCCTCTCCTCTCATTTCCTCTCCTCTCCTTCTCTCTCCTTCACTCTACTCTCCTTCTCTCTCCTCTCTCGCCTCGCCTCTCCTCTCCTTCTCTCTCCTCTCCTTCTCTTTCCTTTCCTTCTCTCCTCTCTCCTCTCATTCTCTCTCCTCTCCTCTCCTTCTCTCTTCTCCTTCTCTCTCCTCTCCTCTCCTTCTCTCTTCTCCTCTCTCCTCTCCTCTCCTCGCCTTCTCTCTTCTCCTTCTCTCTCCTCTCCTCGCCTTCTCTCTCCTGCTCTCTCCTTTCCTTCTCTCTCCTCTCCGATTATTCTCTCTCCTCTCCATCTCTCTCTTCTCCTTCTCCTTCTCTCTTCTCCTTCTCTCTCCTCTGTTTCTACTTAAAGGACCTGGACGTACCACAAAAACAGTCAAACAGATAAACATCCACAACAATGGCAGTAGCAGTGAGGGAAGGGCTTGGCACTCAGCAGTGGCAGTTTATTTTGGACTCTCGCTCCCTCTCCCAAAACAACAACAGCATCCCGTGAGTGCTGCTCCATGGGGTTTATAGACACGGCTGCCATTTTCCCTTTAATTAATCCAACGTGAGCCTCATTAAAATGCCGTTTACCGGCGATGCATGAGTGATGACAGAACTGTGGCTGAGCTCTGTCTTTTATTTAGCGTCCTAATAAATAGATGCCACAGCCTCAGCTCCAGTGTGAAACTACATTCAACTCAAGGGTTCCCCACTGATTACTTGAGAAACTACAATCCTCCAACCAGGATTTCTAGGAAAACCTGTGAATTTGGAGAAAATTTGCGAAATTCTGCAACTCATAACACCATTTTGCTAAAAGTAGTTTTGTAAATGGATTTGAGTTTGAGGTCTCAAATCAAAAGTGTTTGTGTTTGTACTGTGTTTTTCCCCAACTTTCAATTTTCTGATTTAAATCTGTCAACATCCTTGTTATTCTGAAAGTGGTTTATAAGGACAAGTCCTAAATGGAACACATGCATCAACTGCTAAATGGCGGGTTCAAGATGTCATTGTGGTCAGACAGTGGGCGATGGTGGTGGTGGAAGTGGGGAAGCAGTTGGAAAAACATCTTGGGGGCTGTGTTTATTCCTGTGTAAGGGTTGAGCATACTGGCCATAGTCCAGCACCACCACACTCAAGGGATGTGTCACAAATGTTGTACTATTCCCAATGGGCCCTCAAAAGTAATATGCCATGTAGGGAACAGGATGCTATATGGGACACAGACAAGGATATTTCATGGAGGGAACATGATGATGTATGGGACGCAGACAAGGACATTTCATGGAGGGAACATGATGCTGTATGGGACGCAGACAAGGACATTTCATGGAGGGAACATGATGCTGTTTGGGACGCAGACAAGGACATTTCATGGAGGGAACATGATGCTGTTTGGGATGCAGACAAGGACATTTCATGGAGGGAGCATGATGCTGTATGGGACGCAGACAAGGACATTTCATGGAGGGAACAGGATGCTATATGGGATGCAGACAAGGACATTTCATTTAGGGAACAGGATGCTATTTGGGATGCAGACAAGGACATTCCTTGATTTCTATCTGCCTACTGTAGGTGAGAGCAGGGTGCACATCCAAAACCAAATTACCAAGATCTGCTTTTCTTTTGTGTGCTCCAGGTTATTTTGACTGTACCGTGGATGGATGATACTAACCAGTGGTGGAAAAAGTACCCAATTGTTATACTTTGGAAGTAAAGATTCCTTAATAGAAAATGACTCAAGTAAAAATGAAAGTCACCCAGTAAAATACTACTTGAGTAAAAGTTTAAAAGTATTTGGTTTTAAACATACTTAAGTATCAAAAGTAAATGTAATTGCTAAAATGTACTTAAGTATCAAAAGTAAAAGTAAAAGTATAAATCATTTAACATTCCTTATATTAAGCAAATTAGATGGCACAATTGTTTTTATTTATTGATAGCTAGGGGCACACTCCAACACTCAGACATCATTTACAAATGAAGCATGTGTGTTTAGTGAGTCCACCAGATAAGAGGCAGTAGGGATGCCCAGGGATGTTCTCTTGAGTGTGTGAATTGAACCATTTTCCTGTCCTGCTAAGCATTCTAAATGTAACAAATACTTTTGGGTGTCAGGGAAAATGTATGGAGTAAGGAATGTTTTCTTTAGGAATGTAGTGAAGTAAAAGTTGTCAAAAATATAAATAGTAAAGTAAAGTACAGATACCCCAATGAACTACTTATATTTTTACATAAATACTTTACAACGCTGATAATAACTACCCACTGTGTACATGCTACTAGACATTATAATGAGACCAAAGACAGTACACAATTCACTGGCCTGTATAGCATTATAATAGCTCAGTCCCTACAGCATTGTCACTGCACCCTGAGGATATGTGCTGCTGGTGATGAGAGCCAGTGGATCTGCTTTATGCCTTCCAGTGTTATTGATGTCGATATGAGATGAATACCATGGCCAATGTATCATCCCGTAACACCATTACAGTGTGATGCATCATGGTATAGAAGAACTAGTCCGACACATCCCACAGCAGGGTAGATTGTTCCTATCCTATTGAACCTATAGATGGAGCACATTCTTGTAGTGATACAGAAACCCCCCCCCCCCCCCCCCCCCCACACACACACACAATCAATCCCCCAACCCCTTTAACCATCAGAACAAGGACACAGAGAGACCGCACCAAAGGTTGCTGGACCGAATCCCAGAGCTGGCAAGGTAGAAATCTGATGTTCTGCCCCTGAGCAAGGCAGTTAACCCATTGTTCCCCGGGCACCGAAGATGTGGATGTTGATTATGGCAGCCCCCCTCACCTCTCTGATTCAGAGGGGTTGGGTTAAATGAGAAAGACACATTTCAGTTGAAAGCATTCAGTTGTACAACTGACTAGGTATCCCCTTTCCCTTCCCTTTCCCATTCTCAACCCCCCATGGCTATATCTATCCATGCCTATCTCTCGAATCGGGGCCCTGTTCCACTGCGGACAATACCCAGCATGAACAAATAGAGAGAAAGAGGGGGGGAGAGAACAAGCGAGAGAATGAGAGAGAGTACGAGAGAGAGAACGAGAGAGAGAAAACGAGAGAGAGAGAGAACGAGAGAGAGAGAGAGAGAACAAGAGAGAGAATGAGAGAGAGAAAACGAGAGAGAGAGAGGACGAGAGAGAATGAGAGAGAGAGAGAGCGAGAGAACGAGACCACCTCCAGAATCCACCTCTAGCACACAGGGGCTCCTCTGTTTGAACCGTTGCCCAGCCAGAGGGGAGGGAGAGCGGGGGTGGAAAGGAAATGGGTGGGCAAGGCAAGGCAACCTCCATGGATCAGGTTCCCATCCTCCAGGTGCCCAACCTCCATGGATCAGGTTCCTATCCTTCAGGTGCCTCCCTGACCTAGCAGATACGAGACCTGTTCACAAGGGCCCCTCCTACATCCTGGACACACAAAGAACCCAGGGGACCAGCAACAGACTCTGGTTTAATTGGGAGACAATGAATTCTATTCTTGTGTCGTGTTTCTACTCCCTTCCCCTGGTTAGGGGACTTAAGGGAACAGGGAGTCATGTGGTGTTCAAGGAGTGAACTCAGTGAGACTGAGGGAGGTGAAGCGTTCCCAGCTCCCACAATGGAAGCTTTTAAACCTTTGTCTTTTGTCACAAAGCCCATGGTATAGTATACATGTTCATTGTACAAAAGGCTCTCTGACAAAGTGCTGTTTGTTCATTGCAAAGTGTTGGTTAGTCATATAGATTACTAGTTGCTTGGGTAGCGGATCAGAAGAGAAATGTCTGTCTCACCAGAGCTGGACTAATAAAGTAGCATTATTTTTAGTTTGTGAAAAGGGTGGCAGGTAGCCTAGCGGTTAGAGCGTTGGGCCAGTAACCGAAAAGGTCACTGGTTTGAAACCATGGAGAATCAGTCAATGTGCCCTTGAGCATGGCACTGAACCCTAGTTTCTCTGGATAAGAGTGTCTGCTAAATGACTAAAATGTTAAAAATGGATGCCTACAGGGAAATGTAGTTTCTTAATGATATGTAGTCTTGTAGAGGGGGTGGGCCTAGACCTCCTGCTAGGTTGTGAGGAAGAAACACCACCACTAAAGGAAACGAAAGAAATACAACTGTGGGATTTCTCTCAACACCGCCTTGAAATAAAAAATATTCTAAATCTAAATGCGCAGCCAAAAACACAATTAACGTGATTATACGGATACAGACAGGAAGGAATTTAGAAAATGCGAGGCCATTGGCAAGATTTGACTTGCATGGGCTAAGTAGTTTTCCACCTAGGTGAAATACATTGCAAAAAGAGCGTGTCTTAATCATAGATGTTAGATTCACCAAACCAATGAGATGCCAATTAGGCTTTGAAATTCCTCGCGGTTAAAAAAGAGACATGCAGGGTTGAACTTTTTGTTTCACCACCTGCTTTGAGCAGACAGACACTGTGGCTTCCCATAACTTTAGGTTTGACTGTTCTTAAAAGGCATGTTTTATTTAACCTTCATTTCGACAGGCAGCCATGCTGAGACCAAGGTCTCTTTCACAGACGAGCCCTGTATACACAGCAATACACATCAATATACACAATACACATCAATATTCACATTAATATACACTATACACATCAATACACATCAATATACACAATACACATCAATACACAACAATATACACAATACACATCACAATACACATCAATATACACATCAATATACACAATACACATCAATATACACAATACACATCGCTATACAAATCAATATACACATCAATATACACAATACACATCAATATACACAATACACATCACTATACACACCAATATACACAATACACATCACTATACACATCAATATACACATCAATATACACATCAATACACATCAATATACACATCAATACACATCAATATACACAATACACATCACTATACACATCAATATACACATCAATATACACAATACACATCACTATACACATCAATATACACATCAATATACACAATACACATCACTATACAAATCAATATACACATCAATATACACAATACACATCACTATACACATCAATATACACAATACACATCACTATACACATCAATATACACATCAATATACACAATACACATCACTATACAAATCAATATACACATCAATATTCACATTAATACACAAAAAGCAAAACACATTTTTCAGTAAAAAGGTCCTTAATTTTAGCGAGCCTTAGAGATTTTTCCACAAGTAAGCAAAATAACCGAACTCAGTGGACATGGCCGGGATGGAAGAATACTCAGGAGTTTAGGTTTCTTGGTTTGCTCTGTTCTTAAAACAAGCACTCCGGAATCTCCAATATTCCTCACTGCATTATAGGCTGCATCCCAAATAACACACTGTTTCCTTGCTTTATAATACCGCTCATCTATAATGGTTGTCAGCCCCAAATGTATATGATAAATCTGGTTGACTATACTGTTTGTAATGGGAATATTTAAGATGAATAAAGTTCATATTCATTTACAAGTAATTAACACAATGCTTAGCATTTATATGTTTTCCCTTTATGTAAAAGACATGACTTCAGGTGTTCTATTTGTGACACTCATTTGTGTAGGGGTTGATGGTCACTACACTTTATACTGAATGTTATGGATTGTTCAAAGCAATCAAAGTTACACAGATCTGTAGAAGTGGTCGCAGGTGCAGCGAGATACTTGTGTTTCTAGCACCAACAGAGCAGTCATAACTAGAAATACAACACAATGCACACAAACTACAAAAAGTTAAAAATAAAGAAATTAAGAAACGAGGAATGTCAGACTCCGGAATATATATATATATATATATTGAACATATATATATTGAATATTGAACAAAAATATAAACACAACATGTAACGTGTTGGTCCTCTTGTTTCATGAGCTGAAATAAAAGATCCCAGATATTTTCCATAGGCACAAAAAGCTTATTTCTCTCAAATGCTGTTAACATCCCTGTTAGTGAGCATTTCTCTTTAGCCAAGATAATCCATCCACCTGACAGGTGTGGCATATCAAGAAGATGATTAAACAGCATGATCATTACACAGGTGTATCTTATGCTGGGGAAAATTAAAGGCCACTCTAAAATATGCAGTTCTGTCACACAACACAATGCCACAGATGTCTCAAGTTTTGAGGGAGCACGCAATTGGCATGCTGACTGCAGGAATGTCTGTTGCCAGAGAATTGAATTTCTCTACCATCATCGTATAGAATTTGGCAGTACGTCTAACTGGCCTCACAACCGCAGTATGACATAATGTGGAGCGGTTTGCTGAACAGAGTTCCCCGTGGTGGCAGTGGGGTTATGGTATGGGCAGGCATAAACTACGGACAACGAACGCAATTGCATTTTATCGATGGCAATTTGAATGCACAGAAATACTGTGATGTGATCCTGAGGACCATATCTGTAACCAACAGATTTCTATCTGTATTCTCAGTCATTTGAAATCCATAGATTAGGGCCAAATTAATTTATTTCAATTGACTGACTTCCTCATATGAACTGTAACTCACTTAAGTGTTTGAAATTGTTGCATGTTGCATTTATATTTTTTTCAGTATGTATATATATATATATATATGTACAGTATATAAGGGTGTGTATAGACAGTATGGCCAGTATATGAATAGAAAAGGTGTATACAGCAGTAGTTATATAGAATGAATGTAACGGCTTCCGTCGGTAGAAGGAGAGGAGGACCAAAGCGCAGCGTGGTATGTATCCATATTTATTAGAATACTTTTTCTATAATGAACAAAACAATAAACAGACGAAAACCCAACGAAGCTACAGTCCTGAACTAGAGAACACAAAAACAGATGAATGCAAGAACAGGAACAATCACCCACAAACCAACAGTGAAAACAGGCTACCTTAATATGGTTCCCAATCAGAGACAATGACAAACACCTGCCTCTGATTGAGAACTATATTAGGCCAAACAACAAACCCAACATAGAAACACAAAACATAGAATGCCCACCCAACTCACGTCCTGACCAACACTAAAACAAGAAAACACAAAAGAACTATGGTCAGAACGTGACAATGAACCTTGACTAGAATAGAGTACATACACATAAAGGGCAAAACAGTATATAAACATTATTAAAGTGACCAGTGTTCAATGACTCTATGAGTATAGGGCAGCTCTAAGGTGCAGGGTAGAGTAGCAGGTGGTTGCCAGAACGATACCAGAAACGCGATAGCAGATTTAACTTCTTTAGGAAAATAGCCCCAATATTTTACCTACAGCAGGTTTTTAAAGGACCGAAGAGATTGGTCTGCTTCGTGTTTTCATTTTTGGCATGGAAAAAATATTGCGATACTGGTATTGTCCCGGCAGTAACAATGACTAAGGTTCAGGGTAAAGTACTTGGTGGAGGCCGGCTAGTGGTAACTGTTTAACAGTCTGATGGCCTGGAGATAGAAGCTGTTCATCTCTTGCTGTTTATCTCATATTTCATGTGCTCATATCTGTGGATAGTGATTGACGCCAGACTGGAGGTACAAGGACAGAGATTGTTCTAGGACCCTGTGTGATTCTGTAGCAGCTGATGTTGTGACTTCCTACAATCCTGTTAGCAGGTATTTACAGAACATTGGTGCTGTGAGATTACAATATAAGGGCCTGATTAGAGAAGGTGAGTGAGATATTTTCTCTCCCTGTTGCAACTTGTATTAAACCAGATTGATTTTGATTGACTCTTTAATTCATCAGAAAATCCCTAGTAAACTGTTGTTGCCATGCAGATTATATCTCAATACTTGACACTTTCGTGGCGCAATGAAAAACCCCAAACTATCACTTACTTCCTTTGAAATTTGATTTCCTCTCATCACATAATCCCACCACTTGTCTTTGTTAGATCAATAGCATGTACAGTTGAAGTCGGGAGTTTACATACAGTTAGGTTGGAGTTATTAAAACTCGTTTCTCAACCACTACACACATTTCTTGCTAACAAACTATAGTTTTGGCAAGTCGGTAAGAACATCTACTTCCTTCATGACACAAGTCATTTTTCCAACAATTGTTTACAGACAGATTATTTCACTTATAATTCACTGTATAACAATTCCAGTGGGTCAAAAGGTAACTACATACACTAAGTTGACTGTCTCTTTAAACAGCTTGGAAAATTCCAGAAAATGATGTCATGGCTTTAGAAGCTTCTTATAGGCTAATTGACATAATTTGAGTCAATTGGAGGTGTACCTGTGGATGTATTTCAAGGCCTACCTTCAAACTCAGTGCCTCTTTGCTTGACATGGGAAAATCAAAAGAAATCAGCCAAGACCTCAGAAAAACAATTATAGACCTCCACAAGTCTGGTTCATTCTTGGGAGCAATTTCCAAACGCCTGAAGGTACTACGTTCATCTGTACAAACAATACTACGCAAGTATAAGCACCATGGGACAACACAGCCGTCATACCACTCAGGAAGGAGACGTGTTCTGTCTCCTAGAGATGAACGTACTTTGGTGCGAAAAATGCAAATCAATCACAGAACAACAGCAAAGGACCTTGTGAAGATGCTGGAGGAAACAGGTACAAAAGTATCTATATCCACAGTAAAACGAGTCCTATATCGACATAACCTGAAAGGCCGCTCAGCAAGGAAGAAGCCACTGCTCCAAAACCGCCATAAAAAAAGCCAGACCACAGTTTGCAACTGCACATGGGGACAAAGATTGTACTTTTTGGAGAAATGTCCTCTGGTCTGATGAAACAAAAATAGAACTGTTTGGCCATAATGACCATCATTATGTTTGGAGGAAAAAGTGGGAGGCTTGCAAGCCAAAGAACACCATCCCAACCGTGAAGCACGATGGTAGCAGCATCATGTTGTGAGGGTTCTTGGTTGCAGGAAGGACTGGTGCACTTCACAAAATAGATGGCATCATGAGGGATGAAATTATGTGGATATATTGAAGCAACATCTCAAGACATCAGTCAGGAAGTTAAAGCTTGGTCGCAAATGGGTCTTCCAAATGGACAATGACCCCAAGCATACTTCCAAAGTTGTGGCAAAATGGCTTAAGGACAACAAAGTCAAGGTATTGGAGCGGCCATCACAAAGCCCTGACCTCAATCCTATAGAACATTTGTGGGCAGAACTGAAAAAGCATGTGCGAGCGAGGAGGCCTAAAAACCTGACTCAGTTACACCAGCTCTGTCAGGAGGAATGGGCCAAAATTCACCCAACTTATTGTGGGAAGCTTGTGGAAGGCTACCCGAAACGTTTGACCCAAGTTAAACAATTTAAAGGCATGGCTACCAAACACTAATTGAGTGTATGTAAACTTCTGACCCACTGGGAATGTGATGAAAGAAATAAAAGCTGAAATAAATAATTGTCTCTACTATTATTCTGACATTTCACATTCTTAAAATAAAGTGGTGATCCTAACTGACCTAAAACAGGGAATTTTTACTAGGATTAAATGTCAGGAATTGTGAAAAACTGAGATTAAATGT
This sequence comes from Salvelinus alpinus, assembly GCF_045679555.1. Classification (NCBI taxonomy): domain Eukaryota; kingdom Metazoa; phylum Chordata; class Actinopteri; order Salmoniformes; family Salmonidae; genus Salvelinus; species Salvelinus alpinus. Next base: position 29,100,750 of record NC_092086.1, read on the forward strand.
ATTTGTCTAAGGTGTATGTAAACTTCCGACTTCAACTGTATGTAGCCTGGTCCCTTATCTGTTTATGCTGTCTAGCCAACGCATATGATAATTGTTTACAACACAGCATAAACAGATCTGGGATCAGGCTATTTATAGCCTAAAACTGGAAAACTGGAAAATCACACTGTAATGAACAAGAAATGTCACAATCCAGTGACCCAGGCTGAGAGCCCTGCCTTCCCTGACTGCGCCCAGATCAGTATATTACATAAGAGACCCACTCATACTCCTGCCACTCATAGCCTCATCCACAGATCCCAGATCAGCTGTAATCATATTGAGACGTGGAGACCCACAATGCCACAGAGCACCACCGAAAAAATCATAGAGAGAGAAAGAGACAATGGGAGGGAGGGAAAGAAGGAAGGGCCGGATTAGGATCAAACGTACCGCGGCAAATCTAATAAACAAGTCCAACAAGAGAGCATTCTGGGAAGGCAGTGCGTGGAGCTTGTAGCTGCCACTGGAGCTGACCTAGTAAAACATTTAGAAGAGCTATCTGAGGAGGCTAGTGTGTGTGTGTGTGTGTGTGTGTGTGTGTGTGTGTGTGTGTGTGTGTGTGTGTGTGTGTGTGTGTGTGTGTGTGTGTGTGTGTGTGTGTGTGTGTGTGTGTGTGTGTGTGTGTGTGTGTAGGGGGGTGTGTATGAGGGGTAATGTCTGTCTCCGCTTCAGTTCGTGAATCTAAAATAAGACGTGTCTGTCTGTATGTCAGAGAAGTTTTGTCAGATTGGGGGTGACACACGGGCATAGCGGCAGGCACATGTTCCAAGCCAGACAGATGAGGTCAGCGAGGAAAGGAGTGTTTGAGGATAGACCACTACCTCCTCGCTCAGAGACATGGAGGGGGGGCACATAAGAGAGAGAGAAAGAAGAGGGAAAGAGGGAGATATAAAGAAAGGGGAGATAGGTGAGACAGACGGGGAGAGAGGAGAGAGAGGAGAGAGAGGTGACAGGAGAGACAGGAGAGAGAGGAGAGAGAGGAGACAGGTGAGAGAGGAGAGTGAGGAGAGAGAGGAGACAGGAGAGAGAGAGAGAGTGAGGAGAGAGAGGAGACAGGAGAGAGAGATGACAGGAGAGAGAGGAGAGCGAGGAGACAGGAGAGAGAGGAGAGTGAGGAGAGAGAGGAGACAGGAGAGAGAGAGTGAGGAGAGAGAGGAGACAGGAGAGAGAGGAGAGTGAGGAGAGAGAGAGAGTGAGGAGAGAGAGGAGACAGGAGAGAGAGGAGAGTGAGGAGAGAGAGGAGACAGGAGAGAGAGGAGAGTGAGGAGAGAGAGGAGACAGGAGAGAGAGTGAGAGTGAGGAGAGAGAGGAGACAGGAGAGAGGAGAGCGAGGAGAGAGAGGAGACAGGAGAGAGAGGAGAGTGAGGAGAGTGAGGAGAGTGAGGAGAGTGAGGAGAGAGAGGAGACAGGAGAGAGAGGAGAGTGAGGAGAGTGAGGAGAGAGAGGAGACAGGAGAGAGAGAGTGAGGAGAGAGAGGAGACAGGAGAGAGAGGAGAGAGAGAGTGAGGAGAGTGAGGAGAGTGAGGAGAGTGAGGAGAGAGAGGAGACAGGAGAGAGAGGAGAGTGAGGAGAGTGAGGAGAGAGAGGAGACAGGAGAGAGAGAGTGAGGAGAGAGAGGAGACAGGAGAGAGAGGAGAGTGAGGAGAGAGAGAGAGTGAGGAGAGAGAGGAGACAGGAGAGAGAGGAGAGTGAGGAGAGAGAGGAGACAGGAGAGTGAGGAGAGTGAGGAGAGAGAGGAGACAGGAGAGAGAGGAGAGTGAGGAGAGAGGAGACAGAAGAGAGAGGAGAGTGAGGAGAGTGAGGAGAGAGAGGAGACAGGAGAGAGAGGAGACAGGAGAGAGATTAGAGAAAATAGATAGAGAAACAGATAGAAAATAACAGTGAGATGAATAACAACACAGACAGACATCGTATCTTCTCATGCGAACACTTGTGACAAATGAAATGGAAATGTGTCACAGTAACACAGATTTGTGTGAACACACGCAGCCTCACATAGACCAGCATCACAGAACAAACAGTGAGAAGTCTGACCACTACAACTCTTATAGAGCGACACATACGCATGAATCTAAAATACACTACCGACAATTCATTCAGATCATGGTTGTAAAAAGACCAAATCCTCAGGTGTTTAACAATATCAGTGAAAAAATCCACAGCATTTTTATTTGAGTGAGATATCAAATGGTGTGAAGCCGTTGTGTTGACAGCCGCGCTGAACAGTAACTTAAATACTGAATGAAATGGGGTTGATGATGACTGTCTCATTATGACACGTTCTAAATATCCTACTGCTGGCCATTACTGTTCTAATGGATGGGTAGCTATGCACTTCCACTCAGATCTCCCCCAGGTGAACCATTACTGTTCTAATGCATGGGTAGCTATGCACTTCCACTCAGATCTCCCCCAGGTGAACCATTACTGTTCTAATGCATGGGTAGCTATGCACATCCACTCAGATCTCCCCCAGGTGAACCATTACTGTTCTAATGGATGGGTAGCTATGCACTTCCACTCAGATCTCCCCCAGGTGAACCATTACTGTTCTAATGCATGGGTAGCTATGCACTTCCACTCAGATCTCCCCCAGGTGAACCATTACTGTTCTAATGCATGGGTAGCTATGCACTTCCACTCAGATCTCCTCCAGGTGAACCATTACTGTTCTAATGCATGGGTAGCTATGCACTTCCACTCAGATCTCCCCCAGGTGAACCATTACTGTTCTAATGCATGGGTAGCTATGCACTTCCACTCAGATCTCCCCCAGGTGAACCATTACTGTTCTAATGCATGGGTAGCTATGCACTTCCACTCAGATCTCCCCCAGGTGAACCATTACTGTTCTAATGCATGGGTAGCTATGCACTTCCACTCAGATCTCCCCCAGGTGAACCATTACTGTTCTAATGCATGGGTAGCTATGCACTTCCACTCAGATCTCCTCCAGGTGAACCATTACTGTTCTAATGCATGGGTAGCTATGCACTTCCACTCAGATCTCCCCCAGGTGAACCATTCCTGTTCTAATGCATGGGTAGCTATGCACTTCCACTCAGATCTCCTCCAGGTGAACCATTACTGTTCTAATGCATGGGTAGCTATGCACTTCCACTCAGATCTCCCCCAGGTGAACAATTCACCGTGATTGGTCTTGAGAAGCCAGCACACACACGGGGCGCAAACACACGCATGCACACATACACAAGCAGGCATGCACACACGCAACCCATGCAGGCATTTTCATAGAGGTGAGAGAGAGAGAAATGTATTGCATTCATGCTAAAACAGAAAGCTTAAGTCGGTTTGAGAATGTAAAATTGTTATCAGTCCGTGTTCTGACTTCCCAGACAGTAACACAGAGGCCAGCAGGGATGAGGAGAGAGGAAATATAAAATGAAAGAAGAGAGGGAGGTAGGAGGGCAGAGAAATCATTTCAGATGAGCAATCCTCGTCTCCATTAGATCAGCAGCTTCAGAGTCAAATTAAAGAAGGCTTTAGCGAGACTGGACACTGTAGCTGCTTACCAATTGGCACCCTACTCCCTATATAGTGCACTACTTTTGACCAGGGCCCATATGGTTCTGATCAAAAGTAGTGCACTATGTAGGGAATATGTTTCAATTTGGGACTTAACCTGCTCGCTGCGAGCAGAATAACTGGGCCTGGCCCACTTCAGGCTGAGTTGTGGAACAGATGTCTTCCAAGCGTTACACAGGGCCGGTGCCATGGAGATTGTGTGTGTGTGTGTTTGTGTGTATTTGCATGTGCGACCGTGTTTGTGTACATGTGTGTGTGTGTGTGTGTGTGTGTGTTGGAAGGAATTTCACTGCCCTCTGCATCATCTGCAGCTTACCACGTCAAACTCACTCATCGCATTGGATGAGTGATCTCCAACACATTGTCCAGGAAACCAGGAACAGAATAACAACTTTCCCAGCCAACGTGTTAAAAACAGAAACAGTCAACTCACATTAATTCTACCTCTTGGCTTCATCGTGGCAATAAATCTCTCTCTCTTTTGGTATTTTTCTCTGTTCTCACTCTCTGTTCCCTCTCTCTCTCTCTATCGCTCTCCCTCTCTATCTCTTTCGGTCTCTCTTCGTCTCTCTTTCTCCCTCTCTCCCCTCTCTCTCACTGTCTCCCTCCATTTCTCTCTCTCTATGTCTCCCTCCCGTTCTATCCTACCCCCCTATCTCCCCCCTATCTCTCTGAGTAGTAAACAGAGGTGACACCTGTCACCAGTTGACATATGAGACAGTGAGAGCCTGTTATTGCTCATGACAGACTACATTATGAATCAACCGAGCTCTTCATTATCTCAAGAATTGTGTGATTTCTGGAATTTCCAACTCACATGTCTGACAGTTTTCCTTTGTGCTTCCAGGCTTATTAATCTATGTTTGTCTATTTTATTCATAATTACATATTTATGTGGATCTAATCTATTCTCCGAGCCATGATCAGAAGCGCCAGGGCTAACAAATTGATGCCTGATGCACATGGACACAGCATCATGATCAGCTCGCTTCCCTGGAGGAGAACAGGCACACTTGTCGGTGCGAGGGGACGGATCCTGATGTACATATTGAGTAAAAGTGACAAGCGAGGCCCAACTGTAACTAGCGTTGCACGATCAGACGCTGAGGCTCAGGAACCTCTCAGTGCCAAGGGTTAGCTAACGCTAACCTAGTAGCTGTAACTAACTCAGGATCAGGTTAATGCAAACCACTAACTGGTACTTAGGTACAGAGCTGCCAAGGGTTTACTAACGCTAACTGCTAACCGCTAACTGCTAACTGCTAATCAGGTGCAGAAAGTTGATCAATCTGAGCGTAAAACAAACTAATGTGTCATTTCATCCCACATAAGACACATCTGTACAATCATAACCAGAAGTCAGATTGACCTACCCAATGTGCTGATTTCTTAGGATTTATAGATTGAGGGTTATTTCCTATAGTGTGAAACACTGCATCTGGTGCAGCTCCTCTAAAGTTCTGTTCAACATGTGTGTGTGTGTGTGTGTGTGTGTGTGTGTGTGTGTGTGTGTGTGTGTGTGTGTGTGTGTGTGTGTGTGTGTGTGTGTGTGTGTGTGTGTGTGTGTGTGTGTGTGTGCGTGCGTGCGTGCGTGCATACTGTACCTCCACACGTGTATGTGTATGATTGTGCTGTATGAGCTGCAGCTGTGCAGACAGCTGTCCGTGGTAACTGGCTCCATCCGCTCTGACACGTCCGTGCAACCACACACATACACATGCATGCGCGCACACACACACACACCCACACACACACACACACCCACACACACACACCTCAATGCTCCTCCATTTCATGTGAACTAATGGAATTTTTATAGTCCTCCATTGGCCCTGTTAAATGAACCATGTCATCTCATTTGACTTCCAGAGAAAAGGAAGAGAAAACATAACGGACTGCATTTCAACATTCAGTCCTCCCTCCTTCTTTTTGTCCTTCTTACATGGATCGCAAAATGTCGGGCGTGAGACAGAGAGGACAGCTCTGTGTTAAGCTGGGGGTTTGAATACAGAAGAGGGAATTGTAGATTGTGTATGCCCATGGCTTTTATCCATGAAAGAGAGAAATTTCCCCTCCACTTTTCCCACAGCGGATTGGGAGCAGTCGTGCACGTTTTAACTTTTGGATTTAGCCATTTGGATCAAGCTCAATCTGTGGAGTTGGATTTACGATCCACTATTCAGAGGATGGGAGCACTGATCCCTGGCCTCTCTGAGTTTCACTTTCAATCAATCCCCATTTCTCATCAACAACCCTGACAGAAAACCCCTAGAATTCACCACAAAAGGTCTCAGTACGTAACAAGACAGTAATTTACTCCTTGCTGTGAGAGAGAGTGAAAGAGTGCCTGCATGTATGTATGTGTGTGTGAAATGTGCAATATGTATGATGCAACACGACCAGAATCCACTCAGAGATAGTGTACAAATATTCCAGCCACACGAAACTACCAAGACAACGTAAACGATATTCTGTAGTAAAATGTGCAGAGATCAATACGAAGAGTTATCAACTTGATATAATCAATCTCATGTTATCAGGCCATAGGAATACAACCAGATGAATCTGTCTCTCTGTGGGCAGAGACTTTACGGGTGATGGATAGAGTATCAAATTGGATTCTCTCTCTCTCTCTCTCTCTCTCTCTCTCTCTCTTTCCTCCATCCCACTCCCTCTTCTCTATGGTGAGTTGCAATGGGCAGTCAGAGATTGACAAAACCCAGACAGAGAGAGCAAGAGAGAGAGAGAGGGGGTCCTATATGTATGAGTTTATGGTTGGAAAATAACTATTAACAGCCTGAACTGATGAAAACACAGCAGCCTTTTAGTGCAGGCAGTAAAGAGGCCACTGCCAAACACACATTGGGGTCCTCGCAGGGCTGAGAGATGAAGCCTTGTTATTTCTCATTGAGTTCATGTGGACTAGATATACTGTAAGCGAGTTCCTACCTCACCTCCCTCAGGCGCATACATCCATGGGTGCAGCGCGAAGGGACAAACACACATGGGTCCTATATATATACACGGGACACGTGTGTGTAAAGCACCCCTGTGCACCGAGATTCTAGCCCGAAAGCCAAACAAACACTTCTCTGCCTTTCCGTAACCAATAAGTTAAAGCGTTTCCCGAGTTGTTTATTCAGCACTCGGTGCGTCAACCATTTTGACCTAGCACCGAGCGGATATCTATTTGTGGAAAATCATAGAAGAGAAGGAAACGCAGGGCTTGTTGTTTCCTCTATGAGGATGAGCTGCATTCTGTCATCGCATTTCTCTGCGCCAATGTTGTTCCCTTTCCTCCCTTTTGACAAATCCAATTAACTTGACATTACAGCGCCTGTATACCATGCCCAAATCTGCCATGCCAGCTTCGGTTGGCGCAGGGTGGGTGCCACTGCCCACTGCCCAGGATGGATGCCAGGCTCGGGGCAGGGCAGGGCAGGGAGGCAGCGTGGCAGATGGGCACCCTTGTGGATGGGCCCTGGCATAGTGCATCTGTTCTGCAGCGATAGATAGAGCGCTCGGACCTCCTCCACGGCTGGCACTGCCAGCTCACAGACGTGGGCAGTGCCAACTACTGCATCGCTCCTCTCTGCTTTCTGTCTATGCCACAATCACTGTTCTGTCTCTTCGTCTTCTCTGACCTCCCTTACATACTCTCACTCCATACCCCTTCAATCAAACCTTCTGCCCTTCCATGCTCTCAACCACTTCCCCTCTTCTTGCCAACTTACAGACCCAGGGCAGAGCCAGATGTCTGATCAGGCTTCAGCTCTGTTCCTGTCTCCTCTGGTCTACCTCCTTTTCCTATATGGTGTCTCTCCATCTATCTGTCTCTGACCCCTTCTGCCCTGCCAGGCCTTACCCACCTCCCTCCTGCTGCTTCCTTCCCTCAGACATATCTCTCTCTCTTTCTCTCTCTCCTTCCCTGCTCTGATCTCCTCCCCTGTATTATGTGAGCCAGGACTCTTCACAGTGAGTCTGTGGGATAATGAAGCCCTTGACTGAACCACCCTGCAGGCCTACTTGTTGGCTCTCTACCAAGGGTGTGAGCATGAACTCCCCTTAGCCCCCTTGCTTATCTCTCCCACCGTCACGCCTCTGGAAGACTCATTGAAAATCTTTTCTCGAGGCATCGGAAATCTGAACACAACAGCATTCCTCCAAATGTGTCCTAGACCATCCTAGGACTCACTGCTGAGATCGATTCAGTTGAAATCTCAATAGGTTTTATGAACTCCATTCCATGTGCACTGAGCGGCGAGTTGAATTAGATGTTGAGGTTCTCAACCCTTCGCCGCAAAATCTAAATCCATACACACACATATTTTAGCTCTCCTAACTTTTTTATGAGGCCCTACAAACGGAGCAGTGGGCGGTTTGGCGAAGTGTCAGAGTTCTGGCGTGTCCGACCTCGCTCCTACCTCACACTGGTAGACACATTTAAATCAAGCTCAAAGGAAGTCAACATCGAAGCTGCTTTGATGCCTGGTGAACATCCAGATGCACAACTGGACATGTGGGGGAGGACCAACACACAGCTCAGTAGCTAGCACTCTGAAGATACACCACCCCGGGGTCCAGCTAAGACTCAAGGACACATCAATGTCATTGGAACCTATGAACAGGACCAGGAGAATTTCCTGCGTCCGGTCATATGAACAGGGAAACTCCGGCCCCTAGTATGTAGTTATAGCATATACAGTGGGGCAAAAAAGTATTTAGTCAGCCACCAATTGTGCAAGTTCTCCCACTTAAAAAGATGAGAGAGGCCTGTAATTTTCATCATAGGTACACTTCAACTATGACAGACAAAATGAGAATTTTTTTCTCCAGAAAATCACATTGTAGGATTTTTAATGAATTTATTTGCAAATTATGGTGGAAAATAAGTATTTGGTCAATAACAAAAGTTTATCTCAATACTTTGTTATATACCCTTTGTTGGCAATGACAGAGGTCAAACGTTTTCTGTAAGTCTTCACAAGGTTTTCACACACTGTTGCTGGTATTTTGGCCCATTCCTCCATGCAGATCTCCTCTAGAGCAGTGATGTTTTGGGGCTGTTGCCGGGCAACACGGACTTTCAACTCCCTCCAAAGATTTTCTATGGGGTTGAGATCTGGAGACTGGCTAGGCCACTCCAGGACCTTGAAATGCTTCTTACGAAGCCACTCCTTCGTTGCCCGGGCGGTGTGTTTGGGATCATTGTCATGCTGAAAGACCCAGCCACGTTTCATCTTCAATGCCCTTGCTGATGGAAGGAGGTTTTCACTCAAAATCTCACGATACATGGCCCCATTCATTCTTTCCTTTACACGGATCAGTCGTCCTGGTCCCTTTGCAGAAAAACAGCCCCAAAGCATGATGTTTCCACCCCCATGCTTCACAGTAGGTATGGTGTTCTTTGGATGCAACTCAGCATTCTTTGTCCTCCAAACACGACGAGTTGAGTTTTTACCAAAAAGTTATATTTTGGTTTCATCTGACCATATGACATTCTCCCAATCTTCTTCTGGATCATCCAAATGCTCTCTAGCAAACTTCAGACGGGCCTGGACATGTACTAAGCAGGGGGACACGTCTAGCACTGCAGGATTTGAGTCCCTGGCGGCATAGTGTGTTACTGATGGTAGGCTATGTTACTTTGGTCCCAGCTCTCTGCAGGTCATTCACTAGGTCCCCCCGTGTGGTTCTGGGATTTTTGCTCACCGTTCTTGTGATCATTTTGACCCCACGGGGTGAGATCTTGCGTGGAGCCCCAGATCGAGGGAGATTATCAGTGGTCTTGTATGTCTTCCATTTCCTAATAATTGCTCCCACAGTTGATTTCTTCAAACCAAGCTGCTTACCTATTGCAGATTCAGTCTTCCCAGCCTGGTGCAGGTCTACAATTTTGTTTCTGGTGTACTTTGACAGCTCTTTGGTCTTGGCCATAGTGGAGTTTGGAGTGTGACTGTTTGAGGTTGTGGACAGGTGTCTTTTATACTGATAACAAGTTCAAACAGGTGCCATTAATACAGGTAACGAGTGGAGGACAGAGGAGCCTCTTAAAGAAGAAGTTACAGGTCTGTGAGAGCCAGAAATCTTGCTTGTTTGTAGGTGACCAAATACTTATTTTCCACCATCATTTGCAAATAAATTAATAAAAAATCCTACAATGTGATTTTCTGGATTTTTTTTTCTCATTTTGTCTGTCATAGTTGAAGTGTACCTATGATGAAAATTACAGGCCTCTCTCATCTTTTTAAGTGGGAGAACTTGCACAATTGGTGGCTGACTAAATACTTTTTTGCCCCACTGTAGCTAGTTAGTTGGAATTTTAATTCAAATGATCAGCCATTCAAAATGCTGCAGTGGCATGATCATGTTGCTGCCATGGCAAGCCTGCTCTAATTAAAGGAACACATCTGTAGCATACAGTCGGGTTATAAAAGATAATTATAGCATATAACTAGAGCTCAGAGCTTTTCCTGAGAGCTCATACAGCAAAAACTGGCCCTGCCTATAAGATCAGTGATCCCCCCCCCCCAACAAAACACACACCAGACATTTTACATTATATCTAGCATAGACATAGCCAAAATAAAGGAAGCACTTGAGTATTGAAGGATATGAAGTATATTGAAAGCAGGTGGTTCCACACAGGTGTGGTTCCTAAGTTAACTAAACAATTAACATTCCATCATGCTTAGGGTCATATATAAAATGCCCATTATTCTGGCTACCCTGCCTAGAAGAAGAGATCTCTGTGACTTTGAAAGAGGGGTCTCAAAGGAGCACAGGGGGTTTAAAGTGTGTGTGTGTGTGTGTGTGTGTGTGTGTGTGTGTGTGTGTGTGTGTGTGTGTGTGTGTGTGTGTGTGTGTGTGTGTGTGTGTGTGTGTGTGTGTGTGTGTGTGTGTGTGTGTGTGTGTGTGTGTGTGTCTCTCTCTCTCAGTTACCAGATCTCAACGCAAATGAACACTTATGGGAGATTCTGGAGCATGTTTTACCATCATCAACAAATGCAAGCATTGAAGCTGTTCTGGCGGCTCGTGGTGTCCCAACGCCCTATTAAGACACTTTATGTTGGTGTTTCCTTTACGTTGGGCAGTTACCTGTACATTCTACATTCATACTCCGTCTTTCAGTATCATCAGTAACCATCTGTCCTATGAGGAACTTTAAACTGCACATGTTGCACCACAGACACCCATCATTCCACTCAAGTTCATCCCTCAGACTAATAAGAAGTCTAGTGCAATGTCAGACGTGTCATTAGGAGATTTCAAGTTAATAACATATCATTAAATGCAAGACAACTGAAAACTATGTCTCATCTCATAGCTAGACTAAAGACTACGTATCTGATGAAAAACAAGATGTTACTATGGTGTGACACTCAAGTGTGTTTTTCTACATGAGCTATCATCATTCAGTATACTGTATTTCAACACCCCACTGACTATCATCATTCAATATACTGTATTTCAAACACCCCACTGACTATCATCATTCAATATACTGTATTTCAAACACCCCACTGACTATCATCATTCAATATACTGTATTTCAAACACCCCACTGACTATCATCATTCAATATACTGTATTTCAAACACCCCACTGACTATCATCATTCAATATACTGTATTTCAAACACCCCACTGACTATCATCATTCAATATACTGTATTTCAAACACCCCACTGACTATCATCATTCAATATACTGTATTTCAAACACCCCACTGACTATCATCATTCAATATACTGTATTTCAACACCCCACTGACTATCATCATTCAATATACTGTATTTCAACACCCCACTGACTATCATCATTCAGTATACTGTATTTCAACACCCCACTGACTATCATCATTCAATATACTGTATTTCAAACACCCCACTGACTATCATCATTCAATATACTGTATTTCAAACACCCCACTGACTATCATCATTCAATATACTGTATTTCAACACCCCACTGACTATCATCATTCAATATACTGTATTTCAACACCACACTGACTATCATCATTCAATATACTGTATTTCAACACCCCACTGACTATCATCATTCAATATACTGTATTTCAAACACCCCACTGACTATCATCATTCAATATACTGTATTTCAAACACCCCACTGACTATCATCATTCAATATACTGTATTTCAAACACCCCACTGACTATCATCATTCAATATACTGTATTTCAAACACCCCACTGACTATCATCATTCAATATACTGTATTTCAACACCCCACTGACTATCATCATTCAATATACTGTATTTCAAACACCCCACTGACTATCATCATTCAATATACTGTATTTCAACACCCCACTGACTATCATCATTCAATATACTGTATTCCAACACCCCACTGACTTTCATCATTCAATATACTGTATTTCAACACCCCACTGACTATCATCATTCAATATACTGTATTTCAACACCCCACTGACTATCATCATTCAATATACTGTATTTCAAACACCCCACTGACTATCATCATTCAATATACTGTATTTCAAACACCCCACTGACTATCATCATTCAATATACTGTATTTCAAACACCCCACTGACTATCATCATTCAATATACTGTATTTCAAACACCCCACTGACTATCATCATTCAATATACTGTATTTCAAACACCCCAAGTGCAGCTGGCTTTCTACTATTTCACATAATTTTCTCACATGCAAGAAACACCCTGGATTGGTTGAGTTGGTGCATGATGCTAACCTGCCAATCTAATGACCATAGGTTGCCCAAAGCCAGCCAAGCAAGTCTAGCTCAAAGCTAGCCCATAATCAGCCTAATGCCAGCCCAAAGCTAACCTAAAGACAGCCTAAAGCTAACCCATAGTTAACCCTTAAGCTAACGCAAAGCTATCCCAAAGCTAACCAGCCCAAATGAGCTATATGCTCGGCTGGACTTGCTGAATGATACGAGGAGACAGCCAGGGCAGTAACTCTGCATGTTAACAGTGTGAACATTGACACGTGCTGAGGCACAACTGCCAGTCAACACACACACGCACGCACGCACGCACGCACGCACGCACGCACGCACGCACGCACGCACGCACGCACACACACACACACACACACACACACACACACACACACACACACACACACACACACACACACACACACACACACACACACACACACACACACACACACACACACACACACACACAGCATCAGCGAGACAGCCTCAGTCTGTCCTGCCTCCCCAGTTGTCTGTGAGGCTCAGGGACATCACAGAATCAGACATATTTCTGCAAACACTATTGGAACCTCTGACAGATGACTTCTAGACATTGTCTCGTCTAGAGGCATTCAGAAATAGGAACTAAACACAGAGGGAAAAGCCTGAGTTTTGAATCGGCTTAATTTTTATCTGGGTAAGTGGACTTGGAGTACGCTAGCTCACTTTGTTACAAAGTACCACATAATCTTAAACCATAGCCTTTGTTGTAGTCTTTATTTTTATTTATTCAACATCAAAGTAAGCATTGGAGTTTAGCTAACAGAATACAGAAGTGTGATAACTTATTAAACCTCTATGGGGCACCACAACATCGCACCTGCAATGAAGAAGAGGCAGCTCGCTTGCAATCTCTCTCTCTCTCTCTCGCTCGCTCTCTCTCTCTTTCTCCACACTGTGGTTCAATTCAGTCGGAAACGCCAGCATCCAATATGTCAAAGTGGGCTCTTGAGCAATTACTGTTTAATCACAGGCGAGTTAGCCAAGACACAACACACTGACACACACACACACACACACACACACACACACACACACACACACACACACACACACACACACACACACACACACACACACACACACACACACACACACACACACACACACACACACACACACACACACACTGTCTGTTTTAACGTTGGGGGAATTCACTGGGCATAATAACTCAGCTGGATGGTTTTTATGTGCCGTGCCTATGCTGGCAAAATGTCTCCCCCAAGAGCTTGGTGTGACGGCTCTGGGTTATCTTCTTAATTAACACGGAAGCCTGTTGATGTTCATTCATCAATTCATTGAAAACAGACTGATCATTCCCCACTAGAAAAGATCAGACAGAAAATAAATGATGGATCCTAACCAGTCATGAGCGCAGCAGTTGAAATGTCTAGCATTTATTCTGGTTGTTTTTCCCTGAAATAAAATGTTTGATTTTTAGGTAGCGCTTTGTTCATTCCTTTAGTTGATCAAGCACCTCAGGGAGTATGATGTAGGATTTTGGTGTTAAAAGAGTAAAGAAGAGTAAAAGAAGCAAAGTAAATGGTGGCCTTTCTTAGCATAAATAGGGTATAAATAGGACATAAATAGGACATAAATAGGGCATAAATAGTATTATACTGGACATAGATAGGGCATCATTACAACATACATAGGACATAAATAGGGCATAAATAGTATTATACTGGACATAGATAGGGCATCATTACAACATACATAGGACATAAATAGGGCATAAATAGGGCATAAATAGGACATAAATAGGGCATAAATAGTATTATACTGGACATAGATAGGGCATCATTACAACATACATAGGACATAAATAGTTAAACGTGATGTATTATGATATCATTAACGTTCATAAATGGATGATAGAACGGGGGCTTTGAAGGTCTTTTACTTTGTCAACATTTATTCAATCTGCCAAACACCACAGACATTACAGCCACTACAGACGCTACAGACGCTACATACACCACAGGCAACACAGACACCGCAGACGCCACAGACACCACAGCCACCACAGACACTACATACGCTACATACACCACAGACACCACACACACCACAGACACCACGGGCACTACACACACCACAGACACAACAGACACTACATACACCACAGCCAACAGAGACACTACAGACACCACATACCCTACAGACACTACACACACTACGGCCACTACTGACACTACAGACACTACAGACACTACAGACACTACAGACACTACAGCCAACAGAGACACTGCAGACACCACATACCCTACATACACTACAGCCACTGCATGCACTACGGACACTACGGACACTACAGACACTACGGACACTACATACCCTGCATACACTACACACACTAAGGCCACTACTGACACTACAGACACTACAGACACTACAGACAACAGAGACACTGCAGACACCACATACCCTACATACACTACAGCCACTACATGCACTACGGACACTACAGACACTACGGACACTACATACCCTGCATACACTGCATAAACTACGGACACTACGGACACTACAGACACTACGTACACTACGTACACTATGGACACTACAGACACTACATACACTACAGACACTACAGACACTACGGATACTACAGACACTACAGCCACTACGGATACTACAGACGCTACAGACACTACAGACACTACGGATACTACAGACGCTACAGACACTACAGACACTACGGATACTACAGACACTACAGACACTACGGATACTACAGACGCTACAGACACTACAGACACTACGGATACTACAGACACTACAGACACTAGGAATACTACAGACACTACAGACACTACTTGAAGAGATGTCAGGTAGGTCATCCTTGATCCTTCTTGTACATTTTATACAAATGATTGGTACTTACTTCATGGGCTTGAACAGCGCCTGTCCGTAGTTATGGAAGGTCATGATGAGCTTCAGTTGAGTTCCTCCTGACTTCATGACTGTTTAGGGAAGAGACAAAGAGGTCAAATGTGAATTTACTACCATCATGAGGTACAGAAACACAGAGACATACACACGACCATACATGCGCGCACACACACACGCAGGCACACACACACGCAGGCACACACACACCGACACACACCAATGACCACCCCTCCCCCCACCCCCACTAGGGATGTGAACATTTTTAACATTTTCCTAACTATTAAACAGCCGGTTTTACATTAAAACTCTAAGAAAAAGTATAAAATTCCACATGAATTCACAATGCAGAATATGTTCCTATCGCGCATGAGCGCTAGGGGGCAATGAAGTTCTATGTACCGGTTCTATGTACTGCAGTAGGCTGAATCTCAAATTTAACACTTGGATTAGGCCCTTTATCGAGTGGCCACTTGCTGTTGTGTTCGATAGTGATAATTAGAGTCCGAAGGTGTTTTGGCCAAAATGAGCAAGGAGACGATGCGTACTCGATGTCCCAACTGACACTTATCACTATTCCAAAAATATAAATCAATTTGCAAGCATTGTCTTCCTCGACCTGTCCAGTAGCAGTGTGTAGGTAAAATCACTGGGGAAGCCAAGCCCCCCCCACAAAGAGCTATATTTGTCACGACTTCAACCGAGGCAGGCTCTCCTTCCCGTTCGGGTGGCGCTCGGCGGTCGTCGTCACCGGCCTACTAGCTGCCACTGACTCTTTTTCCTCCCCCTCCTTATGTGTTTATTTGTATCACCTGTGTTCAGTTAATTGTTAATTAGTGTGGCTTTATTAGTCAGCCAGCCCGGACGCTTCTTTGTGCGGGATTGTTTCATTGTGGCTTTTGGATTTCGGGAGTGGATGTTATTATTGTGGACTGGGTTTGTTTATCGTGTCGTTGGACCGTTGTGTGTGACACCCAGTACGTCCGTGTTGGACATTGTGTTTGCAAGTTGAGTATTAAAAGACTCAACATATTGAAGCTCTGCTGTTCCTGCGTCTGACTTCGCACCTCCCGACACTCAGATCGTTACAGAATCCCGCACCGAAAATGGAGTCAGCAGGAGCAGCAGCCAACCCTCTCCCATCGATGGAGGAACGGGTTCTCCACCACACCACCGTCCTCCATCGGATCGGATCAGCCATGGACCAGATGATGGAGAGAATGGAGCGATGGGAGAGGAGTGGGCTCCTCTCTCCACCTTCGGCTCCCCTTCCTCAGGACTCTCCATCCCCCGGCTCCAGCGCGCTCCGTCTTACGCTCCCGAGGGATTATGATGGAGCGGCGGCAGGGTGCCAGGGGTTCTTACTCCAGCTGGAGCTATACCTGGCCACTGTTCGCCCCACTCCCTCGGGAGCGGAGAGGGTGAGTGTCCTCGTCTCCTGCCTAACGGGTCGTGCTCTGGAGTGGGCCAACGCAGTCTGGAATGGCCCGGACTCAGCGAAGGAGCACTACCCGGAGTTTACCCGTCGTTTTCGTGCCGTGTTTGACCACCCCCCAGAGGGCCGAGCGGCGGGTGAGAGACTATTTCATCTCAGGCAGGAGAGGAGGAGCGCACAGGATTTCGCGCTGGAGTTCCGGACCTTGGCCGCGGGATCAGGGTGGAACGACAGGGCCCTTATTGACCACTACCGGTGTAGTCTCCGGGAGGACGTCCGCAAGGAGCTAGCGTGTCGGGACATCGCTCTGTCTTTGGATGAGCTTATCGACATATCCATCCGACTGGACAATCTGCTGGCTGCCCGCGGGCGTTCGGAGAGGGTCCTGTGCGTTCCACCACCCAGCGCCCCGGCTCCCATCCCGATGGAGTTGGGAGGGGCCGCGCCTAGGGGTATCGGAGGAGGAGGCCTCCCCTGCACCAGCTGTGGTCGGAGAGGACACACGGCCGATCGGTGCTGGGGGGGTCTGTCTGGGAGTCGAGATGTCAGGCGGAACGCTTCTCGATCACCCCAGGTGAGTCAGCACCAAACTCACTCAGAACCCCCTGTCGGTCACATGTTTGTCTCAATTTTTTTCCTTGATTTTTTCCCCTCTTCCCAGCATAGGGCACTAGTCGATTCAGGTGCAGCTGGGAACTTTATGGATCGCGGACTCGCCCGAGAGTTGGGCGTTCCGCTCGTGCCGATAGATTCTCCCTTTCCCGTGCACTCCCTAGATAGCCGACCATTAGGGTCAGGGGTGGTCAGGGAGGCCACAGTTCCCCTGGACATGGTGACGCAGGGGAATCATAGGGAACGTATCAGTCTCTTTATTATTGATTCGCCTGCGTTTCCAGTGGTGCTGGGTATTCCCTGGTTGGCCCGGCACAATCCCAGTATTTCGTGGAGACAGGGGGTTCTCCAGGGGTGGTCAGAGGAGTGTTCTGGAAGGTGTCTGGGAGTTTCCATTGGTGCCACGTCGGTGGAGAGTCCAGACCAGGGTTCCACGGTGCGCATTCCCCCCGAGTATGCCGATTTGGCAATCGCTTTCTGTAAAAAGAAAGCGACGAAATTACCACCACATCGACCGGGTAGGGATTGTGCGATAGATCTCCAGGTTAACGCTGCGCTTCCCAAGAGTCACGTGTACCCTTTGTCCCAAGAGGAGACGTTGGCTATGGAGACATATGTCGCGGAGTCTCTGGGACAGGGGTACATTCGGCCCTCCATCTCACCCGTCTCCTCGAGTTTCTTTTTTGTGAAGAAGAAGGAGGGAGGTTTGCGTCCGTGTATTGATTATAGAGGTCTAAATGCCATCACAGTGGGGTTTAGTTACCCACTACCTCTCATCGCTTCGGCGGTGGAATCATTTCACGGAGCGCAGTTCTTTACAAAACTGGACCTCAGGAGCGCGTACAGTCTGGTGCGTATTCGGAAAGGAGACGAGTGGAAAACCGCATTTAGTACCACATCGGGCCACTATGAGTACTGCGTCATGCCGTATGGGT
>NC_092086.1:29119090-29304949 GCF_045679555.1 Salvelinus alpinus
AACTTCTTGCGACTACAGGGGGTGCTGTTCCGAATTAGCATTTTGTCGTCTCCAAATTAAACTGCCTAGTACTCAATTCTTGCTCATACAATATGCATATTATTAATTCTATTGGATAGAAAACACTTTCTAGTTTCATACAACGTTGAAATTATGTCTGTGGGTGACCCAGAACTCTTTCTACAGCGAAATCCATGACAGACAGTGAAAGGTCTGAGAGCGAAGCTCTGGTTTCAGATCAGTTTTTAAGGTCTCTGTCTATCCTATGGAACGACACGAACTGCACCCGCCTTCCCCTGGATGTCAGTAACCAATGAGAAGTGGAATGGGCCTTCTAGGTAGCTCTCAGAGGTTATAAAAGACCAAGGAGTGAGAGTAGCCCCCCTTTCGACGCTCGCCCTTACGCAGGAAGGGACCTCCGGATGCCATTTTCACAGGCTCGGTTATCAACTTGAAATGTATCCGTCTGTAATTTAATTCGATATAGGACTTAGAAACATCATAAGGTAGTTAATTTAAACCGTTTTATAGCAATTTATATCCGTTTAGTGCGATTTTGATGCATTTCTATGTGAAGCACCGGGCACATTTCGGGGTCCTGGTTGAACGTTAGCGGGCATTTAGACGGACAAAGGACATCTTTCGACCAAAAGAAGATTATACCCAAGAAAGAATACATTGCCCAAGAATCCGATGGAAAATCACCTCATAGTAAGTAATATTTAATATGATAAATCGTTGTTCTGTCGAAATATTTTAAACGCATATTTCGCCATTTTGTTTTCTATCCCTTCGCTTGGCGAACCCTGTATTGCACAGTAAGGATAATTT
Source organism: Salvelinus alpinus (assembly GCF_045679555.1). NCBI lineage: Eukaryota > Metazoa > Chordata > Actinopteri > Salmoniformes > Salmonidae > Salvelinus > Salvelinus alpinus. Next base: position 29,119,922 of record NC_092086.1, read on the forward strand.
TAGAAATGTAAATCAGCGATTGCATTAAGAACTAATTTGTCTTTCGATTCCTGTCAACCCTGTATTTTTTAGTCAAGTATATGATTAGCTTTCAATTAAACTAGATCACTCTGATAGATGACGTCAGACATATTGAGGCTTGATTTCCTAGTATTTTTATTGTGTAACCACGGTTTTGTATGGCTAAATATGCACCTTTTCGAACAAACTGTATATGTATGTTGTAAAATGATGTTACAGGAGTGTCATCGGAAGAATTCTGAGAAGGTTAGTGAAAAAATTAATATATTTTGGCGGTGATTACGTTATAGCGCTCTTTGGCTGGAATCGATGCTCTGGTAACGTTTGCACATGTGGTATGCTAACTTATCGATTTATTGTGTTTTCGCTGAAAAACGCTTAGAAAATCTGAAATATGGTCTGAAATCACAAGAACTGGGTCTTTCCATTGCTATGCTTTGTCTATTTTTATGAAATGTTTTATGATGAGTAAATTGGTCATACACGTTGCTCTATCTAGTAATTCTAGTCGATTTGTGATGGTCGGTGCAATTGTAAACTGTGATTTCTACCTGAAATATGCACTTTTTTCTAACAAAAACTATCCTATACCATGAATATGTTATCAGACTGTCATCTGGTGGTTTTTTTTATAGGTTATTGGCTATCAATATCTTAGTTGAGCCGAATTGGTGATAGCACCTGAAGGAGTAAGAAACTGATGGAGTTAGAATAGTGGTGTATTTTGCTAACGTGTTTAGCTAATAGATTTACATATTTTGTCTTCCCTGTAAAACATTTTAAAAATCTGAAATGGTGGCTTTATTCACAAGATCTGTATCTTTCATCTGGTGTCTTGGACTTGTGATTTAATGATATTTAGATGCTACTATCTACTTGTGAAGCTATGCTAGCTATGCTAATCAGTGTGTGGGGGGTGGGGGGTGCTCCCGGATCCGGGATTGATACTCGTGAAAGGTTAAAGAATGCTCCAGCTGTTTTCCAATCCTTTGTAGACGACATTCTCAGGGACCTGCACGTGCAGGGGGTAGTTGTGTATATCGATGACATTCTGATCTACTCAACTACTCAAGCCGCGCATGTATCTCTGGTGCGCAAAGTGCTTGGCAGACTGCTGGAACATGACCTATACGTCAAGGCTGAGAAGTGTGTGTTCTCCAAACAAGCCGTCTCCTTCCTGGGTTATCGCATTTCCACCTCGGGGGTGGTGGTGGAGAGTGACCGCATAAAGGCCGTGCGTAATTGGCCGACTCCAACCACTGTGAAAGAGGTGCAGCGGTTTTTGGGTTTTGCCAACTACTACCGGAGATTTATCCGGGGTTTTGGTCAGGTAGCGGCTCCCATTACCTCACTGCTAAAGGGGGGCCCGGTGCGGTTGCGGTGGTCAGCGGCGGCGGACGGAGCTTTCAACAGGTTGAAGGCTCTGTTCACGGATGCTCCCGTGTTGGCGCACCCGGATCCCTCTTTAGCATTCATAGTGGAGGTGGACGCGTCCGAGGCTGGGGTGGGTGCCGTGCTATCACAGCGCTCGGGTACGCCACCAAAACTCCGCCCCTGCGCTTTCTTCTCTAGTAAGCTCAGTGCAGCGGAGCGTAACTATGATGTGGGGGATCGGGAGTTGTTAGCGGTGGTCAGGGCTCTGAAGGTGTGGAGACACTGGCTTGAGGGGGCTAAGCACCCTTTTCTCATCTGGACCGACCACCAGAATCTGGAGTATATTCGGGCAGCTCGGAGACTGAACCCGCGTCAGGCAAGGTGGGCCATGTTTTTCACCCGGTTTAGGTTCACGTTGTCCTACAGACCCGGTTCCCAAAACGTAAAGGCTGACGCACTGTCTCGCCTTTACGACACGGAGGATAGGACCACCGAGCCCACTCCCATCATCCCCGCCTCGAGGCTGATAGCGCCAGTGGTATGGGAGGTGGACTCGGACATCGAGCGGGCGTTACGGGCGGAACCCGCGCCTCCTCAGTGCCCGGCGGGCCGTAAGTGGTGTTCGGGACCGACTGATTCGGTGGGCTCATGTCCTACCCTCCTCGGGTCACCCTGGGGTGACGAGGACAGTGGGGAGCCTTCGGGGAAGGTATTGGTGGCCTACCTTAGCTCGGGACGTTAGGGTTTATGTCTCCTCCTGTTCGGTATGCGCTCAGAGTAAGGCTCCTAGGCACCTTCGTAGGGGGAAGTTGCAACCCCTCCCCGTTCCACAACGGCCATGGTCTCATCTGTCCGTGGACTTCCTGACCGATCTTCCCCCTTCTCAGGGAAACACTACGGTTCTGGTAATTGTGGATCGGTTTTCTAAGTCCTGCCGTCTCCTCCCGTTGCCCGGTATCCCTACTGCCCTACAGACTGCGGAAGCCTTATTCACTCACGTCTTCCGGCACTACGGGGTGCCGGAGGACATCGTTTCTGATCGGGGCCCCCAGTTCACGTCCCGAGTATGGAGGGCGTTCATGGAGCGTCTGGGGGTCACGGTCAGCTTGACTTCCGGTTTTCACCCCGAGAGTAATGGGCAGGTGGAGAGAGTGAACCAGGAGGTGGGTAGGTTTCTGCGGTCCTATTGCCAGGACCGGCCAGGGGAGTGGGCGAGATACATTCCCTGGGCCGAGATGGCTCAGAACTCACTACGCCACTCCTCTACTAATGTGTCCCCCTTTCAGTGTGTGTTGGGGTACCAGCCGGTCCTGGCACCATGGCATCCGAGCCAGACTGAGGCTCCTGCGGTGGAGGAGTGGGTACAGCGCTCCAAGGAGACCTGGAGGGCCGTCCAGGAGTCCCTTCAACAAGCCACTAGGAGGCAGAAGAGGAGCGCTGACCGCCACCGCAGTGAGGCTCCCGTGTTTGTACCGGGGGAAAGGGTCTGGCTCTCGACCCGAAACCTACCCCTCCGCTTGCCCTGCCGGAAGCTGAGGCCGCAGTGTGTATGGCCCTTCAAAGTCCTGAGGAGAATAAACGAGGTGTGTTATCGATTAAAACTCCCTTCCTATTATCGTATTAACCCCTCGTTTCATGTGTCTCTCCTCAGGCCGGTGGTAGCTGGTCCCCTGCAGGACGGTGAGGTGCCGGAGGTCCCCCCCCCCCCTCTGGACATCGAGGGGTCCCCGGCGTACACGATACGGGCCATTCTGGACTCGAGACGCCGGGTGAGGGGCCTGCAGTACCTCGTGGACTGGGAGGGGTACGGTCCGGAGGAGAGGTGCTGGGTACCGGTGGAGGACATTTTGGATCCATCTATGTTAAGGGATTTCCATCGCCTCCATCCGGATCGCCCCGCGCCTCGTCCTCCGGGTCGACCTCGAGGCCGGTGTCGGCGCGCTGCGGGAGCCGCGCGTCAGAGGGGGGGTACTGTCACGACTTCAACCGAGGCAGGCTCTCCTTCCCGTTCGGGTGGCGCTCGGCGGTCGTCGTCACCGGCCTACTAGCTGCCACTGACTCTTTTTCCTCCCCCTCCTTATGTGTTTATTTGTATCACCTGTGTTCAGTTAATTGTTAATTAGTGTGGCTTTATTAGTCAGCCAGCCCGGACGCTTCTTTGTGCGGGATTGTTTCATTGTGGCTTTTGGATTTCGGGAGTGGATGTTATTATTGTGGACTGGGTTTGTTTATCGTGTCGTTGGACCGTTGTGTGTGACACCCAGTACGTCCGTGTTGGACATTGTGTTTGCAAGTTGAGTATTAAAAGACTCAACATATTGAAGCTCTGCTGTTCCTGCGTCTGACTTCGCACCTCCCGACACTCAGATCGTTACAATATTACAACCTGTCTGTTGTGATAATTGTGTTGTTTAGTTCATATGCCTTGACACTGTGATATATAGGCCTAAAGGCCGAGACTATAAGAAGACACAGTGGCAGAATAAATTCAACCACACCTTTGTTTCATCACAAAACCGGACAGTAACCTTTGTCCAGTGAAGTCCACAAAGCATATTGCATGTACAGTAACAGACAGTTACATGACCTACAGCATAGTCAAGCAAGTTCATGTTTATGATATTTTCAGACCACTAAACAACTATTGATTTAGAACCACAGAGGGTTACAGCAAGTCACAAAGAAAACAGGAGCTCCACTATTCCAGCACCATTTCAACTTCAACATTTCAACATCATCAAATCACCTCTGCTTAGTCTAATACAGTGACAACTAAAACATACCCAAAACAATTTAGTCCAATCAACGTAATCTAAATATGATGAGGCTGTTCATGGTTCTGATTTCTATGTGCACGTGTGTGTGTGTGTGTGTGTGTGTGTGTGTGTGTGTGTGTGTGTGTGTGTGTGTGTGTGTGTGTGTGTGTGTGTGTGTGTGTGTGTGTGTGTGTGTGTGTGTGTGTGTGTGTGTGTGTGTGCATTCGTGCAAGCAGAAAAAGCCTACTTTTAGAGAAACGTCAATGCCATCCTCTCTTTGATGTTGATAAAACCTAACCTGGGTGACACCTTTTTCCGTGTGTGTTCGTGTGTTTTCTTAACATTGACATAGCTAATAAAAACAATTCGTAACACTTTCTATGAATACCCTCTTCACCCTCTTCATAATGCATTATAAGCATTTTGAAGTGTTGTAAAGGCACTTACAGTAATATGTTTATTCATAGGAGGTCTTACCAAACTATTGCCTTCAGTTCTTTTCACTGATCATATTCCAGTGATGTACAAATACACTATTATGCAGGAAACAGTAGCTACTCCACTTTATCTGAATCCATGCATGGATCTCCTCCTTCATTGCAAAGAGAAGACTCAGTAACCCTGTTAGAGTTGGACCAGGTTAGGCTGTACAGAAACTGGAAAACTCCAGACTACCCAGGAGGCTAGAAGTCTTCCAACTCCAAAACTCTCTCCGCCCGTGTAAAAGAACAGTACAATTACCTACGCCCATCTTTCCCTTCAGATCTGGCCGTCGCTCCGTCGCTCCGTTTCACACGGAGGGAGTGGGCCAGGCTAAATCAGACACGCTCCAGACTCTGCCTGATTATCTGTCTAACAAAAGGCCTGAGAGGGGCTGTCTAAATGGCTTGTGTTTCTGTCATAATGGACAGGCTTTCAGGGGATTTGTCCATATATTACAGAGCATTAACTTGAGCATATTACACAACCCTGCAGCTCTGCCTAACCACAATGTAAACAAGCCCTGCAGTCTCCTCTTTCACTCTTTCTTTCTCCTTTGCTCTCACACTCACTTTATTTCTATTTCTCTGTCTTTCTCTCTCACTCTCTCTTTATTTCTCTGTCTTTCTCTCTTAAACTCTCTGTCTTTCTTAAACTCTCTCTCCCAGCTAGGTCTCTCTCTCTTACCATTTCTCTCTTTTGTTATAGGGCAAGATGTATTAGATTTTCCGGTTGCTGGGTCATATTGATAGTGCTACCAGATAATCTAACGTTAATCCTTTAGTTGTCCTAAACACTTTGCCACCGTGACCTGCCTATATATAAAGCTTTCGAAAACTGCTTGTAACCCTCCCCCACAAACAAAACCATTGTTTGTAACTAGGACACTGATAATGAGCCGCGACCCGTGATCCAAAAGGAACTGGATGAGATGCACCAGCTGGGAAGCGCTGATCTAATCGACAAAACTCAAAAAGGTCATCCCTGATGAAACATTCAAATGAGATTCATGGTTCAAGTGGATTGAAACTAGGCCAGAGTTAGCATAGAGTAGCCTACAGTGTGAGTCACGGCCACCTGTAGTGGAAGCACTGCTATGCATTCCACAACGGTTATGATGGCCATCCATAGTGCGCTCTCTATCTGAGCATCCCTGAATTCATGAATGACAATGTCTTTTTTTTTTTACAAAAGCTCCCTCTCGGTGGAACACTTCTGTATCATAATGATGAATGCTCTCTCTCTCTCTCCCCCTCTCTCTCAAACACACACACACAGGCGTACGCACACACACACACACACACACACACACACACACACACACACACACACACACACACACACACACACACACACACACACACACACACACACACACACACACACACACACACACACACACACACACCTGGGCTGCTGTAGATGTATGAGTTATGAGATGTTCTGCACACTGAGAAAAAGGTAATATCTTTACAGAGAGACAGGCTCAACCAAACATTATCAGCAGGAAAAATGCTGAAGTGGAAACTTTCCTGAATATCTGCACCCTGTGTTGTCTCTCTCCCTGATCCAGGCTGGACTGAACGGGAAGGCTGCTGTCTGTGTGGAGGTACAGTATGCACGCACGCACACACACACGCACACACACACACACACACACACACACACACACACACACACACACACACACACACACACACACACACACACACACACACACACACACACACACACACACACACACACACACACACACACACACACACACACACACACACACACTCCTCCACAACCCCCACATTCCTTCCTCCACACACACAGCGTTTTATATGGCCATCTCTGAGTGCAGATGCAGTTGATTGATGGGCAGAGCAATGGAAACAGTGGGTGACACACACCTAGAACAAGAGGTGCCATGGAGCACGATTGATTACATCCTGTCCAGGAGTGATTGAGGAACTAATATCAATGCTGGAGGGAACTTTAATGGCGTTGTGCAGCGGTTCTTATTTTAGCCCTTGTCTTTGCATGCACACCAACATCAGCATAGACACGAGACTGTGTACGTATGTATCCCTCGCATGCAGGCACACACACACACACACACACACACACACACACACACACACACACACACACACACACACACACACACACACACACACACACACACACACACACACACACACACACACACACACACACACACACACACACACACACACACACAGCCATCCCGACCCCTTTACACACACACAGGTCTATGATATGGTAGACCTCAGACTGATGAGTGAGGGAGGCAGTACTTCATTGCAGCTGTAGCTCTCCAGTGGGAACAGTAGCAGTCCCAGAGGTGGACACATTAAGCCTGCGACAGCCACATAATGTCACCTAAACACTCTGTATGATTGCTTTGAGGTCTGAAAGATTATTTTCCATAACCAAACTGTTTGACACAGAAGGATTGATGGTTTTTCATCTATTTTTCACTTCCTCTGAATGTATTTGCTATCTGTAACAAGGGCCTCAGGTAAAAATGAAGGGGGATTTAATTGAAACTCAGCATTGGGACAAAAGCACCGGATGTTGATTAAACGTGGTTTTCTATATAATGCCTTTACTTAAGTGTGTATGTGTGTATCATAGTGTATCATAGTCTCTCTCTCTCTCTCTCTCTCTCTCTCTCTCTCTCTCTCTCTCTCTCTCTCTCTCTCTCTCTCTCTCTCTCTCTCTCTCTCTCTCTCTCTCTCTCTCTCTCTCTCTCTCTCTCTCTCTCTCTCTCTCTCTCTCTCTCTCTCTCTCTCTCTCTCTCTCTCTCTCTCTCTCTCTCTCTCTCTCTCTCTCAATTCAATTCAAGGGGCTTTATTGGCATGGGAAACATGTGTTAACATTACCAAAGCAAGTGAGGTAGATAATATACAAAAGTGAAATAAACAATACAAATTAACAGTAAACATTACACATACAGAAGTTTCAAAACAAGAAAGACATTACAAATGTCATATTATGTATATATACAGTGTTGTAACAATGTACAAATGGTTAAAGCACACAAGTTAAAATAAATAAGCATAAATATGGGTTGTATTTACAATGGTGTTTGTTCTTCACTGGTTGCCCTTTTCTTGTGGCAACAGGTCACAAATCTCGCTGCTGTGATGGCACACTGTGGAATTTCACCCAGTAGATATGGGAGTTTATCAAAATTGGATTTGTTTTCAAATTCTTTGTGGATCTGTGTAATCTGAGGGAAATATGTCTCTCTAATATGGTCATACATTGGGCAGGAGGTTAGGAAGTGCAGCTCAGTTTCCACCTCATTTTGTGGGCAGTAAGCACATAGCCTGTCTTCTCTTGAGAGCCATGTCTGCCTACGGCGGCCTTTCTCAATAGCAAGGCTATGCTCACTGAGTCTGTACATAGTCAAAGCTTTCCTTAAGTTTGGGTCAGTCACAGTGGTCAGGTATTCTGCCACTGTGTACTCTCTGTTTAGGGCCAAATAGCATTCTAGTTTGCTCTGTTTTTTTGTTAATTCTTTCCAATGTCTCTCTCTCTCTCTCATAGTGTATCATAGTGTATCATAGTCTCTCTCTCTCTCTCTCTCTCTCCCTCTCTCTCTCTCTCTCTCTCTCTCTCTCTCTCTCTCTCTCTCTCTCTCTCATTCACACAACAGTCTCACAGAGATGCACTGCACAGTATTCTTGGTATTCTAGTTCTTCCCAGACTCACCGACACTGGTGATCCTCTGGGTGACCAGATCCTTGAGCAGGGAGTCCAGGACAGGGTTGTGTCTGGAGTAGAGTTCGTAGCGGTTGATACCGATGTGGAAGCGAAGCCAGTTGGGGTAGGACTCGGCTGTCACCTCCCCTGTAGGGGGGTACTCCTCCTCTTCCACGTTAGCTTCATTGTGCCTAGTGGATGGAGAACAGAAGCGAGGGTTGAGTTGTAGGAAAGGAGAAGAGGAGAGGAGCTTAACTGTCAATGCATTGTCTAATTCACTGCTACAGATTTGGTAACGAAGATGACTGCTACAGCAGAGGAGGCTAGTGGGAGGAGCTATAGGGGGTTGGGCTCATTGTAATGGCTGGAATGGAATCAATGGAATGGTACCAAACACATCAGACACATGGAAACAACGTGTTGGACTCCGTTCCATTGATTCCATTCCAAGTATTACAATGATCCTGTCCTCCTATACTGTAGCTCCTCCCACCAGCCTCAGGTGTGTTCATAAGCCTCACAGTATTCTCCTGGATTAATGGGTGTGTTACAGGGTCTGCTTAGGGATTGGATGGATTTCAGATTTTATGATGGTATCCAGGTTATCAAAAAGTTTCCTCAGAAATGTCATTAAGTCTAATCAAATGACATGAATTAAATCAAATATCACACCAGTCGTCAAAGTAGAGTCCTACATGCAATATCAAGGAAGCTGACGTTTAATGAAGGTGTAAAATAGTGCAGTAATAAACAACACTATCTTGCTAAGCAAACCTAAAGCCAATGTTTATGATGTAACCACCATATATGTTAATCACATCATCATACAATATATTGGAGAGACTCACCATTGAAATTCAATCAATATGTTGTTTACACATGATTGAACATAAACAGCATCGTTATCGTTATCGTTATTGAAGTCATACATAGGGTACAATCAAATCAAATAACCTAACATCTGTATGCCTACAGTGTTGGATGAATACAGGACACATATCTGTGGCCAAACTCTCTATTCTTAATTAAGTTATTACATTGTAATAACAAAATAAGTATGACAATAGTATGCCTACCCCCACATGCTTAGGAGATCATTAGATATTACAGTAAACCACGGCAGAATCAAATAGGTAAGTAGCCTACAGATGCAAAGGGCAGGGGGGTGCTCAGAAGACCACCACAGTTCAGGTCAAAAGAAAGGCCATTGTTTGAGTGTGGATGGATAGATAAGTTTATTCACTACACAACGGTAGAGGTGGAGAGGAAGAGATGAATAGAAAGATTGGATTGTCTTCCAGTTAACGATATCCCCATAGAATGGAGAGAGTGTGAGGAGAAATGGTGATAGATAGATGGATAGAGAGATAGATAGCAGTAGAGAATAAAGAATGGGGAGAGTGTGAGGAGAAATGATGATAGATAGATGGATAGAGAGATAGATAGCAGTAGAGAATAAAGAATGGGGAGAGTGTGAGGAGAAATGATGATAGATAGATGGATAGAGAGATAGATAGCAGTAGAGAATAAAGAATGGGGAGAGTGTGAGGAGAAATGATGATAGATAGATGGATAGAGAGATAGATAGCAGTAGAGAATAAAGAATGGGTTTGCATGCAGGAGTACCACTTTGCAGTAGGTGCAATGAATAGTGTATGGACAATAAGTCATGTATATAGTCATGTAGCCTTTAAAGCTACGGGGTATAGTGGATAGCAAGCAGAGCAACTGTGATGCTCAGTTCAAGTATCTGGACAAGTGGACCATTAGTTATTAATATCACTTTTGTATTAATTTAATTAAAACAGTGAAAGCCAGGGAGGAAGTCAATTTAAGAAACTGTTGCTTGAGGGTAATAATCAATTTATGGCACTATACACCTGTCACCTTGATTTCTTATAAGGTGATACGCCTGCTTCCTTTTATCCCCAGCTTACCATTCTTGATTCCCCGCTGCTTTCGGATAGAACCTGATGTCAGTATTGACGTTGAACAAGGTGTCGTCGTCTGTGAGGGTCGGCAGGTCCGTCTTGTATAAAGGATGCTCGAACAGAGCCGGCAGCCGGAAGATACCGGGCGCAGCAACGGTCTTACCCCGGCTGGCGTCTCTGATGAGCGGCTTCTGGTTATCCGCTGCCCCGTCGTACTGTTTCATTCGTTTGAAAGACTCCGCTCTCTCCCCAGCGGCAGGGATTTTTTCCAGGGAATGGGACGTGAGGTTTGAGCTCGGCTCGTTGCTAAAATCTTGCAGGATTCTCAGCGTGTGTTTGTTAGGCCAGCCCGGTTCCGCCACCGACCTAGCGCGTTGCTTCCCCCAGCTCCCGGCCTCCTCGCTCGGGTTGTGAGTGCACTGGCAGCCACCGTTGCCGGTTTCCGGTCCCGCCGCTCGCTTCTCTAGTTTTGGGAGCAAGTCTATCATAATGTGCATGGTGCACGCCACCAAAAACACCATGAGTATCAAAACTCGAAATTTACGAAACATTATCATCTTGATCATTTTGTACAGGATTCACTACTAAGTAGTTGCTGTTATATCACTAAACCAAAAAAGCAGCGCACAACACCGATATATATTAAAATTATATTCAATGTGAAATATGGAGCAAAAACCCAATGTAGATCATTTAGAGATTTTTTCTGGTCATTCCAAACATAATCCGTGTTATATCAGAAACTCCATGTTTACGCACAGAGCGCTGGTCTTTTAGAAAAGACTGAATGATTCATATTCAGCCAGATGGACATGCCGACTCATTGCGGAGAGCAGGCACCTTAAAGCAAATGGGTCTGTGGCTATTCTGAATACGGCACAAAACGATATAGAATCGCAATAGCAGTGAATAGTTTAGGGCATTTTAAACGTGTTTTAGCACAATTGCGTTTCGAAAGCACTGTTCCATCCTCAGAACATGCAATGCTGAGCATAAAAACGTGTCAATGCTGTCCAATCGTCATTTTTTGTTAAAAGTCCGAGGGACAGTCTTTATTCAATTTCTGATTAAAACATGTAGCCACAGTCCTTGTAGGAAATAGCAACAGGCACCAAAAAATGTGTTAAAGAAAAAAAATCGACGAGATTTAAAAAAACATGTGATGCACTGTCAGCTGAAGATACCTGGATGCGAGCCTAGGTCAGATACGAGCCTAGGTCAGATACCTGGATGCGAGCCTAGGTCAGATCCTGTCAAACATATACATCTCCCGTCACCGTCTTTCCGTTCAAGGAACAGCAGAGCGAGTAGGCTACACCGCTTGGCAGGTGCAGAGATTTTCGCTTCCACTCTTGTTACTCTTGTCCCGTGGCTGTTATACTTCTCAGTCGAACTAGTATCCTGCTCTTACTGGGTGGGTGTGTTAAATATTATGATCAACCCTTCTGAGCCCAGCCTCGCCGGCGTCATAGGGAAGAGATTGGCTGCGTCTACATGCAAACAGCGATAGTGACATAAAAGAGAGAGAGATTCAGAAAGCGTGTTGGAACGATATACTGTAAACCTGGCTGCAACTCTCCACAGCGCAAGAAGAGGGCGTCTTCTATTTCTAAGCGCAATACTGCTATGTACCACTGTGCAGTCGACCAGACCCTGCGCCAGGATAAAGGGGGAAGTTGAAATCGGTGAAGGGGCACACTTTTGGGGTGTTCTTGCATTTGAATTATATTAAGTTCGGCTTATTTCACGCTATACCACAATAAACAAAGTTCAAATTTCGAGAATCCGAGATCATTGATTGAGTGCTTTTGAAGTGACAGATTAAGAGAAATATGTAGCATATCTCCGCTGCGCTGTATCAGTACAATGGACAGCGCCCTGCACACTTAAAGCAAGGCCGTTTGGCAATGAATAGGCTGCAAGACAATAGGGCAAATCACCTATGACAAACAGCCTATGTGAATGCAGCCATACATACAGCTGTTTTACCAAAATACAAGCAAAAATACTGCAATACAAACGAATGAATGAAAACAGAACAAAACAACAGTAAGCCTAGCCCTTTTAAAGAAAATATCAGATAAATATAGGAATGACACAATCTACACTGAACAAATATATAAACACAACATGTAAAGTGTTGTTCCCATGTTTCTGGGCTTGGCAGTGGCCTCTGTGGTTTGATGCCTTTGATTTGACGGCCTATAAAATGTGCAGTTCGGCGCCGGGATGATTGTTAGGCCCGATTATGTATTTTTGCGCATAATTTTAGCTAGCCAACGTCGCCATGACATCGCCTACAAGTATGATCGGGGATTTCTATTGGAGAAGCAGTTTGAGCCTATCTTCATAGTGTACTGTCTTTGGTGAAGCAGCTTCAACGGTAAACTTGACCCCGCCCTTATGAATCAAAATCAAATATTACAGGCAGAGGCGTATCACGTTATTCACTTACAGTAGCCTACCACATATCAGAAGCGTTTTTCCCCACTTTTTATGGAAACCCAAAGAAGTCATACCAAACCACCCCAGTGGCTTTCCATAACCTATCCCCTACACACAGCCCCTCTGTCCATTGTGCTGGCGCAGCGGAGATACAGTTTTTGCGCCAACCTGTCACTCAATTATTTGAACTTTTTTGCTGTTTTTATGTAACGATATAAAACTAAAACTGAGGGGGCTCAAGTTTCAAAGGAGGGGGCTAAGCCCCCCTTTTCCCCCTCGTGGAGCCGGGCCCACAGTAGACACTGATGCTCTGAAGCCAATAAAATAGGAAACTTTGTGGACTTGGTCCATTAGGCTACATCAACTGCAGGCCTAGACACCACTGGAGCATGCTGGTCCAACTTGGTGGATACACTTGACCGCAATTGCACATACCCATACTCCATGACATGAAGCTACACTCTTAGAGAAAAGGGTTCCAAAGGCCTCTTCAGCTGTCCCAACAGGAGAAACCTTTTTGTTTCCAGGTAGAACCCTTTTGGGTTCCTCTGTGGAAAGAGTTCTACATGGAACAGAAAAGGGTTCTACCTGGAACCAAAAGGGTTCGACCTGGAAACAAAAACAGTTCTTCAAAGAGTTCTCCTAACCCTTTTGGTTCAAGATAACTCATTTTTTGGGAATGGCAAGCCCATGTCCCCACTCCCCTCTGTGTGTGTCTGTCTGTGTGTCTGTCTGTGTGTCTGTCTGTGTGTCTGTCTGTCTGTCTGTCTGTCTGTCTGTCTGTCTGTCTGTCTGTCTGTCTGTCTGTCTGTCTGTCTGTCTGTCTGTCTGTCTGTCTGTCTGTCTGTCTGTCTGTCTGTCTGTCTGTCTGTCTGTCTGTCTGTCTGTCTGTCTGTCTGTCTGTCTGTCTGTCTGTCTGTCTGTGTGATTAACTGTCTGAAGATGATGGGCTATGATAGGCACTATACCTAATCTCTGTACTTAACCTAAAGATTTCAATACTGTCCATAAGGATCTCATTAATGCATATGAATGTGTTGTGATGGCTGTTATGCATCAACAATAACTATCTGTTGTGAGAAACTGAGACAAACATTTCATTACGACGGCAAAAAATACATGCAATTATTACATGCTGCAGCAAGAGCTAGCCTGGCACCTAAAGCACTCGCATTTCCATCCCAAATGGCACCCTATTCGCTAGTGCACTACTTCCATAGGGCTCTGGTCAAAAGTAGTGCACTATGTAGGGAATAGAGTGCCATTTGGGATGCAAGCAGAGGAAGAGGATTAAATGAATAACCGCTTAAGTGCCTTGGAGTTTATTCAATCTGCCAATTATAGGCCTTTTGACTGGCTAAATATACAACACACTCCTCATGCAGAAAATCTATTTACCTCTTCATGTGCCACACAGCTTCAACCGTGTGGGATGCAGAGCAATGCGGAGCAATAAACATGAACTATCTATTGGCGAAAATGTCTACCGCTTAAAACATTACTGTAAAATAAATAGAATGGAAATGATGGGGTAATAAATATGATGTGAAATGGAGGGGAGGGAGGGGTTTGTGTTTGTGTGTGTGTTTGTGTGTGCATGTGTGTGTGTTTGTGTGTGTGTACACTGTGCTTCTAAAGGCACCACTAACTGGGACAGAATGGAAGAGTTTCACTTGGCTTCTGTCTCTTGTCCCAGAGGCATTTGTGTTCAAGTTCATGCCCCTGCCAGATTTGCACATCTAAATAAATAATATAGGATCTTAAAGCTAACAAGTAAACAAATTGTTCTCCCCAAAGGCGAGCCTGCTGTCCCAATTCATCTTGTGTTTCCAGACAAAACAATTAGTCATGAACAGACGTCTGAGAATCCACTGATGCTAAGCTCTAAGTGTAAAGGTAGTCAATGCTCCAGCTCGCATCAATATGCAGTCGGTTCTGACTGACAGAAAGAGAGAGAGAGGGAAATATGTAATGTTTTATTACATCTGAGAAACAATGCTCATTTCAAAGCCGTAGGAACCAGGCTGAACATGTCGTTTTTGAGGACATACATAGTTGATTTCAGCCCTATACACTATCTGCATACAAATGGAAGAGAAAATACAATTTCAAGAACAAAGGACATTATAATACTTTATAATGCTTCGTTTGGCATTACACAGCCTGCTCATTATGCATATTGCATGTAGTTACAGGGTTATGAGCAGTTATTAAAGCCTATGTTGTACGTTATATTGCATTATGTAATATACCGTCACGACTTCCACCGAACGTGGCTCCTCTCCCTGTTCGGGCGGTGCTCGGCGGTCGTAGTCGCTGGCCTACTAGCTGCCACTGATCCATTTTTCCTTTTCGTTTGTGTCTGTCTGTATTGTTTACACCTGTGTCTTGTTAGTTGATTTCGGTGGGTATATTTACCTCCGCTGCCTGCGAGTCTTTGTGCGGGATTGTTTTCTGTGGTGACGTTATTTAGGGGTGCGTGTCTGCACCACAGGGTTTCTTTTCTCTCGGCAGTTGTGCCGTTTTGGTATTGAGTTTAGTAGTAGAGGTTTCTCCTCCGTGTGTGTTACGCTTTATTCCCTGTGTGTGTGGCAATCTCGTTTTGGGCGTGTTTTAGTCCCATGTTGTAGTTGTGTTGGGACTGCTCATTAAACTTTTGCCACTGGGATTTCCTTGCTCTCCTACTCCTGTATCCTGCACCTTCCTCCGTTAGGAGGCACGGTAACAGATACAGTTTAAGTCGGAAGTTTACATACACTTAGGTTGGAGTCATTAAAACTCGTTTTTCATCCACTCCACAAATTTCTTGGAAACAAACTATTGTTTTGGCAAGTTGGTTAGGTCATCTACTTTGTGCATGACACAAGTAATTTTTCCAACAATTGTTTTCAGATTATTTGACTTATAATTCACTGTATCACAATTCCACTGGTTCAGAAGTTTACATACACTAAGTTGACTGTGCCTTTAAACAGCTTGGAAAATTCCAGAAAATGATGTCATGGCATTAGAAGCTTCTGATTGGCTAATTTCCATAATTTGAGTCAATTGGAGGTGTACCTGTGGATGTATTTCAAGGCCTACATTCAAACTCAGTGCCTCTTTGCTTGACATCATGGGAAAATCAAAAGAAATCTGACCTCAGAAAAAATATTGTAGACCTCCATAAGTCTGGTTCATCCCTGGGAGCAATTTCCAAACGCCTGAATGTACCACGTTCATCTGTACAAACAACAGTACACAAGTATAAACGCCATGGGACAACACAGCCGTCATACTGCTCAGGAAGGAGACGGGTTCTGTCTCCTAGAGATGAACGTACTTTGGTGCGAAAAGGGCAAATCAATCCCAGAACAACAGCAAAGGACCTTGTGAAGATGCTGGAGGAAACAGGTACAAAAGTATATATATCCACAGTAAAACGAGTCCTATATCAACATAACCTGAAAGGCCGCTCAGCAAGGAAGAAGCCACTGCTCCAAAACCGCCATAAAAAATACAGACTACGGTTTGCAACTGCACATGGGGACAAAGATTGTACTTTTTGGAAAAATGTCCTCTGTTCTGATGAAACAAAAATTATAACTGTTTGGCCATAATGACCATTGTTATGTTTGGAGGAAAAAGGGGGAGGCATGCAAGCCGAAGAACACCATCCCAGCCGTTCGGATGGTGGGGGTGCGATGCTACTGGAGGGACTGGTGGGACTGAAGTGGGCGGTGCTTTGCTACAGGAGGGACTGGTGCACTTCACAAAATAGATGGCATCATGAGGATGGAAAATTATGTGGATATATTGAAGCAACATCTGGGGTCTTCCAAATGGACAATGACCCCAAGCATACTTCCAAAGTTGTGGCAAAATGGCTTAAGGACAACAAAGTCAAGGTATTGGAGTGGCTATCACAAAGCCCTGACCTCAATCCTATAGAAAATGTGTGGGCAGAACTAAAAAAGCGTGTGCGAGCAAGGAGTCCTACAAACCTGACTGAGTTACACCAGCTCTGTCAGGAGGAATGGGCCAAAATTCACCCAACTTATTGTGGGAAGCTTGTGGAAGGCTACCCAAAACGTTTGACCCAAGTTAAATAATTTAAAGGCAATGCTACCAATTACTAATTGAGTGTATGTAAACTAAAGACCCATTGGGAATGTGATGAAACAAATAAAAGCTGAAATAAATAAAAAATTCTACTATTATTCTGACATTTCACATTCTTAAAATAAAGTGGTGATCCTAAATCACCTAAAACAGGGAATTTTTACTCGGATTCAATGTCAGGAATTGTGAAAAACTGAGTTTAAATGTATTTGGAGCTGAGCACAGGAAAAATCCTAGAGGGAAACCTGGTTCAGTCTGCTTTCCAACAGACACTGTGTCACGCCCTGACCGTAGAGATCCTTCTTATGTCTCTATTTTGGTTGGTCAGGGCGTGAGTTTGGGTGGGCATTCTATGTCTGGTGTTCTATGTTGTCCTTGTATTGTATTTCTGTGTGTTTGGCCTGGAAGGGTTCTCAATCAGAGGCAGCTGTCTATCGTTGTCTCTGATTGAGAACTGAACACATCAGTCTGCACAGGTGTCTGTAGAGCATTCACTGCAATATGAAATCATTTATAAGAAATTACACAAAACAAGTCTACATCACAAGCAGTGTCTGAGGTAAATATGATGCATATTGCAATACACAAAGAGGTCGGTAAAGAAAAGACAGAAAGACAGACAGAGTCCATCTATTATGTGCCTTCTGATAGCAGTCTGAAGGGGACCTTGGAGGAGTGAGGACGACAGTGTCTGTCTGCTAACCAGGGCATTGTGGGTATGATGGATGCATGAGGCATCATCACTCCAGCTCTCAGCTAGAGATGATAGATAGCTCTGGACGGATGATATAAGTGATGTGTTATTGGCATGTGTTGTCTTGTGTGTTTTGTGTGTGTTTGTGTGTCTCTGCGTGTATGCGTGCGTGTGTGTGTGTCTCTGTGTGTGCGTGTGTGTGTGTGCATTGATTTGAGCTATGTCACTCTCCCTGTAGGAACCAACGCCTTGCACATGCTTGAAGAGAACCAAGGACATCACACCCTAGTTCCCCCTCACATACTAACCGTGCACGTCATGCAATATTCACAGCAATTCTATCATTACAAAAAACATAACCCAGAGAGCAGTTGTCTTTACCTATAGTTGCTTACCACCAAAGTGTCCGATTTCAAATATGCTTTTCAGCGAAAGCACTACAAACGATTATGTTAGGTCACCACAAAACCACAATAAGCACTGCCATTTTTCCAGCGAAAGATAGCTTTCACAAAAACCAGAAATAGAGATAAAATTAATCACTAACCTTTAATTATCTTTATCAGATGACACTCATAGGACTTCATGTTACACAATGTTACACAAACAATGCATGTTTTGTTTGATAAAGTTCATATTTATATAAAAAAATCTGAGTTTACATTGGCGCGTTAGATTCACTAGTTGCAAAAACATCAAGTGCTTTTGCATAGCCACATCGTTTCAACAGAAATACTCATCATAAATGTAGATGATAATACAAGTTATACACATGGAATTATAGATATTATAGATATAATGCAACCGCTGTGTCAGATTTAAAAAAAACTTTATGGAAAAGTAAACCATGCAATAATCTGAGACGGAGCTCAGAACAATAGCCAAATTAGCCGCCTTGTTGGACTCAACAGAAACCAGAAAATACATGATAAATGTTTCCTTACCTTTGATGACCTTCATCAGAATGCAGTCCTAGGAATCCCAGGTCCACAATAAATGCTTGATTTGTTCGATAATGTCTGTTATTTATGTCCAATTAGCTACTTTCGAATTGTTTACCAAACCCCTAACCAAAGTCTCAAAGCGCGTCCACTATAACGTGACGAAATGTCCAAAAGTTCCGTTACAGTCAGTAGAAACATGTCAAACGATGTACTGAATCAATCTTTAGAATGTTGTTAACATACATCTTGAATAATGTTTCAACCGGAGAATTACATCGACTTCAATTGACCGATGGAATGGAGCTCCCTCTCACATGAACGCGCCAGCTCAATGCGTGGGCACCTCATGGAAGTGATAACTCATTCCTGTCTCCTTCGGCCCCCCTTCATATTAGAGTCATCAGACAAAGTTCTATTGACTGTTGACATCTAGTGGAAGCCATAGGAAGTGAAAACCCATCCATATCTCTCTGTATTTTCAATGAGAGCTTGGTTGAAAATCTGGCACCCCCAGAAAATATCCAAACAGGAAGTGGAACTTCTCAGGTTTTTGCCTGCCATATGAGTTCTGTTATACTCACAGACATAATTCAAACAGTTTTAGAAACTTCAGAGTGTTTTCTATCCAATACTAGTAATAATATGCATATATTAGCAACTATGACATAGGAGCAGGCCGTTTACTCTGGGCACCTCTGTGCACCTTTCATCCAAGCTACTCAATACTGCCCCTTCAGCCATAAGAAGTTAATTATATGAAAGCAAGCTTTGCTTATATACTTACAAGACCATCATGCTTGATTGAGCGAGCTGTTTTTTCTTGTAATAATGTGGTGCCATACCTTTATGATAGCAATACATGTCATTGAGAAAAAATATATTTCATAGCATATTTTTTGGGTCAGTAGATGCCCAGTATAACAACAGGTGGTGGTGCGTTGGATACAGACACTCATACTGTATATGGAGGTCTATAGAGCCTGTCCCTATTCCTAATTTCTGTAACCATTAGCTTACCTGTGTAATATTGATATAAGATCGGAAACACTTGCAAACATGGTCCTGTTTTATCAATTGCTGTGCTGATCAACGGGCAGTTCATTACCTCTGTCAAATGAAGATGTAGCTGAAAGTTGTGTGTGCATTTGTATCTATTTTTGCAATAAAGATGACGCTAAAATAATTTTTATTTTAACCTTTAATTAACTAGGCAAGTCAGTTAAGAACAAATCTGTATTTTCAATGACAGCCTAGGAACAGTGTGTTAACTGCCTTGTTCAGGGGCAGAACAACATAATTTTATCTTGTAAGCTCAGGGATTTGATCTTGCAACCTTTCGGCTACAAGTCCAATGCTCTAACCACTAGGCTACCTGCTGCCCCTATTAGTACTCAGACCCCTTCACTTTTTGTTATGTTACAGCATTATTCTAAAATGTATTAAATCGTTTTTTTCTCCTCATCAATCTACACACCATACCCCATAATGACAAAGAAAACATTTTTTTGTTGTTGTTGAAATGTTAGCAAATGTCTATATAATGTATATATAACTGTATATATAAATGTATATATAACTGCAATATCACATTTACATAAGTATTCAGACCCTTTAGTCAGTACTTTGTTGAAGCACCTTTGGCAGCGATTACAGCCTTGAATCTTCTTGGGTATGACACTACAAGCTTGGCACACCTGTATTTTGGGGAGTTTCTACCATTCTTTTCTGCAGATCCTCTCAAACTCTTTCAGGTTGGATGGGGAGCATCACGCACAGCAATTTCCAGGTCTCTCCAGAGATGTTCGATCGGGTTCATGTCCGGAATCTGGCTGGGCCACTCAAGGACATTCAGAGACTTGTCCTGAAGCCACTCCTGCGTTGTCTTGGCTGTGTGCTTAGGGTTGTTGTCCTGTTGGAAGGTGAACCCTTGCCCCAGTTTGAAGTCCTGAGCGCTCTGGAGCAGGTTTTCATCAAGTATCTCACTGTACTTTGCTCCGCTCATCTTTCCCTTGATCCTGACTAGTCTCCCAGTCCCTGCTGCTGTAAAACATCCCTACAGCATAATGCTGCCACCACCATGCTTCACCGTAGGGAAGGTATTGGCCAGGTGATGAGCGGTGCCTGATTTTCTCTAGACGTGACACTTGGCATTCAGGCCAAAGAGTTCAAACTTGGTTTCATCAGACCAGAGAATCTTGTTTCTCATGGTCTGAGAGTGATTTAGGTGACTTTTGGCAAACTCCATGTGGGCTGTCATGTGCCTTTTACTGAGGAGTGGCTTCCGTCTGGCCACTCTACCATAAAGGCCTGAGTGCTGCAGAGATGGTTGTCCTTCTGGAAGGTTCTCCCATCTCCACAGAGGAACTCTGAAGCTCTGTCAGAGTGACCATCGGGTTCTTGGTCACCTCCCACACAGATACCAATTCCCCATTCCAAGTTGAAAGACTAAGGCCAATAATCCCAATTAAAAACACTACTTCTCAGTTTCACCCCCGGTTCTCATTTGCCGTTAACGAGCAATCGAGCTGGTTAATTGAGGTCAAAAGTCCTCCTCATCTACTGATTGCACTTTCACCATCCCCCTTTCTCCCTCTCCTCATCCCCCTTTCTCCCCCTCTCCCACCACCCCTCTCCCTGTGAGTGACAGTGACCCTCTTCCACCCCTCCGTCTCTGCCATGTAAATCTGAAGGACCAAAGGAGATACTGTCTGACCCAGGCTCTCAGCCTCTTCCTAATCCCTGAAAGAGACACCCCTGAGCGGGGACAGACGCACATTTCTACACAACACCAGGCTTATCTACAGCCAGCCCCTACCTACTCTAAGCTGTAGCCACAGTGATATTGGAACAGAACAAATCCTCGGCTGTCACAGCGCTATCAGAAAGAGAGAAAGAGGCCCCCTCCTCCTTCTGACAAGATCTGGTCGTCTCACACGGCGTCCGTATCAGTGGCTGACGTCAATGGCCAATAGAGATAATGGAGCACTGAGGGTGGTTTGATCGTTTGGGTGTCTCCCAGGCAATAGAACGGTGTGTTTGAGTGTGTGTGTACCTCAGTGGGAAAAGAAAACTAACAGAACCACTCTGGTCAACAAACATTGGTCCAATCACACCCACAACTATAATGATTTGTTCTTCTTTTCTCTTTTGGTGACAATAGGTAGTTATGTGTGCAGCCAGATGTCAGTTTCAGCACAAACACCGCTAGCCTACATTAACTCAACCAAGATCAGCCTCTCACCAAACAAACTCTAGCTGATAAAACTAATCGTCTTGCTAAGAAACAGTTCGCTATGTTAAATCTAAACCAGGCCAATACACATGCAAGTAGCGCATTGGCTGTGCATTGCAACACATGCTAGCTAGCCACCTAATTAGCTAGATCAACACACGAGACTGACATATTGCTGCTCGAGCATCCAGAACAAATTCTAGCCCTTACCTTATTATGCATTCATTCAGTACACCCTCCTCTGTCAATGCAATTTACTTCATGCCATTTTAATCCAAATTTGCCTGATTGGTCAACAGTGTCAAGTTACTTTTCAGTGTGTTCCCAGTAAGCAGAATTATGTTGAAGTTGGCTTCATTTTAGGTTCTGAATGGAAGGTGAAAAGACATCTTTTCAGGAAGGTTAAAATATGTATTTTCCGGATGTTGAAAACATGTTTGTTTTTTTTACATTGAAAATTGGTATTTTCCGGAAGTTGAAATCAGGTTCATTTTCAGTTCTGAATGAATGTTGAAAAAACTTTCTATACCTTTATTACTGTAATGTACTGCACTCTGCTGTGCTCTACTGCAGTGGTTCTCAAACTTCTCCTCGGGATACTCCAGTCATTTCACAATTTCTCTAGCTCTGAACTAGCTATTGAAGAGCTTGAGGATTAGTTGACAAGTTGAGTCAGGTGTGCTATCTCTGGAATAGATACAGATAGAAATCGGGGAACATCCCTACGGTGAAGCATGGTAGTGGCAGCATCATGCTGTGCCGGTGTTTTTCAGTGGCAGGGACTGGGAGACTAGTCAGGATCGAGGGAAAGATGAACGGAGTACAGAGAGATCCTCGATGGAAACCTTCGAGACAAGTCTCTGAATGTCCTTGAGTGGCCGAACCAGAGCCCGGACATGAACCCGATCGAACATCTCTGGAGAGACCTGAAAAAAGCTGTGCAGTGATGCTCCCCATCCAACCTGACAGAGCTTGAGAGGCTAGTAGAGAATGGGGAAAAACTCCCCAAATACACGTGTGCCAAGCTTGTAGCGTCATACCCAAGAAGACTTGAGGCTGTAATCGCTGCCAAGGGTACTTCAACAAAGTACTGAGTGAAGGGTCTGAATACTTATTTAAATGTGATATTGCAGTTTAACATTTTTTATACATTTGCTAAAATGTCAAAAACCTGTTTTTGCTTTGTCATTATTGGGTATTGTGTGTAGATTGATGAGGGGAAAAAACGATTTAATCCAGTTTAGAATAAGGCTGTAACGTAACAAAATGTGGAAAAAGTCAAGAAGTCTGAATACTTTCTGAATGCACTCTATCTCAGCTATTGTAGGTAAATTTTTCCTTAATAAAGTATCTATCAGGAAAGTCTGAGCTAGTAGGGGGGAAAAATAGTCACGTGCATATAACTACAAGGCTTCAATGTCACAATTTTGACATATTCAAATTAGATCGTGTTGCTCTATTATCATCATCGAAGGGGAGCTGAAGATCTCCCCAATGAACCAATGGGCTTACAGAGGGTTGAATTGGCAGCTTGTCAACAGTGAGGGTTAAAATGTCAGCCAGTCAAAGTAAAGCTACAATAACACAGGGTGGAGGGGTGGGTCCTTTCAGTTCACTAGGGTTGAGTCTGAGAATGAGGAGAGTTATTGGGAAGCCCTGTAGTTCTGCTGTTAATACGCTGTCATGAGGAGGGTTATTGGGAAGCCCTGTGGTTCTGCTGTTAATACGCTGTCATGAGGAGAGTTATTGGGAAGCCCTGTGGTTCTCTGTCACATTAGCCTTCCCTGGATGTCATCCTAGATCTGCTGCTATCCAGGGAGGCAACTGATATGTGTCCCAAATGGCACCCTATGTCCTATGGGCTCTGGTCAAAAGTAGTGCACTTTATAGAGAAAAGAGTGCCATTTGGGACACAATCTCTGAGCCGTTTCTCCAGCAAGAGGGATATTGGATCAATGTGCACCCGATCAGAAGTAACGTGTGCAGATATATGGGTGATATTGCCAGTAAGCTATCATACAGTATGTACTGTAATAGATACTTGGGATATTGCCCCGAGGCATCAACACACTGTATTTGATAATATTCCTACCATAGTGTGTGTGGATGTGGTAAAGAGATGCATTTCTATAGCCTTGTCCCAGATCTGTTTGTGCTTTCTTGCCAACTCGTAAGCTTATTGTCATGATATGCCAAACAACGACAATGACCATAGGAGTTGGCAAGACAGCACAACTAGATCTCGGACCAGGCTACTATTGCTATGCATACAAAAGCCAAAAATTAATCAATCTATAGCTAATCAATGGTCAGAGGATAAGGGCAGTGAATGGGTCCTTGAGCGTCACAACAGTATCTCATATAGCTCCTGGGTGCTTTCCCTTATCCTAGCCTCAACCATTAGTGGGGAAATGCAAAACTGACCCAAGATCAGGCTCTAGGGGCAAGGTCTTCACCCTACTCCATCTCATATAGCCATGACACTGAGACTAAGGCCGCACTCTAACCAACGGTCATGGAAATAAGGTCACACGCTCCTGCAATTTCAAGGCTTGTGGGACTGAGTAACTGAAATAATGTCCCCAATGTCCCAAAAGCAGTCATGGAGAGTCTCTCTCACACACACACACACACACACACACACACACACACACACACACACACACACACACACACACACACACACACACACACACACACACACACACACACACACACACACACACACACACACACACACACACACACACACGTTTTGGTTTTCAGGGGGAATGAAAAGAGAGCCTGTGGTGCGACTTCTGCTTTTGTACGTTAACAAGCTGACACTCCGTCTTAACTCCTCCTCCACATTTACTGGATTGGTTGAACCGCTGCACAATCGAGAGCGTCCTGACCGGTTGCACCACGGCCTGGCACGGACCGCAAGGCCCTCCAGCGGGTGGTGACGATGGCCCAGTACATCCATGGGACCGTGCTTCCACCCCTCCAGGACATCCACTTAAACGGTGCCCAAGGAAGGCATCATCAAGGACCCAACACACCCCAGCCACGAGCTGTTATCTCACTTGCCGTCGGGCAGACGTTATCAGAGCATGAGGTCTGATACTAACAGGCTCAGAGACAGTTTCTATCTACAAGCTATTAGACTGCTGAACACCTGAACTGTACTGACCACCTCCACGGACTCTCCACACCTTAGCACACATGCACTCCCTCAGGCACCCACACACCCACACAGACATACGCACATATACATTCATGCTACACACATGTCGTGTCTTTGGCTATGCCGGATTAAGTGATATGACATGCTATTCTATAAAATAATTTCTCTGTAATTAATGTTACCTGATTAAGCTAATCATGTAAATGTAATTAACTAGAAAGTCGGGGCACCACAAAATAATGTTTATAGCCGTTATCTTCTGAATAAACTCTTAAAGACCTGGTAATCTTTTACCTCAATAGCAGTCAATATTTAATCGTTACCTTATTTAGTCTCATCTGAAAGTTGTAAATTCTTGGTTATCTTCACGAACCCTGGCTAACAAGTTGATTCAGCAATACAACATTTGGTTTAATTATTTATTTACTAAATACCTAAATAATCACACAGAATCACATCTACACAGAATGGATCATACATTGTCATAAAGGAAAATGTCCCTAGCGGACGGAACAGATATGATGGCTGGTTACACAAAAAAAGGGGGTTGGGTTTTGAATGAAAGAGCGGGAAAACTGAGGAACAAAGAGATTTTGTCTCTCTATCGGGCCGTAGGCAGCTATGCTATCGTAAATACAGTATCTTATGCAGTCTAAGTAACCGCCCATTTGAAAAAGGAAAATGCAATAAATATTTACTCTGAGCTGCGCTTTGATAGATTGGTCATAGATAGAAGGCGGGAGGTCCAGCCTGGATCTCTGGTCCTCTAAAGAATGTCTAGTGGTGAACTGGAGCGTGGTAGAATGGATACTCTGTCTGTCCTCTCCTAGCCCACGTTTAGTGGGTGGAGAGGGTATCACTTCTTTAGTGAATAGGAATTCAAAGTTGCCATGCTATATGCTCATGCTATATTCTGGCTGGTATAGTCGAAATTCATCCTTCCGGCGTGTAGGTCGTCACCTTCACGTTGAAATTCAATGCTAATTTCGTTAGGTTCTTGTCGTTCAACCAGAGCTCACGCTGAGGTTGGCTTAGTTCTGTAGGGGATCTTTGTCCTTTCAACGTGGGGACCACAAGTCCACACGTCCTTGGAACAGGAAGTAGAATTTTCGTCAACGGGTTTATATAGTGGTGAAAGAAGGCCATGTTTCATAGTTTACAACCCATGTCTGTTCACTTGGGCGGGGCCTCTGAGTGAGCATAGTGTTGTTCTAATGACAAACCGTTAAGAAGCTAAAAATTACATTTCATATTTTCACAAACAGTTTCATATTTAAACATTTAAATTGCACAACAATTCCATGTGAATCTGATAACTACAATGTTTGGATTTTCCAAGATACAGTTTACGTCGTCCTATCATCAGTAATCATGTCTCAGACGCCAACTGATCTGACATCATATTCATTAAGTACCAACTCATATTTTCAACTGGTTGAATTACTGAAATATGGTTCCGTTTCCCACCTTTTGATGTTCCCAGAATCTCTATGTTAACAAAGTGCTTTTCAAGAGTAACTCTATAGAGTAGAGAGAGAGAAACAGGGGGGGAAGATATTTATGGGGGTCATAAACCTCCCCCAACAGGCCAATGTCATGACACACACATCATAACTGCTGCTATCAGACCTTTCCCCAATACACGTGTAAACATTGGACCATAAATTGTACCTTTGTGTATTATACTTGTTTAAAATGTTTGTTCTATTCCATTTACTTTATGTTCGTATTCTTATCTCTTATTATTTATTATTGTGTCACGACTCCCACCGAAGGTGGCTCCCCTGCCTGTTCGGGCGGCGCTCGGCGGTCGTCGTCGCCGGTCTACTAGCCGCCACCGATCCCTTTTTCCTTTTCGTTTCATTTTGTCTTATTGGTTGCACCTGTCCCCTGTTTCGTTTCTTGATTTATGTCTATTTAAGCCTGTTAGGTCCGCCTAGGTTTGTGCGGGATTGTTACTCTGTTGGTTGTGGATGTGTTTTCGTGTTTGTTTTCTCCGGACTGTTTGGTCCTGTGTTTGGGCTGGTCTGTTTTATGCGCCCTGTATTTTGGCGTGAGCGTTTTGTGCCAGAGAATAAATTATGATTTACCGAACCCTCTGCTCTCTGCGCCTGACTCCAACCCACCACTCCTAGTAAACTCTGACATATTGTTGTTGCATTGTTGAGAAGGAACTTGCAAGTAAGCATTCCATTGGACGGTGTATAACATACGACTAATAAAACTCCTAGCAGGGGTGGGGCACATAGCAGTGGGATGAAACCACCCTGACTTCCTCCCTTCACCTCTGGGTCATGTAAAGAGCGGTCATATTGCGTAACAGTCATGGTCAGCTGTGTCTCTCGTAGGCTGTTCTTGCCCGGTGCCCCGTCTTGGTAAAGTTTAGGGCAGCTACACACACACACACACACACACACACACACACACACACACACACACACACACACACACACACACACACACACACACACACACACACACACACACACACACACACACACACACACACACACACACACACACACACACACACACACACACACACACACACCAGTGGAACCTGGTGGGAGGAGCTATAGGAAGACAGACTCATTGTAGTGGCTGGAATGGAATGTTGGAACGGAGTCAAATGTGGCTTCCATATGTTTGATGTGTTTGATACCGTTCCATTTATTCCATTCCAGCCATTACTATGAGCCCGTCCTCCTATAGCTGCTCCCACCAGCCTCCACTGACATACACTGCATGTTACAGCTCAGTCTGGAATTTGAAAGAGAAACAGCCAGCCAGGGGGAGAGGGTGTGTGTTTGACCCAGGAACAGGAGCAGTCAGTGTGGCTGTGACTCTGCCTCTCTCTGCCTGGTGTTGTGTTTGGCTCTGGCTCTCCTTCCTGAAAGACCATAAGTAACCATAACACTCTGGAAGGATATGGTTAAGGATGTGTGTGTGTCTGCGTGCATTTGTGAGCTATCGTTCTGTTTGCTCTGTGGTTTTGTTTCCATGAGGATGACGACAGTTGTAGGCCGATGAGAGCAGATGAGGGCGAATGACACACCCATTGGACCAAATTATAAATTTCCTCTGATTAAAGGAACTGATCATTATTGATCCTGCGGGGAAGAGATGTGAATTTCAGTGTAATTACATTTGAATAATTCAACATTGATGATTGAAGAGTCTGGTAGCGTCCCTGCAGAGAAGCGGTAAAGCATGTCAATAACATCAACCGCTATTTCTGCCTGATAGTCAATAACTAGTGTCACTCAAAGAGAAAATGATTGCAATTATCTTTAATGAGTTGTGAAAAACATAAACTACCCGTTTAATGAAACAAATCAATCTCGTGTGTTTTCTTAAGGTGGCTCTTTCGTCATAGGTGTCTTCCAGGAAGTAAAACAAGTGTGATTGTGTATGTGTGTGTATGTGTGTATGTGTGTTTTTGTACGTGTGTATGTATGTGTGGTGTTTGTATTGGTTTTGCAGATGTTTCCTCCCCTGTCTGAGCGACACACAAGATGTGATTCTGTGTGTTGTCGCTGAAAGGTGGGATGTATGCAGATGGCCCTCCTCTGTCTCCCTGTGTGACACCCTCACTAATCTCCTATCAGCTTTGATGAAAACACTGGCCCTCATTCAAAACGCAGGAAAAAGACACCCACGATATATCATCTAGCCTAGCCCCAGATCTGTTGGTACTGTCTTGCCGAGTTGTTAGGACAGCACAAACAGATCTGGGACCAGGGTTGGCAAGACAGCACAAACAGATCTGGGACCAGGGTTGGCAAGACAGCACAAACAGATCTGGGACCAGGGTTGGCAAGACAGCACAAACAGATCTGGGACCAGGGTTGGCAAGACAGCACAAACAGATCTGGGACCAGGGTTGGCAAGACAGCACAAACAGATCTGGGACCAGGCTATATAAACACATCTTGACCTAACCCATCTCTGATGATTTTGTCCCTCCTATTGTCCAAGCTGAAGTTAGTTCCCGCGCCAGTCGATCCCAATACTTACAGCACCTAAAGCTTTGCCAATACAAGCCAATTCATGTCACCGCAGGCAACCTTTAAATGTTTTTTTTAAATTTCACCTTTATTTAACCAGGTAGGCTAGTTGAGAACAAGTTCTCGTTTACAACTGCGACCTGGCCAAGATAAAGCAAAGCAGTGTGACACAGACAACAACACAGAGTTACACATGGAATAACATGAAATAAACAATAAACAAGCCAATAATACAATAAACAAGTCAATGACACAGTAGGAAAAAAAGAAAGTCTATATACAGTGTGTGCAAAATGCATGAGGTGGTAAGGCAATACATAGGCCATAGTAGCAAAGAATTACAATTTAGCAGATTAACACTGGAGTGATAAATGAGCAGATGATGATGTGCAAGTAGAGATACTGGTGTGCAAAAGAGCAGAAAAGTAAATAAAAACAGTATGGGGATGAGGTAGGTAGATTGGATGGGCTATTTACAGATGGACTATGTACAGCTGCAGCGATCGGTTAGCTGCTCAGATAGCTGATGTTTAAAGTTGGTGAGGGAAATATAAGTCTCCACAATGGACAACCTGCGTGCATAGATAGGTGTTGGGGTTTTGCCGTCTGTGTGTGCCGGGCCGGTGGCATTCTATATGGATCATGGAGTCAACCCATCTTCTACTCTCCCCTAGAGGAATAATGTATATATGTATAATTATTAAGGGATGTATGCACAATATTTAGACAATACATCATGTCAACTACAGTAGAACAATAGGTATGCATGCCTGTATTTGCTGACTGCATTTTATCTCTATATATCATTATACGCTAGACTATATTCAGCTTTACACTAACCAAACCCCTCCCTCCCTCTCTCCCTCTTTGCCAACATATTTTACCTCCTTCCCTCTCTGCCAACATACAGTTGAAGTCGGAAGTTTACATATACTTAGGTTGGAGTCATTAAAACTCATTTTTCAACCACTCCACAAATTTCTTGTTAATAACAAACTATAGTTTTGGCAAGTCGGTTAGGACATCTACTTTGTGCATGACACAAGTAATTTTTCCAACAATTGTTTACAGACAGATTATTTCACTTATAATTCACTGTATCACAATTCCAGTGGATCAGAAGTTTACATACACTAAGTTGACTGTGCCTTTAAACAGCTTGGAAAATTCCAGAAAATGATGTCATGGCTTTAGAAGCTTCTGATAGGCTAATTGACATAATTTGAGTCAATTTGTCACGCCCTGACCTTAGATCCTTTTTATGTCTCTATTTTGGTTGGTCAGGGCGTGAGTTTGAGTGGGCATTCTATGTCTGGTGTTCTATGTTGTTCTATGTTTTGAATTTCTATGTGTTTGGCCTGGAATGGTTCCCAATCAGAGGCAGCTGTCTATCGTTGTCTCTGATTGAGAACCATACTTAGGTAGCCTGTTCCCACCTGTGTTTGTGGGTAGTTGTTTTCTGTTTTGTGTATTGCACCTTGCAGAACTGTTCGTTTGCCGTTTTGTTGTTTTTGTTCAAGTGTTTCGTATTTATTAAAAGTAATATGGACACTTACCACGCTGCACCTTGGTCCTCTTCTCCTTCTCCCGACGACGTTCGTTACACAATTGGAGAGGTACTTGTGGATGTATTTCAAGGCCTACCTTCAAACTCAGTGCCTCTTTTCATGGGAAAATCAAAAGAAATCAGCCAAGACCTCAGAAAAAAAACTGTAGACCTCCACAAGTCTGGTTCATCCTTGGGAGCAATTTCCAAACGCCTGAAGGTACCACATTCATCTGTAGAAAAAATAGTACGCAAGTATAAGCACCATGGGACCATGCAGCCATCATACCACTCAGGAAGGAGACGTGTTCTGTCTCCTGGAGATGAACGTACTTTGGTGCGAAAAGTGCAAATCAGTCCCAGAACAACAGCAAAGGACCTTGTGACGATACTGAAGGAAACAGGTACAAACGTATCTATATCCACAGTAAAGGAGTATGAAGGATCGGACCAATACGCAGCGTGGTAAGTGTCCATGATAGTTTAATAAAACTGAACACGACAAAATACAAAAATAACAAAGTGAATGATAACGAAAACCGAAACAGTCCTGAAATGTGAAACTAACACAGGAAACAATCACCCACAACACACAATGGAAAACAGGCTACCTAAATATGGCTCCCAATCAGAGACAATGATAAACAGCTGCCTCTGATTGGGAAACACACCAGGCCAAACACATAGAAAAACAACAACCTAGACAAAATTACATAGACTGCCCACCCTAACTCACACCCTGACCAAACTAAAATAGAGACACAAAAACGGAACTAACGTCAGGACGTTACAGCAAGGAAGAAGCCACTGCTCCAAAACCGTCATAAAAAATCCAGACTACGGTTTGCAACTGCACATGGGGACAAAGATCGTACTTTGGATAAATGTCTTCTGGTCTGATGAAACAAAAATAGAACTGTTTGGCCATAATGACCATCATTATGTTTGGAGGAAAAAGGGGGAGGCTTGCAAGCCGAAGAACACCATCCCAACCGTGAAGCACGGGGGTGGCAGAATCATGTTGTGGAAGTGCTTTGCTACAGGAAGGACTGGTGCACGTCACAAAATAGATGGCATCATGAGGGAGGAAAATTATGTGGATATATTGAAGCAACATCTCAGACATCAGTCAGGAAGTTGAAGCTTGGTCGCAAATGGGTCTTCCAAATGGACAATGACCCCAAGCATACTTCCAAAGTTGTGGCAAAATAGCTTAAGGACAACAAAGCCAAGGTATTGGAGTGGCCATCACAAAGCCCTGACCTCAATCCTATAGAAAATGTGTGGGCAGAACTGAAAAAGCATGTGTGAGCAAGGAGGCCTACAAACCTGACTCAGTTACACCAACTCTGTCAGGCGGAATGGGCCAAAATTCACATAACTTATTGTGGGAAGCTTGTGGAAGGCTACCCAAAACGTTTGACCCAAGTTAAATAATTTAAAGGCAATGCTACCAAATACTAATTGAGTGTATGTAAACTTCTGACCCACTGGGAATGTGATGAAAGAAATAAAAGCTGAAATAAATCATTCTCTCTACTATTATTCTGACATTTCACATTCTTAAATAAAGTGTTGATCCTAACTGACCTAAGACAGGGACTTTTTACTCGGATTCAATGTCAGGAATTGCGACAAACTGAGCTTAAATGTATTTGGCTAAGGTGTATGTAAACTTCCGACTTCAACTGCACATTGCCTCCCTTCATACCTCCCAATGGAGCTCTTGTCCCTGTCCCCACCTCCTGGTTCTCTCTCCAGAAATACCAGCCCTCCTTTCATCCCTGACCAGGGAACAGTATTGTCATGGTGGGTAAGGCTCTGAATGTCATCCTGGCCTTGGGTCACTGTGGCCTGGATGTCAACATGGGAGTGCAGGGTAAACACATGGTTTTAGTCAGAGGGCGGTTCCTCAGAGGATTCACCCCACACTTCGAGGGTTAGGTTAGGCTAGGTCAGCCAGTATGTCAGCATGTCTGTATGTGGGCATGGAGAGCTTTGGAAAGGCCCAGTGCAGGCTAACTCCTCAAGCCTTTCAGACTGCTGCTGACTGATTCTTGTGTTGTTTAGGAGGCTGCTGAGGGGAGGACGGCTCATAGTAATGGCTGGAATGGCGTCAATGGAATGGTATCAAACACATCAAACACCTGGTTTCCATGTGGTTGATACCATTCCATTGACTCCATTCCAGCCATTATTATGTGCCCTCCTCCCCTCAGCCGCCTCCACTCAAATCCTTTAACTTAGAAGATCCTCTGTTTGTTCTAATTAAATATGTATCTTGGACTGTTCTGCTGTCTATACTACAGGAACAACTGTAAAAACATATCTCGTTTTTGTTTTTAGATTGACGATGGGCTTGCACTTGTGTGCAGTTGGATGGAATTACATCTGTCTGTCCACCCTGCGTGGCTATAGCCTGATTTAACCAGACTGAACGCTTCCCTCCATGGTGAGCACAGCGTTCGGTCTCATTTAACCAGGCAAACATACTTATCACCACACATAATAACAGTGAAAAGAGACATAATTAGCTTGATGTAATGTACTTAGCATGACCGTTACAAGTTATGAAATGTTGATGATTTGATTTGAGTGACATGACTTCTCAAACATAGTTACATGGAATCATTTTGATTGATGGCGATCTGATTTAGATCGAACATGATTTAGCACACATGCAAAAACAATCACACCAAATGAACATGACAACATTAGGCAATGTCATGTCTCATCCACTCACACAACGCCAACGGTGATGATGAACTGTGTATGCCCTGGTCTGTTATTGTAATGCTATGCTGCGCTACATGTATGACTGTGTGATGGTCCCACTTTGACTGTTGCTGTAGGGTTGGGCAGAGAAGCAGCAATGAGAATGGATGGATAGGCCCAGAGTCAATGACATATAGTGTATGTGACCCACTGTCAAATGGAGGCTAATGTTGAGAACAAAATCACACATTGAGGTTGTTATTAAACTAGACTAGACTTGACTAGACTATAATATAGTATTCTATATTATATTAAACTATATTATACCATACTATACTCTACTCTACTGTACTATACTGTAATATACAATACTATTATCTACTATACTATATTCTACTATACTATATTATACTATATCATACTATATTTTATTATACTATACTATATTATACTATACTATACTGTATTATTCTCTACTATAATATGTTGTACTATATTATACTAAATTCTACTATATTCTACTATACTGTAATATATTATACTGTACTACACTGTAATATACTATAACACACTATTGTATACTATATTAAACTATATTATACTCTACTATCCATCCTCTACTCTACTATACTGTAATATACTATACTATTTTCTACTATACTATATTCTACTATACTATACTTTATTATGATATATCATACTATATTATACTATACTATATTATACTATAATATACCATAATATACTGTATTATACTATACTATGCTATACTATATTATACTATATTCTACTATACTATACTATATTATACTGTACAACACTGTAATATACTATTATATATTATTATTTTATATAATATAGTATACATACTATATTATTCTATGCTATACTATATTGTAATATACTGTATTCTATTCTACTGTACTATACTATAATATACTATATTACATTATACTATGCTAAACTATATTATAATATTGTCACGCTTGTAATGAGGAGACCAAGGCGCAGCGTGATATGCATACATTCTTCTTTTAATGAAGAAAGAACCCTAAACAAACTAACAAAGTAACAAAACGAACGTGAAGCTATATAAAACGAGTGCTGACAGGCAACTATACATAGACAAGAACCCACGAAACCAAAAGGGAAAAAGTCAACCTAAATAGGATCCCCAATCAGAGACAACGATAAACAGCTGCCTCTGATTGGGAACCAATTCAAGCCACCATAGACCTACAATTACCTAGACTTACAAAAAACCCTAGATCTACAAAAAACCCTAGACAAGACAAAACAAGCATATCCACCCACGTCACACCCTGACCTGACCAAAATAATAACAAAAAACAGAGATAACTAAGATCAGGGCGTGACAAATATACTATATTTTACCATACTATACTATATTATACTGTACTATACTGTAATATACTGTATTATACTATGCTATACCTTATTATAATATGCCATACCATACTATACAAC
This sequence comes from Salvelinus alpinus, assembly GCF_045679555.1. Classification (NCBI taxonomy): domain Eukaryota; kingdom Metazoa; phylum Chordata; class Actinopteri; order Salmoniformes; family Salmonidae; genus Salvelinus; species Salvelinus alpinus. The sequence continues at coordinate 29,154,542 of NC_092086.1, forward strand.
ATCCTCTATATATGGCTCTGGATAGGCCCTAATAAAGTTGTCTTGGTGATTGGTGATTGACCAGAGAGAGACAATCCCTCCCTCGTCCCCTCTTTCCCTCTATCCTCAGCCCCTGTGGTGGTCCCCTGTGTCCACCACCCTGCTCTCCCCATGTATGCTGTCCCCTCCAGCACCATGTAGAGGAGCTGTCCTATCCTTACTGCTTAACCGAGTGAGCTGTCCCAATCCTTATTGTGTGGTGCCCAAGGGACAGCCTCTGATTTAATGCAAAGTGAGTCATGTTGAGCACAATGTGTATTCTTAATGATTTGACAATGACTGTAATTATGGAGATAACTGTCATACAGTCATAGTAGGATGCCAACCAGTAGAGGGAGGGGCCGTGCTAAAACACAGAGAAAGAGAGAGATACAGAGACAGAGAGAACATAGGAATATCCTGCTAGAGTTGTCACCTGCCCCTAGTTACTTGGCATCCACTGTATTGTAGAGAGACTCCAATGACAAAACTTCCACTGGGAAGCATACGAAAATCACAGGTTTAGATACAACTTGAATACAGAGGGGTTTAAATATAGTATTTCAAGTGGTCAATCAGCTTAGGTGGTCATTAAACCTACTCCACGCCCTTTAAATGCATATTCTTATATTCTCTCAGCCCTACAATGATGCTGTTCATCGATAGTGAAATCCCTGAGATGATAAACCAGGGAAATAACAAATACTCTTGGAGCAACAGACTCCCCATGCCACTTCACTGTGCCAGTCTATGCCAGTCTGGCTGTGCCCCAGTTTCTGCCAAGGCCCAGGTATGGTCAAGAGTAACTCATTAACCTCTGAGCTCACAGATTTACAGGCTGCCTGATAACAGTCCTGCCAGGGCTGAATGGGCATGGTGCTGCCCAGTGACATGACCCAGCTAGAAGCGTCCTCTGTGTAGGCTGCAGGAGGTGTGTGTGTGTGTGTGTGTGTGTGTGTGTGTGTGTGTGTGTGTGTGTGTGTGTGTGTGTGTGTGTGTGTGTGTGTGTGTGTGTGTGTGTGTGTGTGTGTGTGTGTGTGTGTGTGTGTGAATAACTGACCAAGAATGCACTACCACTGACTACACAATTAACAGGAAAGCATATTGCTGAAAAAATACATTTCATACCTATCAAAAAGAACACTGGCACTGCTAATGACTTGAAATGCACAATTACATTGAAAACTATACTGAACACTGCAGAAATGCATTTAAATAGGAACTATATTTGTACATAATCTACAAATGCTGGAAGGCAAACCACATAGTACATTCCAAGTTCATTTGTACCACAACAATGGCTATTGTTGTGCTGTTTCTTTGTTTGAAAACCTGTGACAACCATCTACTCTACGAAGGAAGATAAAGTAATTGTATTCTATTGTATACTATTTTATTATATTATATTCTATTCTGTTCCTGTTCTATTCTGTTCCTATTCTATCATATTCTATTCTATTCTATCCTATTCAATTATATCCTATTCTATTTTATCGTATTCTATTATATCCTATTCTATCCTATTATATTCTGTCCTATTCTATCAAATTCTATTCTGTATTGATTTATTCTATTCTCTTCTCTACTATATTTTGCTAAATTCTTCTCTATTCTCCTAACACTTGTTGTGTTAAACCAATGTTGCATGGAGTGTGTTCATCACCATATCTGGATCTGGCCTGTTGCTACCAACCATTACAGAAATACACTGAGGAGTAAAACGAAACAAGGATTAACACGCAAACCATGAATATTCCTCAACCTGGGGCGGACTTCATCTCATTCTGAAACAAGACGTGGTTGTGAGAGAAATTAATTTGGTGCATAAACAAGCGACAATATGTTTCCCGCGGTCGTTTCACCCGCCTTTTTTTCGGTGAGGGCAGAACATGATTAATAAGGCTGTCGCTCTCCGTCGGCTGTGAGAGTGAATAAAATGGAACATGATTAAAACAGGTTCTTGTGTACTTTGGGTGTTCCTGGGGGAGAGGAGTGGTGGGTGGTGGGGTGGGAGGTGTTGAGATGCTGAGATGCTGTTATCGATAAAAAGAGAGTCGATGGCAAATGGGCAAGGGAAAACATTTACAAGGAAAGAAAACAGACTCACTTCATTAGACTGATCCCAGTTCATAGTGAAAAGCCATCCCAAAAGGCACCCTATTCCCTACATAGTGCACTAGTTTTTGACCATACCCTATTGGCCCTGGTCAAAAGTAGTGCACTACATAGGGAACAGGGTGCCATTTTGGATGCAGTCCTATGTCTGGAGGTTTTTCTGGGCTCTCTAGTTCCTCCAGTGTCACATACCCCCGCTACCTCCCACTTGCCCCCCAAAGGCAAGGTAATGAGTATATTAATATGTACATACCTGTGCAGCTTAATGCCTGAAACTCTAATTCCACACCGTGTTTGGCCATGGCAACGTACTGCAGCCCCCTTATCATCGCCTTCTTCCTATGTGATAGATGGAAAAAAGACAGCGTTGAATTATTGATTGAGTGTGTGGGTCCAAAATGGCACCCTTTTCCCTATATAGTGCACTACTTCTGATCATAGTCTGGTCAAAAGCAGAGCACTATATTGGGAACAGTGTGTTATTTGGGATACAGCCTGAATGTATGATTGACAGCTCGGTGGATACAGAGAATGACTTGTCACATATGAGGCAATGCAACCCGGGAGAGGAAGAAGTGAGAACACGCCAAATTGCTCTAGTGAGGGAGGAAGACGAGAGAGGAAAATAACTATTGGAAGGAAATGTTGTCATTAAAAAACACTGACAAGTGACACTCAGAATTTTGTTCAGAGAAAGGACAAAATTCTGACAATGACTCCACATGACTAGTTTTCACCTCTTCGAAGCTCAAACAACACCTAGGATGCAGAGTACTGTGCCTGCAACATCCTGTTTTTAATGTATTTTGTGATTTGACTGAACAGATAGAGATAGAGGACGACAGTGGGGAAAGATACAGAGAGGATAGGATAAAGTAATCCTTCTAAACCCCCCCCCCTTAAAAGATTTAGATGCACTATTGTAAAGTGGTTGTTCCACTGGATATCATAAGGTGAATGCACCAATTTGTAAGTCGCTCTGGATAAGAGCGTCTGCTAAATGACTTAAATGTAAATGTAGGTTGTGTCAGTAGGCCAGTAGGCCGGATTCAAACCGCTGACACCCTAGACAAGCCACGATAACATATCCTATCCATATACAACATGTCTTCTGTGTGGTTGGTTTACAGTTTGGGTGCCTATTGGAGTTAGCTGAGTTAGCTAGCACTGTCTGTAGTTACAGCTGCATGCCCTGAGGTGATGGAGGGTCTGTTTGAAATGATCTCATTTCAGGAAGATCTGCCAAACAAGAAGCCTTTACAACATCCATTTTTTTGAAAGTCAATGCAAATGTCAGAGGATAAAACATCTACTTTCAAGCTATGTCTGAAAGCGAGAGTGCAATCAGACTGAATGCTGGGAGGATCCAGGAGGCTGGGAGGATGCACATCCTATTTATTCCCCCATCATTTCCATTCTATTTACCCTATATACACAAAAGTATGTGGACACTATCAAAATAGTGGATTGGGCTTTTCAGCCACACCCATTGCTGACAGATGTTTAAATTGAGCACGCAACCATGCAATCTCCATAGACAAACATTGGCAATAGAATAGCCTTACTGAAGAGCTCAGTGACTTTCAACGTGGCACCATCATAGGACGCCACCTGTCCAACAAGTTAGTTTGTCAAATTTCTGCTCTGCTAGAGCTGCCCCGGTCAACTCTAAGTGCTGTTATTGTGAAGTGGAAACGTCTAGGAGCAATAACAGCTCAGCCGCGAAGTGGTAGGCCACACAAGCTCACAGAACGGGACCGCCGAGTGCTGAGGCGCGTAGTGTATACACATCGTCAGTCCTCAGTCGCAACACTCGCAACCGAGTTCCAAAATGCCTCTGGAAGCAACATCAGCACAAGAACAGTTCTTTGGGAGCTTCTTGAAATGGGTTTCCATGGCTAAGTAGCCACACACAAGCCTAGGCTCACCATGCGCAATGCCAAGCGTCGGCTGGAGTGATATAAATGTTGCCGCCATTGGACTCTGGAGCAGTGGAAACGTGTTCTCTGGAGTGATGAATCACACCTCACCATCTGGCAGTCCGACGGACTAATCTGGGTTTGGCGGTTGCCAGGAAACGCTACCTGTCCGAATGCATAGTGCCAATTGTAAAGTTTGGTGGAAGAGGATTAATGGTCTGGGGCTGTTTTTCATGGTTTGGGCCCCTTAGTTGCAATGAAGGGAAATCTTAATGCTGCAGCATACAATGACATTCTAGACAATTCTGTGCTTCCAACTTTGTGGCAACAGTTTGGGGAAGGCCATTTCCTGTTTCAGCATTACAATGCCCCCATGCACAAAGCGAGGTCCATACAAAAATGGTTTGTCGATCGGTGTGAAAGAACTTGACTGGCCTGCACAGAGCCCTGACCTCAACCCCATTGAACACCTTTGGAATGATTTGGAACGCTGACTGCGAGCCAGGCCTAATTGCCCAACATCAGTGCCAGACCTCACTAATGCTCAAGTAGCTGAATGGAAGTCCCCACAGCAATGTTCCAACATCTAGTGGAAAGCCTTACCAGAAGAGTGGAGGCTATTATAGCAGTAAGGGGGAGTGGGGACCAACTCCAGATTAATGCCTATGATTTTGGAATAAGATATTTGACAAGCAGGTGTCCACATACTTTTGGCCACATAAAGTATGTGCGTGTGTACTATATGACTGAAACCTGTGAGATACGCCTGTAAGTTTGATCGCGGCTTGGCCAGCCCTGACAGAGTTGTCTATCCGGCTGACATCTTTACTATCGGAGCTGTTCATAATGAGTGAAGCTCTCTTATTAAGGCAGCCCCAGCTAAATTCGGAAGACACAGTTCAGTTGAAGGCATTCAGTTGTACAACTGACTAGGTATCCCCCTTTCCCTCTCCCCGATGCTACCTCTCTGATTCAGCTGTCACAGCAGATGTACTGAGAAGTCTGGATTCATCATAGCTGCTTTTAACTGCTGTTTTACAGGGTAAACCCCCACTATGAGTCAGGCCTGCCCTCGGTAGGGTTCTACCACACAGTGGGAATAGAGAGAGAGGAGGGGAGGGGAGTCTTTTTCCCCACACCCTGTGGGGAGAAAGAGAAGGGGTGGGAAAGAGAGAGAGAAAGAGTGATAGAGAGAGAAAGTGAGATAGAAAGAGAGGGGATGGGGAAAGAGTGAGAGTTAAAGAAAGAGGGAGAGAAAAGGGGAGGGGGGAAAGAGAAAGCGTTTCCCCAATGATGCATCAATGCTGTCAGACTCCATAATATTCCATCTATTCCTTCTACAGTTTTTAAATAGTTTACGACTACTTTCATTCTCCTCCAATTCAACTACTTTTCATTCATTGTCATTCCAACGTACAGTAGTACTCAGGTACGGATCCTTGGTGTGGCATCTGATATTTTACAATGATTCAGAGTACAGTAGTTCTTACCCCTTTTTCTCTCCAATTTCGTGATATCCAATTGGTAGTTACAGTCTTGTCCCATCGCTGCAACTCCCATACGGCCTCGGGAGAGGCGAAGGTTGAGACCCATGCGTCCTCCAAAACACGACCCTGCCAATCTGCACTGCGTTTTGACACACTGCTCGCCAGCCCCACCAATGTATCAGAGGAAACACCGTACAACTGGTGACCGTGTCAGCGTGCAGGCGCCCGGCCCGCAACGGCATGCGCTAGAGCCCGAAGACATCCCGGCCGGCCAAACCCTCCCCTAACCCGGACCGCGTTGAGCCAAATTTATAAGAGGGGTTTTGATACTGACCATGTCTGGCGTTATACCCTGACTTTGCTGACATGGCATGCTTCCCTAATGGCACCCTATTCCCTACATGGTGCACTGCTTTGGACCAGAATAGGTGTTTTCCTCAAGGAGTTCACAAAATTCACAACAAACAGGATAAAATATCTGTCTGCAGGGTTTTCTTGTTCTACCCACACAACCCTGTAGAAAAATACAACATTCAGCACAAAGTCATACCCCAGATTGGAGACTTGAGCACATAATAACCATACTCTTTGCAAACATTCCACTTAGAACGTGTGGGATCCTATAGTTACAAAACTGTAGCTGTTTTACCTTCTACCAATAACAGATGGTTTGTTTATTATGGGATGTAGAACATAGTTTTGACTTGTAAATGATGCTTACATCCACAGCGTTTACTGTGAATACGATCTTCATGAACGTCACGGAAATGCAGGGGCCTTGTCACATTATATATGCCATTGAGCAGCTGCTTTTTCCCAAAGAGACTTACAGTTTTCATATAGGTTTCCCCAGTCAGAATCAAACCCACCATCCTGGCATTGCAAGCTTAATGTTCTACCAACTGAGCCACAGAGGACCACAACGTGCCTATGATTGAATCCCGGGCCATTGAAATCCGGCCATCTGGAATAGTGTCGGTTGGTGTTTGTTGCCATGGTTGTTTCGTACTATCTGCTAGTCATGAGAAGCATGTGATGAAAACCAGCCCACTCTGTTTCTATCTGCCAGTCTCTGTCTCTATCATTCAGCTCAGGTCAAACACAACACAATTGTTGTCATTCTTCTTGTCTCTGAATCCACCGCAGGACACAAAGTGAAGGAATAAATATGTTGTGTTGTTTGCCTTGACTTATTTGGTGATTTATTCCACATTTCTGTAGGCAAAGAGGAAAGTTGAATAGCGTACAAAACGTGTAAGCATTGGAAATGTCAGGGCCTCGCTCTCTAACTTGTCAACGCAGAGTAACGTTCCACTCTACTCTTCCTCTGGCATTCTGGGAAATCAAATGTTGCAGATACCAATAGAATGCTTCTTTGTTGTTGTTCGTGAAGAGGTGACAATGTCCAGAGTCAGCATTCAAGGACAAATGCAAAAATGAGATGCCTTTGAGGAATACTGTGCCGATGTGTCCTGAATTGCAATGCCTACTCTCCAAAGTCATGTTGGAAAAATACAAATCAAAGCATGCTTATGTACTGTATATTTTCAGCCTACATGTGTTATTGTCATCTGGTGTCACACTGAGGGTTCACCCCTGTATTGGTATTAAACCTATGAAATGAAGCCAGAGAAGCTACAGCACACTGAAGATCTTCGCCTCAGTTCTTCTAGCTATGTTATGTAGGGCCTTTCTCATGCTTTCTCCATGTATTTCAACCAATGCTATAATCTCCTGAGATGTTACTTACAACACGTACTCAGTTTCAATGGTGTAACACGTGGAAACGGATAGGGTGGTGGTTTACAGAATACACTCAAATCAGCGTAGACAAGGGCACTTCAACACCATTACTGGGAAACACATTGAGCTGCTGTAAGGTTGCAAAACTCCTGTAACTTGACCAAAATGTGCAGTTTTTTCCAGTAATCTCGGTTGGAGGGCGGAATAAGCAGGACATCTGAATTGCTGAAATGTTGCCGTCCTAAACTGCTGCTTACCACCACAACACACTGTAAACAATAGCTGGGCAGAGTGATGTCATCATAGGCCTAGTTTCTCTCGGCTCCCTACCAGCAACGACCTCCAGCACGGTGACCTCCCTGGAACCCCACACAGCTAGCACACATATTTTTAACTTTAAAGTACAGTGTTGAGTTATTCCAATTAAGCCTGCAGCGGTGTACTGTTTGTAGAAATCTGCTGATGAAAGTGTGAACCTAGCCTATCATCCTTCCTTAAGAGAAAAATGAAACGTGTTGTAAGCACTACCGGTTGGCCAGGATTAAAAAACACATTGGAAGGTAAACCTCCAGTGGATTGGCGACATTAAACGGAAGTGGCTCTCGGGGATTGATGGTGCCACGCTCAGGGACGGATGGTAAACGGGTTGAAAACAGGCTTTCCCTATAGCCTCTACATCTGAGGAGATCTATACTCAGAGATACATTACACCGTAAGCACCGTATCATATGGTTAAGATGGGGTCTTACAAGTAGCCCATAACAGATACACTGACAAACTTCTGGCCTACCTGCTCTAACTGTAAATGAAACATCGCCCTCAATGACAGATTAGTTTTTACTACAGTACATCATTAAACAGTGTACAGTTTTACCCCTCATGGATTTTTACACTGCTCTATTGATTTTGTATGCATTGCACACTGCTTGGAGAATAAACCACGCGCAGTGACTGCCAAGGCGTGCTATTTTTCTTGTAGACGAAACATAGATGCTGCCTTCCCCGACCCAGCAAAGCGTTTCATCTGGCTTTGAAGCTGATTGAAACTGCAGGACGAGGGGAATTAAATGAGAGGAAATTGCCAGTAAAGGCTATTATGTCCCCAGTAATATCCATTTCCTAAACAATAATGCTGGGGGAAAAGTAATGAGAGCAAAGCAGCATTACCTGCCATCTGCTCTGTTCTCCTCTACCCACTATATCCTTTATTTATCTCTTCCTGCTCTCCTCTACCCACTATATCTTTCTTTATTTATCTCTTCCTGCTCTCCTCTACCCACTATATCTTTATTTATTTATCTCTTCCTGCTCTCCTCTACCCACTATATCTTTATTTATTTATCTCTTCCTGCTCTCCTCTACCCACGATATCCTTCTTTATTTATCTCTTCCTGCTCTCCTCTACCCACTATATCCTTCTTTATTTATCTCTTTCTGCTCTCCTCTACCCACGATATCCTTCTTTATTTATCTCTTCTTCTCCTCTACCCACTATATCCTTCTTTATTTATCTCTTCCTGCTCTCCTCTACCCACTATATCTTTCTTTATTTATCTCTTCCTGCTCTCCTCTACCCACGATATCCTTCTTTATTTATCTCTTCTCCTCTATCCACTATATCCTTCTTTATTTATCTCTTCCTGTTCTCCTCTACCCACTATATCCTTTATTTATCTCTTCCTGCTCTCCTCTACCCACTATATCTTTCTTTATTTATCTCTTCCTGCTCTCCTCTACCCACTATATCTTTCTTTATTTATCTCTTTCTGCTCTCCTCTACCCACTATATCTTTATTTATTTATCTCTTCCTGCTCTCCTCTACCCACTATATCTTTCTTTATTTATCTCTTCCTGCTCTCCTCTACCCACTATATCTTTATTTATTTATCTCTTCCTGCTCTCCTCTACCCACTATATCTTTCTTAATGTATCTCTTCCTGCTCTCCTCTATCCACTATATCCTTCTTTATTTATCTCTTCCTGCTCTCCTCTACCCACTATATCTTTCTTAATTTATCTCTTCCTGCTCTCCTCTATCCACTATATCCTTCTTTATTTATCTCTTCCTGCTCTCCTCTACCCACTATATCCTTCTTTATTTATCTCTTCCTGTTCTCCTCTACCCACTATATCCTTCTTTATTTATCTCTTCCTGCTCTCCTCTACCCACTATATCTTTCTTTATTTATCTCTTCCTGCTCTCCTCTACCCACTATATATTTCTTTCTTTATCTCTTCCTGTTCTCCTCTACCCACTATATCCTTCTTTATTTATCTCTTCCTGTTCTCCTCTACCCACTATACCTTTCTTTATTTATCTCTTCCTGTTCTCCTCTACCCACTATATCCTTCTTTATTTATCTCTTCCTGTTCTCCTCTACCCACTATATATTTCTTTATTTATCTCTTTCTGCTCTCCTCTACCCACTATATCTTTCTTTATTTATCTCTTCCTGCTCTCCTCTACCCACTATATCCTTCTTTATTTATCTCTTCCTGTTCTCCTCTACCCACTATATCTTTATTTATTTATCTCTTCCTGCTCTCCTCTACCCACTATATCTTTATTTATTTATCTCTTCCTGCTCTCCTCTACCCACTATATCTTTCTTTATTTATCTCTTCCTGCTCTCCTCTACCCACTATATCTTTCTTTATTTATCTCTTTCTGCTCTCCTCTACCCACTATATCTTTATTTATTTATCTCTTCCTGCTCTCCTCTACCCACTATATCTTTCTTTATTTATCTCTTCCTGCTCTCCTCTACCCACTATATCTTTATTTATTTATCTCTTCCTGCTCTCCTCTACCCACTATATCTTTCTTAATGTATCTCTTCCTGCTCTCCTCTATCCACTATATCCTTCTTTATTTATCTCTTCCTGCTCTCCTCTACCCACTATATCTTTATTTATTTATCTCTTCCTGCTCTCCTCTACCCACTATATCTTTCTTTATTTATCTCTTCCTGCTCTCCTCTACCCACTATATCTTTCTTTATTTATCTCTTTCTGCTCTCCTCTACCCACTATATCTTTATTTATTTATCTCTTCCTGCTCTCCTCTACCCACTATATCTTTCTTTATTTATCTCTTCCTGCTCTCCTCTACCCACTATATCTTTATTTATTTATCTCTTCCTGCTCTCCTCTACCCACTATATCTTTCTTAATGTATCTCTTCCTGCTCTCCTCTATCCACTATATCCTTCTTTATTTATCTCTTCCTGCTCTCCTCTACCCACTATATCTTTCTTAATTTATCTCTTCCTGCTCTCCTCTATCCACTATATCCTTCTTTATTTATCTCTTCCTGCTCTCCTCTACCCACTATATCCTTCTTTATTTATCTCTTCCTGTTCTCCTCTACCCACTATATCCTTCTTTATTTATCTCTTCCTGCTCTCCTCTACCCACTATATCCTTCTTTATTTATCTCTTCCTGCTCTCCTCTACCCACTATATATTTCTTTCTTTATCTCTTCCTGTTCTCCTCTACCCACTATATCCTTCTTTATTTATCTCTTCCTGTTCTCCTCTACCCACTATACCTTTCTTTATTTATCTCTTCCTGTTCTCCTCTACCCACTATATCCTTCTTTATTTATCTCTTCCTGTTCTCCTCTACCCACTATATATTTCTTTATTTATCTCTTTCTGCTCTCCTCTACCCACTATATCTTTCTTTATTTATCTCTTCCTGCTCTCCTCTACCCACTATATCCTTCTTTATTTATCTCTTCCTGTTCTCCTCTACCCACTATATCTTTCTTTATTTATCTCTTCCTGCTCTCCTCTACCCACTATATATTTCTTTCTTTATCTCTTCCTGTTCTCCTCTACCCACTATATCCTTCGTTATTTATCTCTTCCTGTTCTCCTCTACCCACTATATCCTTCTTTATTTATCTCTTCCTGCTCTCCTCTACCCACTATATCCTTCTTTATTTATCTCTTCCTGCTCTCCTCTACCCACTATATCCTTCTTTATTTATCTCTTCCTGCTCTCCTCTACCCACTATATCCTTCTTTATTTATCTCTTCCTGTTCTCCTCTACCAACTATATCCTTCTTTATTTATCTCTTCCTGCTCTCCTCTACCCACTATATCCTTCTTTATTTATCTCTTCCTGCTCTCCTCTACCCACGATATCCTTCTTTATTTATCTCTTTCTGCTCTCCTCTACCCACTATATCCTTCTTTATTTATCTCTTCCTGTTCTCCTCTACCCACTATATCCTTCTTTATTTATCTCTTCCTGTTCTCCTCTACCCACTATATCCTTCTTTATTTATCTCTTCCTGCTCTCCTTTACCCACGATATCCTTCTTTATTTATCTCTTCCTGTTCTCCTCTACCCACTATATCCTTTATTTATCTCTTTCTGCTCTCCTCTACCCACTATATCCTTCTTTATTTATCTCTTTCTGCTGTCTTCTACTTTATTGTACTAATTCACCCTCTGCTCTCCTCCTTTTCCATATTCTTCCACCTCTCCCTCTGATGTACTCTATTTTATCCTCCCCTCTCTCTCTTTCTCTCTCTCACAGACCATTTTTCCTATAAATGGGCCTCTCTCTCTCTAACACGGACACACCAGTAAATGCTTCTGTAATCCTGCCTCACTCAATCTCTCTCTCACACACACACACACACACACACACACACACACACACACACACACACACACACACACACACACACACACACACACACACACACACACACACACACACACACACACACACACACACACACACACACACACACACACACACACACGCACATGCACACACACACTCCTCGCATGAGAATGGCTCCTTTATCCCTGGAATTTAAGGCCCGTAATAGAGTCAGGGACACGCATGGGAGGGTATAAATAATATATCTGTGCCCTGGAAATGCAACGCTAACCAGCCATATATAATCTGTTTTGTAACTGACCTGTCACATCACTAGCTATGTTTCAGTTTGCCCTAGCTCCATATGGGCTGCTGGAGCTAGCTAGCTCACACGGCCAAAGCTAGTTAAAACAGCTGGAGCTGGTTAATACAGCTGGAGCTGCCTATCTAGCACAGCGTAACAGCAGCTAGTTAGTATGGTTGGAGCTGCCTTGCTAACACAGCACATAGATAGCTAGTTAACACGGCTGGCAATAGCGAGTTAAGCTAACACGGCGAACCCTGTATGCTCCACTGTTCCAGGAGCTCAGCTTGTTCACCAGCCTTAGTTCTTCCATGGCAGCTTCCATCTCTTCTTCCATGGCAGCCTCCCTCCCTCTCTTCTTCCATGGCAACCACCCTCCCGCTCTTCTTCCATGGCAGCCTCTCTCCCTCTCTTCTTCCATGGCAGCCTCCCTCCCTCTCTTCTTCCATGGCAGCCTCCCTCCCTCTCTTCTTCCATGGCAGCCTCCCTCCCTCTCTTCTTCCATGGCAGCCCCCCCCCCTCTCAGCAGCACAGTGATTTCTCTAATCCCTCACACACTTTTAGAGAAAGACAGGTAAAACTTTATTTGGATAGTCCATTTGTAGATGCTCATTTGTAGATCAGTAAGATTTGAACTATCTACTAACCCTAACCCTAGCTCTAACCTTAACCTTAACCCTTACCCTAAACCTAAACTTAACCCCTACCCTAACCCTAGCCCTAACCCTAACCCTCACCTTAATCCTTACCCTTATTCTAAACGTAACCCTAACCGTAGCCTTACCATGCAGTTGCTGATCAACAGATAGTTTGTTGATAGTATGACCATCTGTAGAGTATCTATATGGGACGATCCAAATAAAGTGTGACTCAAAGACAGAGGGAGTCTGTTGTGATACGGCCATATTTATAAAGCATCTTAGTGTAGGAAATCTGATCTGAGATCTGTTTTGTCTACACTCTTAGAAAAAAAGGGTTCCAAAACGGCTCTTCGTCTGTCCCCAAAGGATAATTTTTTTGGTTCCAGGTAGAACCTATTTTTCCAAGACTGTAGTCGATAATAATGAATAATAAGGAGGACCTGATCCCAGATCAGCACTGCTACTCTGAGGCGCTTTATGAATACGGACCCTCATTACAAGCTACCCAGTTAAAACCACTACATGTTTAATTATATGGTTAATACGCTCCCCTCCAAGACGATATCACAGAATATCTCCAGTTCTGTTGTGGCTGACTCGGTACAGTTCCCGGTACAGTTCTCAGTACAGTTCCCGGTACAGTTCTCAGTACAGTTCTCGGTACAGTTCTCGGTACAGTTCTCGGTACAGTTCTCGGTACAGTTCCCGGTACAGTTCTCGGTACAGTTCTCAGTACAGTTCTCGGTACAGTTCTCGGTACAGTTCCCGGTACAGTTCTCGGTACAGTTCTCGGTACAGTTCTCGGTACAGTTCCCGGTACAGTTCTCGGTACAGTTCTCGGTACAGTTCTCGGTACAGTTCCCGGTACAGTTCTCTTTACAGTTCCCGGGACAGTTCTCGGTACAGTTCCCGGTACAGTTCTCGGTACAGTTCTCGGTACAGTTCTCGGTACAGTTCTCGGTACAGTTCCCGGTACAGTTCTCGGTACAGTTCTCGGTACAGTTCCCGGTACAGTTCTCGGTACAGTTCTCAGTACAGTTCTCGGTACAGTTCTCGGTACAGTTCCCGGTACAGTTCCCGGTACAGTTCTCGGTACAGTTCTCGGTACAGTTCTCGGTACAGTTCTCGGTACAGTTCCCGGTACAGTTCTCGGTACAGTTCTCGGTACAGTTCTCGGTACAGTTCTCGGTACAGTTCTCGGTACAGTTCCCGGTACAGTTCTCGGTACAGTTCTCGGTACAGTTCTCGGTACAGTTCCCGGTACAGTTCCCGGTACAGTTCCCGGTACAGTTCCCGGTACAGTTCTCGGTACAGTTCTCGGTACAGTTCTCGGTACAGTTCCGGTACAGTTCTCGGTACAGTTCTCAGTACAGTTCTCGGTACAGTTCCCGGTACAGTTCTCAGTACAGTTCTCGGTACAGTTCTCGGTACAGTTCTCGGTACAGTTCTCGGTACAGTTCCCGGTACAGTTCCCGGTACAGTTCTCGGTACAGTTCTCGGTACAGTTCCCGGTACAGTTCTCGGTACAGTTCTCGGTACAGTTCTCGGTACAGTTCTCGGTACAGTTCCCGGTACAGTTCTCGGTACAGTTCTCGGTACAGTTCTCGGTACAGTTCTCGGTACAGTTCCCGGTACAGTTCTCGGTACAGTTCTCGATACAGTTCCCGGTACAGTTCTCGGTACAGTTCCCGGTACAGTTCTCGGTACAGTAAATCACATGCGATCCCCCAGAAGACAGTCCAGTTAGCTCTTTATCTGGAGGACAAATGAGAAAAGGTAAATACAGATCTGACCGATCTGATTTGTCAAGCCATTACCCTGGCTAGGGGTCCAGTGGCTCCGCCAGGCAACGTGTAACTCAATGGAAATCATGTGCATTAGACTCTGACTGCATCGGGCCTGACACTCCTCCCAGCTCCTCCCCACTCCTCGCCGCCTCAAACACGTTTTCAAAGGCCCTTTTGTGCAAATTACTCTCACCCGCATGCAGGCATCAGAGAATCTCTCACATCTCCTCAAAAGATGGAGGAAGAGGGAGAGTGAGGAGGACAAAGAGAGAGAGAGATGATGGGAGAGTGTGTGAGTGGGAGAGAGACAGAGAGAGAGAGCCAGGGGGGTGTATTAAAGAGAGAGACAGAGAGAGAGAGAGCCAGGGGGGGTATTAAAGAGTGAGACAGAGAGAGAGAGCCAGGGGGGGTATTAAAGAGAGAGACAGAGAGAGAGAGAGCCAGGGGGGGTATTAAAGAGAGAGACAGAGAGAGAGCGAGGGGGGGGGGGTATTAAAGAGAGAGACAGAGAGAGAGCGAGGGGGGTATTAAAGAGAGAGACAGAGAGAGAGCGAGGGGGGGGGGTATTAAAGAGAGAGACAGAGAGAGAGAGAGGGGGGGGGTATTAAAGAGAGAGACAGAGAGAGAGCGAGGGGGGGGTATTAAAGAGAGAGACAGAGAGAGAGCGAGGGGGGGTATTAAAGAGAGAGGAGAAAACACTTGAGCTGTGATAAAAGCCATTAGCTTCTTCAGTAAGGTGGAAAAGATGTTGGTGTGTGTAGAAGGTGTGAATCCCATGGGTGAGAAGGCCGACATCACAGGCAGGCCACTCAGTCACGGAGGGCTGGACACGCACAACACAAACCAATGAGAAATAGAGCAGAACTCCAGAACCAGAAAAGAACTTCCAACTTCCTTCCAAACCCATTATAAACCCATTACAAGTAATATCTTCGACAATACTGCACAATGCACCAATCAAAGTTTGAGATCGAATCCTGACACTTGAGAAGTGTGCATCGTTCTCATCTTCTTGAGATGTGTCGATCATTGGGTACGAGTATGGCTAGGAGTTTTTCCTGACCAAGTCACCTAGCCATGCAGGAACCACTCTGGGTCCCAGCTGTAGGCTATAGCAAGGGCCCAGAGCTTTACCTGACCAGGATACACCTATCTCTATGTATGAGACAACATCCAATGTCCAAATGTATGCTCATTCATACATAACGTAAGGCCATGATAGAGACCCCTGTATTCCCCCAGTAGTTTGTACTCACTGTAGAAAGTGCTGACTTTGGCTTGAGCCACTGAGAGGTGACAGATGTCAGGGGACCTAGTGACCAGTGTGTGTGTGTGTGTGTGTGTGTGTGTGTGTGTGTGTGTGTGTGTGTGTGTGTGTGTGTGTGTGTGTGTGTGTGTGTGTGTGTGTGTGTGTGTGTGTGTGTGTGTGTGTGTGTGTGTGTGTGTGTGTGTGTGTGTGTGTGTGTGTGTGTGTGTGTGTGTGTGTGTGTCTGTCAGAGAGAGAGAGAATGCTGTGAACCTCCATGTACAGTATGTATTCATGCATGTGTAAGTGGATGTGGACATGCAAAAACATGCATATTTCATGTTGTATATGGATGAAGATGTGCTACTGTGCCTTTGTGTACTTGTGTCCAGTCCAGGGTTTTCTGCATGTTTCACTATTCATGAGAACCAGAGAAGAGTATACCTGTATTAAGTATTTTATGGAACTGAGGAAGGGGTGGACGGTAGTGTGTGTGTGTGTGTGTGTGTGTGTGTGTGTGTGTGTGTGTGTGTGTGTGTGTGTGTGTGTGTGTGTGTGTGTGTGTGTGTGTGTGTGTGTGTGTGTGTGTTATAGCATGTGTGACGTGTACTCCCAGGGTCATGTTGACTTGCTGTGAGGTTTGAGGTTGTGCTCTGGAATGCAGACGAGTGGGTGTGAGCAGTCAGCTTTGGTGGATTTCCCCTCTATGGTTATGGACAAACTGAGCTTTACACAAACCACACTTATTTCTCTTGGACAGTAGCCACTCTAAAGAACAAACACTCCCTCAAGGAACTATAGTCACCTTCTTTTTGCTTTTCATTCAATATGTCTGGCAGGAAATTGATCAGCCTGGTCTGGTTGGTACCTTATGACATTTTATAGGCTTTACAATCCACTGTACCAAGAACATTTCCTGTGCAGAAACCCTGAAGCCTATAGAAGCTTATGGAATAACATGCCGGTGCCAGAGTTAATGGAATAACATGCCGGTGCCAGAGTTAATGGAATAACATGCCGGTGCCAGAGTTAATGGAATAACATGCCGGTGCCAGAGTTAATGGAATAACATACTGGTGCCAGAGTTAATGGAATAACATGCCGATGCCAGAGTTAATGGAATAACATGCCGGTGCGAGAGTTAATGGAATAACATGCCGCTGCCAGAATTAATGGAATAACATGCCGGTGCCAGAATTAATGGAATAACATGCCGGTGCCAGAGTTAATGGAATAACATGTCGGTGCCAGAATTAATGGAATAACATGCCGGTGCCAGAGTTAATGGAATAACATGCCGGTGCCAGAGTTAATGGAATAACATGCCGGTGCCAGAGTTAATGGAATAACATGCCGGTGCCTGAATTAATGGAATAACATGCTGGTGCCAGAGTTAATGGAATAACATGCCGGTGCCAGAGTTAATGGAATAACATGCCGGTGCCAGAGTTAATGGAATAACATGCCGGTGCCAGAGTTAATGGAATAACATGCCGGTGCCAGAATTAATGGAATAACATGCCGGTGCCAGAGTTAATAGAATAACATGTCGGTGCCAGAGTTAATGGAATAACATACTGGTGCCAGAGTTAATGGAATAACATGACGGTGCCAGAGTTAATGGAATAACATGCCGGTGCCAGAGTTAATGGAATAACATGCCGGTGCCAGAATTAATGGAATAACATACTGGTGCCAGAGTTAATTGAATAACATGCCGGTGCCAGAGTTAATGGAATAACATGCCGGTGCCAGAGTTAATGGCAATCAAAGGAGCCAGGTATTTACTGAAAAGTCTCTTCTTCACCCATCCTCACACACATTTTGTGTGTGTGTGTGATTGTGTATGTGTTTGTGTGTATCTAGTATGTACATGTGTGTGTGTTAGTGTGTGTGATAGTGTTAGTGTTAGTGTGTGTGTGTATTTGTGTGTGTGTGTGTGTTAGTGTCTGGGTGAAAGGGAACAGTACGTCGTGCAGTAATAACTCCTTGGCACCAGCCGTGCAGTCCATTGCCCAGGCAGTAGCCTTTTCCTTAATTACACAGCGGAGTGCAGAGTGAGTGACGTGCCTCACCCCTGCAGTCTGGCATTTCTATCCCACGCGCAGTGCCTCCCTCTGGCTGGCCCGTATACTGTGGCCTCTGGCTTTGGGCCTACAGAACCAGGCAGGCCCAAATGTCACTATGTGTTTTTCTCCAGAGAGGTGATGTGCTGGGGCACACTAAGTGCTGACAAGCCCACTCACTTTGCAGCGGTTGACGCGCAAAGAAAGGAGAGTGGGATGTTTGAAGATGGAAATTAGACTCAAGGTGTGACTGGTGAAAATGAAACAGTACATTCTGAAAAGCCATTTATCTCTAAGTGTATGCCATATCAAGCTGTGTCTGAAAATCTCTGGGATGCTTTTAAATACTCTGAGTTTCCATAGTGGGTTCTACATGGAACCCAAAAGAGGTCTACCTGGAACAAAAACGGGTTCTCCTATGGGGACAGCCGAAGAACCCTTTTTGAACCCGTTTTTCTAAGAGTGTGTGATTTGGGTGAAATCACAGGACATTCTATTTGTCGTGGCAATGTTATCTGGCTCTTCTCTCTCTCTCTCCCTCTGTGTGTGTGTGTGTGTGTGTGTGTGTGTGTGTGTGTGTGTGTGTGTGTGTGTGTGTGTGTGTGTGTGTGTGTGTGTGTGTGTGTGTGTGTGTGTGTGTGTGTGTGTGTGTGTGTGTGTGTGTGTGTGTGTGTGTGTGTGTGTGTGTGTGTGTGTGTGTGTGTGTGTGTGTGTGTGTGTGTGTGTGTGTGTGTGTGTACATAGCCCTCCCTGGTCTAACAGAGAAGAAAAATGGTCCTCATAAGGGGATGTGATGGATAATGTTATGGTCCCATTAAAAAGTTTTATTGCTTACAGTTCTGCAAAGGTGTGTATAGATTTACAGCAACATCCCATTATAGGCCGGTCTAAGAGCAGACTAAGCTCCTATATTCATTTCATATATAATTCATTTCCCTGATATGTGCCAATAAAAAAGTGTTAACGCACGTTAGTGTGTCTTTCACCTTCGAGGGTACAGATAAAACTGGATAACTCCTGATTAAAGGACAGAAAGTGTATCTATATCATGATTTGGGATGGGGTACAGGACAACATGATTTAGGATGGGGTACAGGACAACATGATTTGGGATGGGGTACAGGACAACATGATTTGGGATGGGGTACAGGACAACATGATTTGGGATGGGGTCCAGGACAACATGATTTGGGATTTGGGATGGGGTCCTGGACAACATGATTTGGGATGGGGTACAGGACAACATGATTTGGGATGGGGTCCAGGACAACATGATTTGGGATGGGGTCCTGGACAACATGATTTGGGATGGGGTACAGTACAACATGATTTGGGATGGGGTACAGGACAACATGATTTGGGATGGGGTACAGGACAACATGATTTGGGATGGGGTACAGAACAACATGATTTGGGATGGGGTACAGGACAACATGATTTGGGATGGGGTACAGGACAACATGATTTGGGACGGGGTACAGGACAACATGATTTGGGACGGGGTACAGGACAACATGATTTGGGATGGGGTACAGGACAACATGATTTGGGATGGGGTACAGGACAACATGATTTGGGATGGGGTACAGGACAACATGATTTGGGATGGGGTATAGGACAACCTGATTTGGGATGGGGTATAGGACAACCTGATTTGGGATGGGGTACAGGACAACATGATTTGGGACGGGGTACAGGACAACATGATTTGGGATGGGGTACAGGACAACATGATTTGGGCCGGGGTACAGGACAACATGATTTGGGACGGGGTACAGGACAACATGATTTGGGATGGGGTACAGGACAACATGATTTGGGATGGGGTACAGGACAACATGATTTGGGATGGGGTACAGGACAACATGATTTGGGATGGGGTATAGGACAACCTGATTTGGGATGGGGTATAGGACAACCTGATTTGGGATGGGGTACAGGACAACATGATTTGGGACGGGGTACAGGACAACATGATTTGGGATGGGGTACAGGACAACATGATTTGGGACGGGGTACAGGACAACATGATTTGGGATGGGGTACAGGACAACATGATTTGGGATGGGGTACAAGACAACATGATTGGGATGGGGTACAGGACAACATGATTTGGGATGGGGTACAGGACAACATGATTTGGGATGGGGTACAGGACAACATGATTTGGGATGGGGTACAGGACAACATGATTTGGGATGGGGTACAGGACAACATGATTTGGGATGGGGTACAGGACAACATGATTTGGGATGGGGTACAGGACAACATGATTTGGGATGGGGTACAGGACAACATGATTTGAATATCTATCTCCATTAACTGTGTTCAATGGAGCAACTTTTCAATACATTGTGAGGTATGATGTATTGGACCGTTGTAGATGAGAGTGAATACCTGTATTTGTGACAGATGTGCAATGTGTTTGTAATTTACACTGTGAATTATATGAGAATACAGGAGTTCTTATTTTTTTGTAATTTAAAGACACCTCAATAGGACACTGCTATCTTGAAAGAGATTATAAGATACTGTGTATCTCAACAGGATCAATGTCTCCATCTTTGTTTATTGTCAGATACCAGACTTACTTTGAAAACAGCTGTCATGTCCGGACAAGAAAACACACTGTTTTAAATCTACGACATCTAGATGAGCATGCGGCCGCAGAACAATTTCAAATATGCTCCTCAAAAGTAGCGATAGTATGCTTGTTTGTCAGGCTTGTGTCACTCCATTTCAATACAAGGTCTGTTATAATACAATTCTCTGTTGATGCTTGTTTTTTCACTAGTCTGTCTTAGAGAAGAGATTGCAACATCGCTGCCTGCAGAGGCTCAGTGGCTGGATCCTGGTTTGACTGACAGGTTGGAAAATCAGATATATGTATTTGGGGCGTCTGTCAAATGACGTTGTGTTCGTTTCACTCCAGTCCATTCATACGACTCCAATGTTGGAGTTAGAAAGCAATTGAACTTAGAATCGGTGGCGGAGGAGAGTGGGAACACAAAACTTCACATTTTAGAGTGGCCTTTTATTTTCCCCAGCACAAGGTGCGCCTGTGTAATAGTCATGCTCTTTAATCAGCTTGATATGCCACACCTGTCAGGTGGATGGATTATCTTGGCAAAGGAGAAATGCTCACTAACTTCAATATAAACAAATTTGTGCACAAATTGAGATAAATAAGCTTTTTGTGCATATGGAACATTTCTGGGAACTTTTATTTCAGCTCATGAAACATGGGATCAATAATTGACATGTTGCGATTATATTTTTTGCTCAGTATATTTGTCTCTGTGGTCCTCAGGAATATATACATGCTGCATTTATATATTAGTTCAGCGTAGAACCCTCTCTGAAGGGTTCCACCAGCCTTATTAGCCTTAAAAATGTTATTATTTATGATAAAACAGTCCATATGTCACAAGCCCTTTCTTTGAGGGCCTAGTTATACCCTAACAAGGAAGTGTTGGGAATCTCCTGTTTTTGGAACCCTTTTTTCTAAGAGTGTAGCCTACATTATACACTGAGTGTATGAGACAGGTTAAAGAAGGATTTCTAAGCTTTGAGACAATTGAGACATGGATTGTGTACATAGGCGGAAATCCCAGGGGGGACGGGGTGGACACGACCCCCCCATCTTGGGAAAAATATGATTTGTCCCCCCCAATATATCACTGTAAACATAACTATGTAATTTCAATAATATTAATAATACGCAATGAAAGCACCTGTGCTTATTATAGACACTTAATAGCGCGTTTTTAAGTTTCAAAAGATTGCGACCCCCCCCGCCCTTTGCCTCACAATGGTTTGATCCACTGCCAGTTCTTTAGCTGGCAAAGTAATAGAGGGTTCGTATCTACTGTCCGAAAGGGATATGTACGTAACTGACGTGAGGTTAATCCAGTCAATCCATAGCAGGTCCATAGCAATGTTATTTATTTATTTTTATGTTGGCAGGGTTCACACACTAGCGGAATTTGCAGAGCTAGCGCGCAAACTAAAGCAAACATTAACTATCAAGCTAGCTAGTACCTATTCCATTTATGTGGCGTTGTCAAAGATGGAATCTTTGCTATCGTCAATTTATTCCAAGATCAGCATGCAGCTGTAGTGCTTCGACGTCCCTGTGATAAGGTTAGCGATAAACTGAAGTCCAAACAGAACAGAACTACACTCTCTTCTACCATTGTCTTAAATATATATAATGGTCTCGTTGCAAAAGATAAATTGTCGCTAGTGAACTTTTTATGTTTTTTTTATTTCACCTTTATTTAACCAGGTAGCAAAGATTATAGCAAACACACAGAAACGGAATTGGTGCTCGCTTGCTTTACAAATTCAGCTATTGTTGGAAGCCAGCCAATATGAAACAAACTATTAAAATTACAAAAGGTTGCAGCATGTGTTGTGTAAATGTGTGTGTGTGCAGCTAGGCCAGCCAGCCAGGTAGAAAAATGGCAGAAAAAAGTAAGAAGACGGACATCAGAGTATTTGTCAGTACACCAAAACGCATAGTAAGAACTCTAGTAGCCTAATCTCAAAGACTAGTTGATAAAATGTTCATAAGAAAGAAGTGAAATGCTAATGGAAAGTTTCACAATGATGTCATTAGGCAGAGCAGGCAACAGATGGCACACAGACAGCAGAGCTGGGGACAGATATGCAGGGACAGATTGGCAGAGACAGGGAGTCTCAGGTAAGTTTGTTGAGTCTTTGTTTGGCAACATTATGAAAGGTTCTCAATTTTTTTGACTTGTAAAATAGGGACATAATTGGAAAATGCCATGGATACCCCCACTCTCAACTTAAACTGGTGACTAAACTAAGATTTGTTTACGGCAATGGTATTGCTGTTGTGATTAATTGTGTAGTTTTGGGTACCGGTAGTTAGGAGTACGGCAAACACCTTATTTATTTTCTAGGAGACAGACTGTGAGTCAGTTAGGGTGGTGAAAGGGAAAGAGCCAGGGAGAGAGACTTCAGAGGACAGTGTCACAGCCACGGCAGGACCAAGTGTCACCCTTGTTGCCAGCAGCACCAGTATAGGGGACAGTGGCACAGCATTGTCCAGTTACCACAGTGATGGCACAAAACCATATCAGCCACACCCACAATTTATAGAACCGCAAACTCTTGCCAACAGAGTGTTGACGTTTCAAGAGAGATGGTTTCGCGATTTCCCCTGGCTACATTATAATCCATCAATAAAAGGAGTGTTGTGTTTTCACTGTAGCCAAGGGTTTTCAAGACAGCCATCTTTTGGCCAAAGAGCAGATGCTGCCTTCATTAGTGCAGGATTTAGGAACTGGAGAAAAGCCATTGAAAAATTCACAGCACATCAAAACTGCCAAACCCACCGCCACTTTGTAATTGTAACAGCACACCAGCTAAATCCAATCAGTGTCCAGTTATCCAGCGCGTGGGGTAAACAGCAGGATGACGCAAGGCATTGCTTGATGAAAATTGTTAGTTCGGTGCTGCATGTAGTAAGACAGGGACAAGCCTTTAGAGGCCACACGGATGACAGTGGGAATTTATACCAGATTTTGAAACTTAGGGCAGAAGAGGATGATCCCATTTTACTGAAGTGGTTAACAGAGCGTACCACAATGTACACAGGCCCCAAAGCACAGAATGAAATTCTGAACATCATGGCCAATAGTCATTCGAGGCATTGCAGCTGAGATTAGGTCTCTTCCGATTGTACAATTTTCATTAATTGTTGATGGTACTCAAGATGTCTCTGGTGCAGAACAGGAGAATGTCTGTCTGCGTTATGTTGACCATGACCATGTCCCTCACAAGGAGTTTATTGGGCTATACAGGGTGTCGGAGACAACAGGCGAGGGCATTGCGAAAGTGGCAACTGATGTGTTGTTGAGGAAACCCGCAAACATATGCTCGGTTCTTTTGTTCAGTAGTGTGTATAGCAGTGGTTCTCAACCTTTTTGGGGTACTGGAACCCCTGCATATTTTGAGGCAAGGCAGGCAAGGTTTTGAGCGGTCCTCAGGGACCTCCACCCCCTCTATATTATATGTAAACTTACTGGAAACCTTGTGGTACTGACTACATTCATTACACTTTTTTATTTCACGGACCCCTTGCAATTAGTCCATGGACCCCTGTTTGAGAACCCCTGGTGTAATTGATATTTGTTCTTTTGTTTAGTAGTTTTCAGTACACTTACAAATGATTTATTTCATGTTATTTTATTTAAAATTGCATACTTTGTGCGACATACTTGTCCATAGCTGCTGTTTGAAGAGTTGAGACACTGACTGAAGGATATTTTGTTTGATTTATTTGGGTTTTTCATTGAAGTAGTTATTTTGCTTTTAGAACTGTACTTATTTTAAGCTTTTTGTTCTTGCAAAGATATTGTATTAGACTCAGGCCAGGTGCACATATTTAATGACTATATAAATGTATCAGAAAAAGTCAAATTAAAAGGTCAATTCAATACGGAGACCAACTTTGTGATGGTTCTCAATGGAGATTTGTTTAGATGTGATCACACCATGTTCATTGTATTTATGAAAACTACACCCATACAGTGTACAGTACCATTGTCACCTACTGACCTTTCTTGATATTGCTGGTTGTAAGTACGAATACCTGCATACATACTGGACTGGTAAGGAGCACTGCTATAACTATTATTAGTAGTAGAATTATAATGATTTAAACATTTGAACAAGTTGGGAAAACCCTTCAGTTAACTACTGTACCTATCAATTATCCAGTTGTAGGAATTATGGTTCCTCAATATACATTTAACATATAACAACGTATGCTATGTGTTACAGCACTACTTTTGGTGTCCCCCTCAGGAATTGCTCTTGAGAAAATTTAATGTAATTGTCCCCTCCAAGGTTGATATCAGATTTTCGCCCCTGATTGTGTATATGTGCCATTCAGAGGGTGAATGGGCAAGCCACAAGATTTAAGTGCCTTTGAACGGGGTGTGGTAGTCAGTGCCAGGCGCAACGGTTTGTGTCAAGAACTGCAACGCAGTTTCAATTCAATTGTGATGAATTGTACCTAAAGAGGGGCTTGATGTACAGCAACACAGAACAGAAAAAAATACAAGGCAGTGTGGAGTGTATGGCCAGACAGTCAGGTAATGGGCTCTGATGCTCTGATCAGCTGTGTCACTCTCAGTCTCTCACTAGCTGGAGGGAAGGTTAGAGACAGCCGCACAAAATCCCTCCTCTGATTGAAGAGGAAGTAGGGTCTTGACTACTGATGCTTAATGGCCTTCCTGGAGCGGCATCCTGCTGAGTGCATAGGGCCCACGCAGCTAGCTACGGCTATAGTCACACCACACATTCTTAACCATGTGGGCAGTTACTGTGATTGCTTTGTATAGCATTCCAAGTGTACATTGTATGAAGCATACTAAGGAAACAGGGTCTGAAACATTCCATTACAAGGATGTATTTTATGTTTTGTTTCATTGTTTGTTTAAAGCTCATTCTGTTTCAGTTGGTACACTTTTCATTTGTATTTTTGTGATTTATCAGACGGTCTTACCCAGAGCTACTTACTGTAGTGATATACTTAGGCTCTAGCGTAATTAGGTTGTATACCCATGTGTATACAAATTAATTTAATAAATACTTGGTGGGCTATGATGGTCCGATCCAACCCGGTACAACCCCGGCGTGTGAGGTGGTACATTCCAACAACCCCAAAACGCCTCTGCTTTTTCTGAGGCAAACATGTCCAGCATCATTCAGGTTTTTCTCTCCCTCTTTCTTACTCACAGTCCCCAATAATCTCCCTTTATGAGCACAGAGATAATTGATTTCATTAAATGAAACACAAGCTAATATTCCATCACTGTAAGCCCCTGACCTTTGGAGTGTGAAACACTTAGCTCTGTTAACTCCGTCGCCATTAAAGTGGCAACGTTCTCTTCGGAGGCAGCCAGCCTTCTGCCACAAAGAAATAATGGGTTATCTGCTTAGCCTGCTAAATGAAGTGTTAAATTAAATGGCACATGATTTGTTTTCCATACTTGCAGCTATTCTTTAAAGGTCGAATGCAGCTGTTTTCACAGTATTCGATATCAGTTAATAACTGGGTGGGTCAAGCCCTGAATGCTGATTAGCTGAAATCCGTGGTAAATGAGACCGGATACCACAGGTATGACAAAACATGACTTTTTAATGCTCTAATTACTTTGGTAAGCAGATTATAATAGCAATAAGGCATCTCAGGGATTTGTCGCCAGTATTTTGAAAGGGGGATACCTAGTCAGTTGTACAGCTGAATGCATTCAACTGAAATGTGTATTTTGCATTTACCCCAACCCCTCTGAATCAGAGAGGTGCGGGGGTCTGCCTTCATCGACATCTATGTCATCGGTGCCTGGGGAGCAGTGGGTTAACTGCCTTGCTCAGGGGCAAAACGACAGATTTTTACCTTGTCAGCTTGGAGATTCGATCCAGCAACCTTTCGGTTATTGGCCTAATGCTCCTACCCGCCAGTCTATCTGCCGCCCAATGGCAAAGGGCTGTATCCAGGCACTCTGGCATTGTTTCGTGCATAAGAATAGCACTTAGCTGTAGTATATTGGTCATATACCAGACCCCCTCGTGCCTTATTGATTAATTATACCACATAATTGTACTAGTTTTAGTTAGAAGGGCATTCTAGAATGGGCATTAAAACCATATAAGGGGACAGTTGGAAAAGATATTGGGACCCCTTGAAATCATGACGCAACAAGCACCTACACATGCAGACCATACCTGCTACAAAGTTAGAGAAAGCTAAACCAACAAACACACAAACCAAAATTAGATACATTGTAAACGAAGGTTCAAGTCATTTCGGGGTAATAATTAAGAAACCTTACTGTGATTGTTTTTAATTAAAATGGTAAAACAAGAATTTAGCTAGAACTGTCTGGGAATGGTCTGAGTTGGGAGGGGAAACTGAAATGCAGCCGTGTCTCCATGGAAAGGCAAAACTCCACCCACCAAAACAAGCAGACATTTCAGGTGGTCTTTTCAAACACCTCTTACACTAAAATGGCATTATCATCATTTTCACAATTTCACAGTATCATTCCAACTTCATAGTATGGAAATGTATCTAAAACACAGGAACATCACGTTTTTGAATGCACTTGGCCTTTAAGTAAAAGGTGGCCATGTTGTTTTAATGAATCAACATGAATGTCGTTTCTATGGGTAAACTCTGCTATTGACTCGAGCTAATCACAATTCGCTTCAATGAGCGATGTAAAGGGATTGTGCTGGATCAGGCAACTGGGAGAATCCCTGTGGGGAATTGTTATTTCTATGTGACACGTTTTACAGCAGGGACAGTAAATGCATCGTGAGGTCATGCCTCACAACTTGACTTACTTTGTAAATGTTCATTGAGACCGTATAATATCATATTCTAGCTGATATTTCATGTAGTTGACCATTTTAAATAGCAAGGCCTGTCTTGCTCCGAGATCCAGTCTCGGGGATCTGAGAAGTTATCACTATATGCTTTCAAAAGCTTTGAAACCTGAATGTCCTATTATCACAATCAATAACTTAAAGGGCAAGTGCACGAGGGGAGGTGTACAACTGCTGCTATTGAAAAGCCATCAGTTGACCGGGCCAGGTTTTGAGGCCGGTGTATTTGTAATAATGTTTAACGCACATGTCAGATGAGGGACGAGGCGGTCAATACCGAAGAAATATGATTCTTCCATCTCTGTATCTTCCCACGCCAGAGTCTGTCTGGCAGCCTTTCGCCTCTGAAAAACATGAGAAATGTCTTGATAACACCCTTTACGGTTTACAAGACTTGATTTCCTGGGAGAGAAGGAAAGGTTACAGTGAATTGCCAATGTAGGGCAGTGACACGTGAAAACAAACCAACTGGCTTGTCACCTGAGACATATAGCTAGTACCCTGTTCCTAAGAAGAAGCAACGGATAATCCGGCCCGCTTGGTGCAACAAAACGTGGACCTCTGCTCTCCTTCAATCTGAAAGAAAAGGAAAGGTCTTGCAAGCAGTTGTTGTAAACTTGATGGGCATGTTTTCTCTTGAAATCTACTTGGGGTATGATAGTGTTAGATGTAGTCATGAATGATGCATGCACTGAGTCAGAGAGTCAGAGAGTGGGACTCAAGATAGCAGAGAACAACACGTGCTGAATAAAAATGAATAGAAAAAAGACTGGATGAGAATGTTTTATGCACTGCATAAAGGAGTGGGCTGACATATTGTATATTGCCCCTTTCACTGTAGTAAAAAGCTTGTATCCTGATTTTCAGGGATGAGGAGAAGTTGCTGTACATAACGTGTTTGGAGAGTTTAGAATAATGTGATACCAATGCCAATGTGTAGTTTGGTCTTGTTTTGATACATTCTTTAAGTGGAAAATATGTTGACGTTGACAGCTAGCTTTGAATTACTGCGTCCAAGGACGTTATGAAGTACACATGGAAGTCACAGTGTTTGTTATTCTATTCTATCAGGTATATTGGTGTCGCTATGACAATTGCTTAAAAAAACTGTAAGCTAGGGGCTACGGCCAAACATTCCGGGAAAAAATCCTTTCCTATTCTTGAATAACATTAGACAAGAAAAGGATGCCATTTAGGAGTATCGGGACGTGATCCGTGTGTCGAGTCACCCAGGAGTGCACCTCACCACCTGTCACCCATCTTACCCGTCACCTGACATCCAGCTCCTCTCACCCCCAGGGAGTCCCCTCAGCCACAACCCCCCAGCCCCCACACAGCACCCCTGCTGCTCAACATAATGTCACCCTGAGGCAGAGCCTAGGCCTCTAACTGGCTCACATTGGCGCCCATGTTTCTGCTCCAGTGGAAGGTTAAATAAATATCCTGCCAGCCCCACATGAAGTGCTTTCAGCCCCGCTCTGCTGGCTAGGGTATAACATTCTACAGGTATAATACACACCGCAAGGCTTTACAATTGAGGACATGCTGACTGCTAAGCAGAGTCTTGGAGTGATCAATTACCTGCCACAGTGACATGCACTGCTCTTGTCAACACTTAACGCTAGGTAAGTACAACACTGATTCATGTGGAGCAGGGGGATTAGAATAGAATTATGTTGCCTAATGTGTCACTGTTTGAGAGAGGTCCTCTGATTGAAATTACAATTAGTTCAGCTTAATGTGGATGCTACCATGGTTACGGATAATCCTGAATGAATCGTGAATAATGTTGAGTGACAAAGTTACAGAGGGTCAAAGATAATACCCCGAATACATGCTAACCTCCCATGTTATTGGTAAAGGTGAGAGGTTAGGATGGTTTGGGGATATGATCTTTGACCCGCTGTAATTTTCTCACTCATCATTATTCACAATTCATTCAGGATTATCCGTAATCCTGGTAGCATCCACATTAATGTAGAAGTGTTTAAAAACATATTCTATTATTATTTACAATAAAAGTGACTCCAAATGACACAAAAATCAGAAATGATGGCTGGATTCACAATATGTGTATCTTTCATCTGGTGTCTTGGACTTGTGATTTAATGATATTTAGATGCTAGTATTTACTTGTGACGCTATGCTAGGCTATGCTAGTCAGCTTTTTTACTGATGGGGTGCTCCCGGATCCGGGTTTGGGAGGAATTAGAGGTTAACTGCGCAGAGGTTGCAGAGGTAACGCTGGGTCTTCCTTTCCTGTGGCGGTCCTCATGAGAGCCAGTTTCATCATAGCACTTGATGGTTTTTGTTCTTGAAGTGTTCCGCATTGACTGACCTTTAAGTCTTAAAGTAATGATGGACTGTCATTTCTCTTTGCTTATTTGAGCTGTTCTTGCCATAATATGGACTTGGTCTTTTACCAAATAGGACTATCTTCTGTATAACACCCCTACCTTGTCACAACACAACTGATTGGCTCAAATAATTAAGAAGGAAAGAAATTCCACACATTAACTTTTAACAAGGCACACCTGTTAATTTAAATGCATTCCAGGTGACTACCTCATGAACCTGGTTGAGAGAATGCCAAGACTGAGCAAAGCTGTCATCAAGTAAAAGGGTGGCTACTTTGAGGAATCTCAAATATAAAATATATCTTGATTTGTTAAACACTTTTTTGGTTACTACATGATTCCATGTGTCCAAAATGTTGACCTATAATTACATTGTAAAAATATGTAGCTTCTATGTGGTTAATGCCGTGTGTATATATATTGTGTATAGGCTTGTCTCCCATATGAATCTTATATTTGTGCCAGACTGGGTTGAAATTACTTCTGTTTCTTTTTTTCTGTATTTATTTATCTGTGTCACATCTGCTGCTGCCACGCCCCCTAGTGCTCATCCTGTGTTTCCATGACCTGCCGCCACTCTCTCTCTCTGTGTGTGTGTGTGTGATGGTGTGGGTGGAGACAGGTGTGCTTGAGTCAGAGCAGATCCCCACCATCTGCAACCTGTTCCATAATCAAGACCTCTACAAATACTCAGTCCTGCCACTTCCACACTGCCAGATCATAATCTCTGCTCAGTCAGTCCATGTTTCTAGCCGTTTGTTCCTTTTGTGCCTGTTTTCCCTTGCCTGATGCTGTTTACCTCTCCGCTACAGTTCTGCCCGCTCTGACTCTGGTCCCTGTCTCCAGTCCAACTTCTCGTCAGTCCTGCTACTCTGTCCTGGATTCCCCAATCTACGCTCCCTTGGATTCCCCTCCGGACCTGCTCACCTTGTCCCAACACCTCTCGTTCCAGCCTCAGCTGCCGCACCTGGTTTCCGGAAACCTGCCTGTGCTTCCCCTGGCCTACACTCAATCTTCCCCCCGTGTTTCAATAAATACCTTGGTTACCTCATCCCAGTCTCCTTGTCTGAGTCTGCTCTTGGGTTCACCTGTCCCACTCCGTGTGACAATCTGTATATGTTATGTATGTGTGTATATATACAGTGTGTCACGCCCTGATCTGTTTCACCTGTTCCTGTGATTGTCTCCACCCTCTCCAGGTGTCGCTTGTTTTCCCCAGTGTATTTATCCCTGTGTTTCCTGTCTCTCTGTGCCAGTTCGTCTTGTATGTTTAGTCAAGTCAACCAGCATGTTTTCCCATACTCCTCTTGCTGTTCTCCTTTTTTCTAGACCTCCCGGTTTTGACCATTGCCTGTTTCTGGATTCTGATCTGGTTTTGACCTTTTTGCCTGTCCACGACCATTCTCTTGTCTAGCCCTTTGGATTATTAAACATTGTAAGACTCCAACCACCTGCCTCCTGTGTCTGCATCTGGGTCTCGCCTTGTGCCTTGATACAGTGTGTATGTATATTATTTACAGCTCTAGGGATGTAATTGACAATTATACATTGATTTTTCCCTTACTTTTTCTTTCTTTTTTACTCTTTATGTGATGCGCACTGCAGAGAACATTGGAAAAAGAATCATAATTTAATTACCACAGTGAATTATTTTAATGTTTGTTTATGTGTCAATTAATCCCATAAGGGATGGGCCAATTGGCGATTTGACACAAAACTAAATTGTCATTAATTCGGTACTGTACATACCTGTCACGCCCTGACCTTAGAGAGCCTTTTTTATGTCTCTTTTTGAGTGATTTGGGTGGGCGTTCTATGTCCTTTACTTCTATGATTTTGTGTTTCTATGCTTTGGCCGGGTATGGTTCTCAATCAGGGACAGCTGTCTATCGTTGTCTCTGATTGGGAACCATACTTAGGTAGCGAACTTAGGTAGAGAAATGTACGCTCACCACGCTGCACCTTGGTCCACTTCTTTCAACGGCCGTGACAACAACAGTAGGGTCAAGATGATAGCCTCGTTGGTGAAGTGTTTCCTTTATCATGTAACAGTGTAGTTGAGCTCCTCTCATTCCATATGCCCATAGATCCAGTTTCCTCAGCTGTGGTAGTGGTTGGGAACATTGGATGAAGACAGTCGGAGTAGTTGGGAGGTCACAGTTCAAGGGCATCAATCATTTCTGGCCTCACTGTTTACATGTAGGGTTCTACTGTGCAGTGTGTTGTTTGGTTTGCCTTGGAACAGTTTATTGTTGTAATTCAAAGGAAACATTTATTCTGACCTACATAACAGTATGGTCCTATCATTGGACCATGATTTATATAATAGTGCACTATAGAAAATATTCAAAATTATTCAAATTAAAATGAATGTGTCACCTATTTTCAACAAAAACATACTGTTTATGGAATAAATCCCATTTTAGCATTCTGTGTTTACATAATGTGTTATGTTGACTGGTTTCGGTGTCAATTTGAAGCATGGTGGTGGATGTGATTTGTTCTGGGTTGTCAGATGGTTCCTTCCGCCCTATAGGAGTCTGCTCTCTCTCTGTTGGTGAGCCAACCCTTTCATACATGTTGTGTTGCACACTATCTGACACTCTTCCCTCTCTCATATCCTCTAGGGCAAGATCTGTCTCTCCTCTGGGTTATTTAAATCAGTATCGGCTCGTACTCATTCAACCAGAGAAGGATTTTTTGCTTTTACTTGAAGCCCTGAACTAAGTCAATGTGTCCCTCCGCTGTTTTGTTTACAGTAAGACCCGGAAATTAATGAGGAAGACACAGGCCAAAGGCCCATGCCGGCTGCCATGTTTTCTTGAGTGGTTGTGACATGTTTGTGTGTGTTCACAGAGTTGCTGTAGCTATATCTTAAAGCAGAACTCACATTGTGCTGTGAACACATGCGCGAACAGGAGATCTGCTGCAACATGGCTACAATATAATACCATGACAGCGGATTTCTCTACATTACTGTATCACCTTTGTAAGGTAGTCCTGGACCCCATTGACAAAGCGTTGTTGAAGCTATCGCAGTCACTGTGTCGGAATTTGCAATCTGAAAGCCACCCATGGAGACTTGATGGAATAGATATTGTGGAGTCCGATAAAACAAATAGTTTCTTGAACCTTCCTTCTGACAATACCAAGTACTCATATGTCCTTCTCAAGCTTTCCTCTGTTTCACTATGTACCCACCCCTGGGTAGACAAGTGAGAAATAGAGAGAGAGAGAGGCTAAGAGAGAGAGAGAGAATAAGTGTAATGTTTACTGTACATTTGTACTTTTGTTTATTATCTATTTTACTTGCTTTGGCAATGTAAACACGTTTCCAAAGCCAATAAAGCCCTTAAATTGAATTGAGAGAGAGAGAGAGAGAGAGAGAGAGAGAGAGAGAGAGAGAGAGAGAGAGAGAGAGAGAGAGAGAGAGAGAGAGAGAGAGAGAGAGAGAGAGAGAGAGAGAGAGAGAGAGAGAGAGAGAGAGAGAGAGAGAGAGGCTAACAGAGGGAGAGAGTTACTGAGAATATTCCCCTCCGAAGCCAACTGACGCTGTGCATCAAATTGGACATGTACTTCTCAGTGGTAAAAGCGTGCCGACAAGCACGTCCTGTCTTTACTATCTCTGAGACGAGAGACGAGAGTGATGGGGTCCTGTTTCTGTGCTCTGAAGATAAGTCCCCACTCAATCCTGGGCGTGTGAAGTCGTCCACTCACACGAACACACACGAACACACACACACACACTCGTACACCCCCCCCCCCCCCCCCACACACACACACACACACACACTTCACCCATTCAAACCACGCTTGAAGGACGTGACAACATCCAACGCGCCAACCTGCTTGGCAGTAGGCGGTGGGAAGATCGCAATGCTGAGATAGTTGCGTAATCTTGTCAGGGTGGTAATGGCGGGTTTTGATGTGCCATAAACCCATTATTTCACTGGGGCTGATAGGGTCCTTAATTAGAAACATAATGAATCTGCCGTACATCAGACAAGCCTAAT
This sequence comes from Salvelinus alpinus, assembly GCF_045679555.1. Lineage (NCBI taxonomy): Eukaryota > Metazoa > Chordata > Actinopteri > Salmoniformes > Salmonidae > Salvelinus > Salvelinus alpinus. Next base: position 29,188,291 of record NC_092086.1, read on the forward strand.
TAAGCCTGACTGAAATGCCTGGATAATTGAGTTTTTAGTTCAGCCAACTAGGAACATGAACCCTGACTGTCTCCCTGACCCCTAATACAGGCCCCTAAGTCTCCGAGCTGCTTACACCAGCCAGACTGGATGGATGTCAGGATGTCAGAAAGTCTGGTCAGCAAATTATGGGATAGACGAGCACTCAGCACAGTACAGCACAGTACAGTATAGCACAGTGCAGCACAGTAGCACAGTACAGCACAGTACAGTAGCACAGTACAGCACAGTATAGCACAGTGCAGCACAGTACACAGTACAGTACAGCACAGCACAGTATAGCACAGTACAGCACAGTACAGCACAGTACAGCACAGTACAGCACAGTACAGTATAGCACAGTGCAGCACAGTACAGCACAGCACAGTGCAGCACACAGTACAGCACAGTGCAGCACAGTACAGCACAGTGCAGCACGGTACAGTATAGCACAGTGCAGCACAGTACAGCACAGTACAGTACAGCACAGTACAGCACAGTACAGTACAGTACAGCACAGTGCAGTATAGCACAGTGCAGCACAGTACAGCACAGTGCAGCACGGTATAGGACAGCCCTCAGACGTATCTATCGTGATGCTGATTGTGTGCTTCCTTTTCTCCCTGTCCTGTGAGTGGAGTGTATTGCTGTAGCTTTGTGCTCCTCATGGCACTATACGATGCCCTTTATAATCCTGTTAACTCCATTGTCTGCAGCTTAGCTCTCTCTCTCTATCTTTGCTGGAGGGGACTGGGAGGAAGAGAAGGGTATTGTTCAGTTGGAGCAGCTAGCCGAGCAGGCCTGCCTTGTCTCTGCTAACCCACCCTCTGCCAGGAAATGGAAAGAGAGCCTGCGACTCAACTTCCGCTTTTGGATGTTAAACAAGGCGACACTCAATCTATAATCCTCTTGGATTGATTCAACAGTGCAGAAAAGAACCTCCCCAAAAAGTGATTTGTTTCTCGTCAGGACCAGAAAGAAAGAAAGGTCTGCTACGTTAGATTACTGCTTACCTAATCAACATGTTTGTGAGTATAGATAGACTATGACAGGATAGGGCTGATTGGATGAATCAGAGCAATGGCTGGTCAGGATGTGTCATCCTCCATGATGATACAGGTAGTTTGCAGTGCTCAGGTAGTAACACAGCTATCCAAATAGCAATGCTGTTGTTGTATTTGTATACAGCTGTGTAGTATTGTAGTATGTAATACTATGTGTTCAGTTTTTGTCCCAACAGTTTGTTTTGTTTCAAAGTCACCCAAGATGGTGTCCATATTAGGAAAGTCAGATGTTCATGGCAGTTGTGTCCATGGACATGTGATTGTCCTAATATGGACACCGTACACCACAGCACCAAATCACAGCACAGTAATGGCCTGGGAACACTTATCATTACTTAGCTCAAGAGTGATCAATCGTGGTCAATGGACACAGTGACGCAAGTCCACAGAGTACGGGGCACTTGAAGCCTTTGGTCGATTCCTCTGAGGTGGAGGGTGAGAACGTGGCTCGTTGAAGAGGCAGGGCAGTAAGAGGTTTGTTTCAATGGAGGAGCACGTCTGAGAGTGAGAGAGAGAGTCGGATAGATAGAGAGTCGGATAGATGGATAGAGATAGACGAGAGAGATAGAGAAAGAAAGAAATGGAGTGAGAGAGAAGACTAGAGAGAGACATACAAAGCGACTGAGAAAGGGATAGATAAAGAAATGGAGTGATAGAGGGATGGATAGAGAAAGAAAAGGATATGCAGCATAGAGATTGAGCCCTGAGAGGCCGGTCCCGACAGCGCGGCAGTGACAATAACAGGGAGATAATCACAGCTGCACAGGTGACAGCCTGCCGTGATTAACGCTAATGTCTGCAGCTTTATGAGCCTCCACAAAGACAATTATCCCCCCCATCCTCTCTCTGGGGGTGTGTGTGTACATCTAGCCCGCCCCTCCACTCCTCATCACTCCCCCTATCAACCCCTCCACTCCTCCTCACTCCCCCTATCAAACCCTCCACTCCTCCTCACTCCCCCTATCAACCCCTCCACTCCTCCTCACTCCCCCTATCATACCCTCCACTCCTCCTCACTCCCCCTATCAAACCCTCCACTCCTCCTCACTCCCCCTATCAAACCCTCCACTCCTCCTCACTTCCCCTATCAAACCCTCCACTCCTCCTCACTCCCCTATCAACCCCTCCACTCCTCCTCACTCCCCCTATCAACTCCTCCTCACTCCCCCTATCCTACCCTCCACTCCTCCTCACTCCCCCTATCAACCCCTCCACTCCTCCTCACTCCCCCTATCAACCCCTCCACTCCTCCTCACTCCCCCTATCAAACCCTCCACTCCTCCTCACTCCTCCTATCAAACCCTCCACTCCTCCTCACTCCTCCTATCAACCCCTCCACTCCTCCTCACTCCTCCTATCAACCCCTCCACTCCTCCTCACTCCTCCTATCAACCCCTCCACTCCTCCTCACTCCCCCTATCAAACCCTCCACTCCTCCTCACTCCTCCTATCAACCCCTCCACTCCTCCTCACTCCTCCTATCAACCCCTCCACTCCTCCTCACTCCTCCTATCAACCCCTCCACTCCTCCTCACTCCCCCTATCAACCCCTCCACTCCTCCTCACTCCCCCTATCAAACCCTCCACTCCTCCTCACTCCTCCTATCAAACCCTCCACTCCTCCTCACTCCTCCTATCAACCCCTCCACTCCTCCTCACTCCTCCTATCAACCCCTCCACTCCTCCTCACTCCCCCTATCAAACCCTCCACTCCTCCTCACTCCTCCTATCAACCCCTCCACTCCTCCTCACTCCTCCTATCAACCCCTCCACTCCTCCTCACTCCCCCTATCAACCCCTCCACTCCTCCTCACTCCCCCTATCAACCCCTCCACTCCTCCTCACTCCCCCTATCAACCCCTCCACTCCTCCTCACTCTCCCTATCAACCCCTCCACTCCTCCTCACTCTCCCTATCAACCCCTCCACTCCTCCTCACTCCCCCTATCAACCCCTCCACTCCTCCTCACTCCCCTATCAACCCCTCCACTCCTCCTCACTCCCCCTATCAACCCCTCCACTCCTCCTCACTCCCCTATTACCCCTCCACTCCTCCTCACTCCCCCTATCAACCCCTCCACTCCTCCTCACTCCCCCTATCAACCCCTCCACTCCTCACTCCCCCTATCAACCCCTCCACTCCTCCTCACTCCCCCTATCAAACCCTCCACTCCTCCTCACTCCCCCTATCAACCCCTCCACTCCTCCTCACTCCCCCTATCAACCCCTCCACTCCTCCTCACTCCCCCATCAACCCCTCCACTCCTCCTCACTCCCCATATCAACCCCTCCACTCCTCCTCACTCCCCCATCAACCCCTCCACTCCTCCTCACTCCCCCTATCAACCCCTCCACTCCTCCTCACTCCCCCTATCAAACCCTCCACTCCTCCTCACTCCCCCTATCAAACCCTCCACTCCTCCTCACTCCCCCTATCAAACCCTCCACTCCTCCTCACTCCCGCTATCAACCCCTCCACTCCTCCTCACTCCCCCTATCAAACCCTCCACTCCTCCTCACTCCCCCTATCAACCCCTCCACTCCTCCTCACTCCCCCTATCAACCCCTCCACTCCTCATCACTCCCCCTATCAACCCCTCCACTCCTCCTCACTCCCCCTATCAACCCCTCCACTCCTCCTCACTCCCCCTATCAACCCCTCCACTCCTCCTCACTCCCCCTATCAACTCCTCCTCACTCCCCCTATCCTACCCTCCACTCCTCCTCACTCCTCCTATCAACCCCTCCACTCCTCCTCACTCCCCCTATCAACCCCTCCACTCCTCCTCACTCCCCCTATCAAACCCTCCACTCCTCCTCACTCCTCCTATCAAACCCTCCACTCCTCCTCACTCCTCCTATCAACCCCTCCACTCCTCCTCACTCCTCCTATCAACCCCTCCACTCCTCCTCACTCCTCCTATCAACCCCTCCACTCCTCCTCACTCCCCCTATCAAACCCTCCACTCCTCCTCACTCCTCCTATCAACCCCTCCACTCCTCCTCACTCCTCCTATCAAACCCTCCACTCCTCCTCACTCCTCCTATCAACCCCTCCACTCCTCCTCACTCCCCCTATCAACCCCTCCACTCCTCCTCACTCCCCCTATCAAACCCTCCACTCCTCCTCACTCCTCCTATCAAACCCTCCACTCCTCCTCACTCCTCCTATCAACCCCTCCACTCCTCCTCACTCCTCCTATCAACCCCTCCACTCCTCCTCACTCCCCCTATCAAACCCTCCACTCCTCCTCACTCCTCCTATCAACCCCTCCACTCCTCCTCACTCCTCCTATCAACCCCTCCACTCCTCCTCACTCCCCCTATCAACCCCTCCACTCCTCCTCACTCCCCCTATCAACCCCTCCACTCCTCCTCACTCCCCCTATCAACCCCTCCACTCCTCCTCACTCTCCCTATCAACCCCTCCACTCCTCCTCACTCTCCCTATCAACCCCTCCACTCCTCCTCACTCCCCCTATCAACCCCTCCACTCCTCCTCACTCCCCTATCAACCCCTCCACTCCTCCTCACTCCCCCTATCAACCCCTCCACTCCTCCTCACTCCCCTATTACCCCTCCACTCCTCCTCACTCCCCCTATCAACCCCTCCACTCCTCCTCACTCCCCCTATCAACCCCTCCACTCCTCACTCCCCCTATCAACCCCTCCACTCCTCCTCACTCCCCCTATCAAACCCTCCACTCCTCCTCACTCCCCCTATCAACCCCTCCACTCCTCCTCACTCCCCCTATCAAACCCTCCACTCCTCCTCACTCCCCCTATCAACCCCTCCACTCCTCCTCACTCCCCCTATCAACCCCTCCACTCCTCCTCACTCCCCCATCAACCCCTCCACTCCTCCTCACTCCCCATATCAACCCCTCCACTCCTCCTCACTCCCCCATCAACCCCTCCACTCCTCCTCACTCCCCCTATCAACCCCTCCACTCCTCCTCACTCCCCCTATCAAACCCTCCACTCCTCCTCACTCCCCCTATCAAACCCTCCACTCCTCCTCACTCCCCCTATCAAACCCTCCACTCCTCCTCACTCCCGCTATCAACCCCTCCACTCCTCCTCACTCCCCCTATCAAACCCTCCACTCCTCCTCACTCCCCCTATCAACCCCTCCACTCCTCCTCACTCCCCCTATCAACCCCTCCACTCCTCATCACTCCCCCTATCAACCCCTCCACTCCTCCTCACTCCCCCTATCAACCCCTCCACTCCTCCTCACTCCCCCTATCAAACCCTCCACTCCTCCTCACTCCCCCTATCAACCCCTCCACTCCTCCTCACTCCCCCTATCAAATCCTCCACTCCTCCTCACTCTCCCTATCAACCCCTCCACTCCTCCTCACTCCCCCTATCAAATCCTCCACTCCTCCTCACTCTCCCTATCAACCCCTCCACTCCTCCTCACTCCCCCTATCAACCCCTCCACTCCTCCTCACTCCCCCTATCAAACCCTCCACTCCTCCTCACTCCCCCTATCAAACCCTCCACTCCTCCTCACTCCCCCTATCAACCCCTCCACTCCTCACTCCCCCTATCAACCCCTCCACTCCTCCTCACTCCCCCTATCAACCCCTCCACTCCTCCTCACTCCCCTATCAACCCCTCCACTCCTCCTCACTCCCCCTATCAACCCCTCCACTCCTCCTCACTCCCCTATTACCCCTCCACTCCTCCTCACTCCCCCTATCAACCCCTCCACTCCTCCTCACTCCCCCTATCAACCCCTCCACTCCTCACTCCCCCTATCAACCCCTCCACTCCTCCTCACTCCCCCTATCAAACCCTCCACTCCTCCTCACTCCCCCTATCAACCCCTCCACTCCTCCTCACTCCCCCTATCAACCCCTCCACTCCTCCTCACTCCCCCTATCAACCCCTCCACTCCTCCTCACTCCCCCTATCAACCCCTCCACTCCTCCTCACTCCCCCTATCAACCCCTCCACTCCTCCTCACTCCCCCTATCAACCCCTCCACTCCTCCTCACTCCCCCTATCAAACCCTCCACTCCTCCTCACTCCCCCTATCAAACCCTCCACTCCTCCTCACTCCCCCTATCAACCCCTCCACTCCTCCTCACTCCCCCTATCAACCCCTCCACTCCTCCTCACTCCCCCATCAACCCCTCCACTCCTCCTCACTCCCCCTATCAACCCCTCCACTCCTCCTCACTCCCCCATCAACCCCTCCACTCCTCCTCACTCCCCCTATCAACCCCTCCACTCCTCCTCACTCCCCCTATCAAACCCTCCACTCCTCCTCACTCCCCCTATCAAACCCTCCACTCCTCCTCACTCCCCCTATCAAACCCTCCACTCCTCCTCACTCCCGCTATCAACCCCTCCACTCCTCCTCACTCCCCCTATCAAACCCTCCACTCCTCCTCACTCCCCCTATCAACCCCTCCACTCCTCCTCACTCCCCCTATCAACCCCTCCACTCCTCATCACTCCCCCTATCAACCCCTCCACTCCTCCTCACTCCCCCTATCAACCCCTCCACTCCTCCTCACTCCCCCTATCAAACCCTCCACTCCTCCTCACTCCCCCTATCAACCCCTCCACTCCTCCTCACTCCCCCTATCAAATCCTCCACTCCTCCTCACTCTCCCTATCAACCCCTCCACTCCTCCTCACTCCCCCTATCAAATCCTCCACTCCTCCTCACTCTCCCTATCAACCCCTCCACTCCTCCTCACTCCCCCTATCAACCCCTCCACTCCTCCTCACTCCCCCTATCAAACCCTCCACTCCTCCTCACTCCCCCTATCAAACCCTCCACTCCTCCTCACTCCCCCTGTCAACCCCTCCACTCCTCACTCCCCCTATCAACCCCTCCACTCCTCCTCACTCCCCCTATCAAACCCTCCACTCCTCCTCACTCCCCCTATCAACCCCTCCACTCCTCCTCACTCCCCCTATCAACCCCTCCACTCCTCCTCACTCCCCCTATCAAACCCTCCACTCCTCCTCACTCCCCCTATCAAACCCTCCACTCCTCCTCACTCCCCCTATCAACTCCTCCTCACTCCCCCTATCAAACCCTCCACTCCTCCTCACTCCCCCTATCAACTCCTCCTCACTCCCCCTATCAAACCCTCCCCTCCTCCTCACTCCCCCTATCAACTCCTCCTCACTCCCCCTATCAAACCCTCCACTCCTCCTCACTCCCCCTATCAACCCCTCCACTCCTCCTCACTCCCCCTATCAAACCCTCCACTCCTCCTCACTCCTCCTATCAACTCCTCCTCACTCCCCCTATCAACCACTCCACTCCTCTCTCTCTCTCTCTGTCTTTACTGCCCAGGCTCCCTACTCAAACAGGTTTCCCACATCAGAGGAAATACAAATTTACAACTTCACCCCATCTCAGCTACGGAAGCTAACACGAGTGTGTGTGCATGTGTGATCGGATGTATAGACATTTTGGACAGTATGTGGATAGAATATATGGTATATCTGAAGGATACGTGGATAGAATAGTACATCTACTGCAATAGTTAAATAGGATAGGTCTTGACTAGAATACAGTATACACATATGAAATGGGTTAAACAGTATGTAAACTTACTGACTTCTATTGTGTTACTGATAGACAGGTAAATCCATGCATCATCCTTCAGCTTTGTCTGTGTTCATACGTTGAGCTTCATATTGACATGGTGCACTCTCTGAATATATGGATTATATTTCCATCTCACTTCATATAGAGACCTAGAATACATCATCATCAAGTCACCACCACATGACGGGTTTGTGCTCTTGTGAACACTGAAATAGAGCTCCCTGCAACCCAGCCCTTCTATGTTGGTCTTCACTCTCTGTGCTTATCTATTATTGCTTGTGGCTTGTGTGTTTGTGGCTTGTTTTTTGTTGTAGCAATGGCTAAAACTGCCTGTGAAATCAAATGCTTCAGCCTGTATAGCCAAAAGCCAGGCACACTGCCCATTTCAGCACGGACTCTTCACATGTCAGTTTTCTAGCAGATGCACAGAAGCACAGCGACTCATATGCTGTATGAGGCTATCTTTGTCTTTTACTGTAAAATACCTTACGGTAATCCCTGCATAATTTAAGCGTAAATCGTTCATTCACATCAATGTACTAGAGGATTTACAACAAACCTGAAGTTAAGCGAACATTTCTCCAGTTGGATTCAGCCCAAAGTAATGCACAACAAGAGGACATCTAGAGCAACTGGCCCTGCTGAGAACTCATCAGCAGGGCCAGTTTAGCCTACCTCTATTGGACCAGGACAGCTTCTCAGTGGAGAACTCATCAGCAGGGCCAGTTTAGCCTACCTCTATTGGACCAGGACAGCTTCTCAGTGGAGAACTCATCAGCAGGGCCAGTTTAGCCTACCTCTATTGGACCAGGACAGCTTCTCAGTGGAGAACTCATCAGCAGGGCCAGTTTAGCCTACCTCTATTGGACCAGGACAGCTTCTCAGTGGAGAACTCATCAGCAGGGCCAGTTTAGCCTACCTCTATTGGACCAGGACAGCTTCTCAGTGGAGAACTCATCAGCAGGGCCAGTTTAGCCTACCTCTATTGGACCAGGACAGCTTCTCAGTGGAGAACTCATCAGCAGGGCCAGTTTAGTCTACCTCTATTGGACCAGGACAGCTTCTCAGTGGAGAACTCATCAGCAGGGCCAGTTTAGCCTACCTCTATTGGACCAGGACAGCTTCTCAGTGGAGAACTCATCAGCAGGGCCAGTTTAGCCTACCTCTATTGGACCAGGACAGTTTCTCAGTGGAGAACTCATCAGCAGGGCCAGTTTAGCCTACCTCTATTGGACCAGGACAGCTTCTCAGTGCCATTGTTTTTCCCCCTCTGAAAGCTGGATTGGAGAACTTGCTAATGCTAACCTCCTGACTGTTCTAGTGGTCAAGCTGACTATTCCAGTGTTCAGGCTGACTATTCCAGTGTTCAGGCTAACTGTTCTAGTGTCCAGGCTGACTGTTCTAGTGGTCAGACTGACTGTTCCAGTGTTCAGGCTGACTATTCCAGTGTTCAGGCGGACTATTCCAGTGTTCAGGCTAACTGTTCTAGTGTCCAGGCTGACTGTTCTAGTGGTCAGACTGACTGTTCCAGTGTTCAGGCTGGCTATTCCAGTGTTCAGGCTAACTGTTCTAGTGTCCAGGCTGACTGTTCTAGTGGTCAGACTGACTGTTCCAGTGTTCAGGCTGACTATTCCAGTGTTCAGACTGACTGTTCCAGTGTTCAGGCTAACTGTTCTAGTGTCCAGGCTGACTGTTCTAGTGGTCAGACTGACTGTTCCAGTGTTCAGGCTGACTATTCCAGTGTTCAGGCTGACTATTCCAGTGTTCAGGCTAACTGTTCTAGTGTCCAGGCTGACTGTTCTAGTGGTCAGACTGACTGTTCCAGTGTTCAGGCTGACTATTCCAGTGTTCAGGCTAACTGTTCTAGTGTCCAGGCTGACTGTTCTAGTGGTCAGACTGACTGTTCCAGTGTTCAGGCTGACTATTCCAGTGTTCAGGCTGACTATTCCAGTGTTCAGGCTGACTATTCCAGTGTTCAGGCTAACTGTTCTAGTGTCCAGGCTGACTGTTCTAGTGGTCAGACTGACTGTTCCAGTGTTCAGGCTGACTATTCCAGTGTTCAGGCTAACTGTTCTAGTGTCCAGACTGACTGTTATAGTGGTCAGACTGACTGTTACAGTGTTCAGGCTGACTATTCCAGTGTTCAGGCTGACTATTCCAGTGTTCAGGCTAACTGTTCTAGTGTCCAGGCTGACTGTTCTAGTGGTCAGACTGACTGTTCCAGTGTTCAGGCTGACTATTCCAGTGTTCAGGCTGACTATTCCAGTGTTCAGGCGAACTGTTCTAGTGTTCAGGCTGACTGTTCTAGTGTTCAGGCTGACTGTTCCAATGTTCAGGCTGACTGTTCCAATGTTCAGGCTGACTGTTCCAATGTTCAGGCTAACTGTTCTATTGTTCAGGCTGACTGTTCCAATGTTCAGGCTGACTGTTCCAATGTTCAGGCTGACTATTCCAGTGTTCAGGCTGACTGTTCCAATGTTCAAGCTGACTATTCTAGTATTCAGGCTGACTGTTCCAGTGTTCAGGCTAACTGTTCTAGTGTTCAGGCTGACTGTTCCAATGTTCAGGCTGACTGTTCTAGTGTTCAGGCTGACTATTCCAGTGTTCAGGCTGACTGTTCCAATGTTCAGGCTGACTGTTCTAGTGTTCAGGCTGACTATTCTAGTGTTCAGGCTGACTGTTCCAGTGTTCAGGCTGACTATTCTAGTTCAGGCTGACTATTCCAGTGTTCAGGCTGACTGTTCCAATGTTCAGGCTAACTGTTCTAGTGTTCAGGCTGACTGTTCCTGTTCAGGCTGACTGTTCCATGTTCAGGCTGACTGTTCTATTGTTCAGGCTGACTATTCCAGTGTTCAGGCTGACTGCTCCAATGTTCAGGCTGACTGTTCTAGTGTTCAGGCTAACTGTTCTAGTGTTCAGGCTGACTGTTCCAATGTTCAGGCTGACTGTTCCAATGTTCAGGCTAACTGTTCTAGTGTTCAGGCTAACTGTTCCAATGTTCAGGCTAACTGTTCTAGTGTTCAGGCTGACTGTTCCAATGTTCAGGCTGACTGTTCCAATGTTCAGGCTGACTGTTCCAATGTTCAGGCTGACTGTTCCAATGTTCAGGCTGACTATTCTAGTATTCAGGCTGACTATTCCAGTGTTCAGGCCCCTCAGACACCAAGTTCTAATCCCCCTGTTATTCAGGCTGACTATTCCAATGTTCAGGCTGACTGTTCCAGTGTTCAGGCCCCTCTGACACCAAGTTCTAATCCCCCTGTTAGGACCATGCCAACAGGTGCTGAACACGGCTCCCCTGACTTTACCGGCATGTAATTAGCAAAGCTATTGAGTCTCTGAGGTTCGGCTCTCCTCTCACCAGTGAGGTATTGCTCCAATTTATCTTATATTCCCAGGGTTGCACTGAATTAGGGATGGGGCAAAGGATGGTGTGTGTGGGGGGGTGTATGTGGTAGCGGAGGTCTTTCACAATCCATTAATGAGTGTGTGTTTGTCACCACTTCCTATCCATACCTGATAAAGGAGCCTGCTTCTAGGACTGCTTAGGGACAGACTATCCATGGGCCAATGATTTCAAGGGGAAAAAATGCATAACAGGAAGTCAATGCAGCTTTCCTATAGGTTTTGCAATGCCAACGTTGACCATGATAAGACACCTATAAAGGGTAATCATTCACTTGTAAAACACAGTAGTTGTATTTTTTACAGCGCCATATAATATACGTATATACTGTATATATTGTCATTAGCAAAGTACACTCTGTCTATTTAGCTTCACCTTATTTAGTATTACAAATCCTGCTGAGACTGAGGATGTCCTAGTTGGTCGACAGTTGGTGTCTTTTCCTCACTTCCTCTCCATTTTCCAAACCAATCATGTTCTTGGGTAAGAACATTGTCCTTGCAGACAATGTAATTAGACCTGGATCACATTCCCACCATCAATGTGGCTTTGATATGAATCACATGTTGGATGTCTTTGGGGTAAGGGAATGGAGAGTTAGCAAGACTGTTGCCCGCTGTGCAGTTTAACAAGTTACTGCCTTGATGCCAAAACACACCATTTTAATGGATGGAAAGCACAGCAGACGGCCAGCTAAAATGGAAATACGATCTGATCATGACAGATCAATGTGAAACATTATGCATTTTTAACACTTCACTGAATTACCACCCAAAGGGTCTCCGGTCTCCCAAACTTCACTAGAAAGAAAGACTGATGGTTATGAGGAAAGAAATCGGAGAATGTGGTCCACGTACAGACACAAATTTACACACAAGCACGAACTGATGTCTGAATTCTGTGAGACTCCTTCTCAAAATGCCATGATCCAATCACAGAGAAGGCCCTTCCTCAGAAAGCTCAAAAGATCAATGGTGTCAATTCACATGTACCTCTAAGATGTTGTGATCATATATGTGAGATGTCCATGTATGAAAGGGAGAGAGCTTGCCTCAACCCCCAGGCATTTAGCTGAGGATATGCCGAGCATAAGGGTTAGAGAACCTGGAATACCTTTCATTACTCTCACCCCCACTATTCCAAACTTGGCTCTTTCCATTGCCTCTCTCCTCTCACCAGTGTCCAATCAATAAGACATTCCCCATCGCTCCCACTGTACCACCGAGGCTGCGTCCCAAATGGAAACCATTTGGGAAGCACCTCTAATGCCCTGATCTAGACCATGGTACACATGTATTATATACCTGCAACTGACAGGATTCCACGACTTAAAGCGTCAGTGTTCCAATGTACTTTATTGTTGAAATCTAAATGTGTCCGTCTATCTCTCATGTGTACGGGCAGAATAATAATGATTTCCTGGAATCCTATGGATAACAAAATTACACACAAAAAGCATTCACAGGTCTGCTGAACTGTCCTTAGTTATATGGTTTATATGTGCTTACGAAGCCTGTGCTATCTCCTTCAAAAATGAATTGTGGTGTCCTAATACGGACCCAGTAGTGGTGGATGACCCCTGGCCTAGTCAACTTGGGCCCTTAGCTAATTGTGGTGTCCTAATACGGACCCAGTAGTGGTGGATGACCCCTGGCCTAGTCAACTTGGGCCCTTAGCTAATTGTGGTGTCCTAATACGGACCCAGTAGTGGTGGATGACCCCTGGCCTAGTCAACTTGGGCCCTTAGCTAATTGTGGTGTCCTAATACAGACCCAGTAGTGGTGGATGACCCCTGGCCTAGTCAACTTGGGCCCTTAGCTAATTGTGGTGTCCTAATACAGACCCAGTAGTGGTGGATGACCCCTGGCCTAGTCAACTTGGGCCCTTAGCTAATTGTGGTGTCCTAATACAGACCCAGTAGTGGTGGATGACCCCTGGCCTAGTCAACTTGGGCCCTTAGCTAATTGTGGTGTCCTAATACGGACCCAGTAGTGGTGGATGACCCCTGGCCTAGTCAACTTGGGCCCTTAGCTAATTGTGGTGTCCTAATACGGACCCAGTAGTGGTGGATGACCCCTGGCCTAGTCAACTTGGGCCCTTAGCTAATTGTCTCTGGATTCTTAAAGATAGACCTCACCACTTGAACCACATTATGATTTATTTACACCATTTCTTTGTATCTTTCTGACTACATACCACAGAAAAGTACACTTTGTAGAAACAGGTATACTCCTGGTGATAAAGTGTTTTTAGAAAGTATTTACACCCCTTGACTTTTCCACATGTTGTTGTGCTACAGCCTGAATTTAAAATGGAACTGAGATTTTGAGTCACTGGCCTACACACAATACCCCATAATGTCAAAGTAGAATAATGTTTTCACAAATGTTAACTAATTCATTAAAAATGGAAATCTGTAATGTCTTGAGCCAATAAGTATTCAACCCCTTTGTTATGTCAAGCCTATACACAGGAGGTTGGTGGTACCTTAATTGGGGAGGAAGGGCTCATGGTAATGGCTCTAGTGGAATCGGTGGAATGGTATCACATACATCAAACACACGGGAACCATGTTTGATGATATTCCATGTGCTCCGTTCCAGACATTATTATGAGCCGTCCTCCCCTCAGCAGCCTCCACTTAGCCTAAGCAAGTTCAGGAGTAAAAATGTGCTTAACAAGTCACATAGTAAGTTGCATGGACTCACTCTGTGTGCAATAATAGTGTTTAACATGATAATAGGGGTTAACATGATGTTTGAATGACTACCTCATCTCTGTACCCCACACATGCAATTATCAGTAAGGTCCCTCAGTCGAGCAGTGAATTTCAAACACATATTCAACCACAATGACCGTGGAGGTTTTCCAATGCCTTGTAAAGGAAGGGCACATATTGGTAGATAAAAAAAATATTTTAAAAAGAAGATAGGAAGGAAGAAAGGAAAACACTCGATTTCACCATGAGGCTAATGGTTACAGAGTTTAATGGCTGTGATAAGAGAAAACTGAGGATGGATCAACAACATTGTAGTTATACAATACTACCCTAAATGAGAAAGCGAAAAGAAGGAAGCCTGTACAGAATAAAAATATTCCCAAACATTCATCCTGTTTACAGCACTAAAGTAAAAGTGCAAAACAATTTGCCAAGAAATGTACTGTATGTCCTGAATACAAAGCGTTATGTTTGGGCAAAAACCAACACAACGCATCACTGAGTACCACTCTTCATATTTTCAAGCATGGTGGTGGCTGCATCATGTTATGGGTATGCATGTCATCAGCAAGTACTAGGGAGATTTTTTTGTATAAAAAGAAACAGAATAGATTTAAGCACTCAAAATCCTAAAGGAAATCTTGGGAGACAAATTTGCCTTTCAGCAGGACAATAACCTAAAACACAAGACGAAATCTACACTGGAGTTTCCTACCAAGATGACATTGAATGTGGCCTAGTTACAGTTTTGACTTAAATCGCCTTAAAAATCTATGTCAAGACGTGAAAATGGCTGTCTAGCAATGACCAACAACCAACTTGACAGAGCTTGAAGAATTTTTTAAAAGAATAATGTGCAACTATTGTACAATCCAGGTGTGCAAAGCTCTTAGAGACTTACCCAGAAAGTCTTACATATGTAATCACTGTGTCACGTTCGTCATAAGGAGTGGGGGGCGGCTCCAATGCAGGGCGAAGTACCCACTCCGCTCGTGGATACGTCATCGGAGGAACCGGACCGTGGGTCGTTGCAGGAGGCTCCGGACTGTGGATCGTCGCCGGAGGAACCGGACGGTAGATCGTCGCCGGGTACTCCGGACTGTGGATCTTCCCCGGAGGAACCCTACCGTGGATCGTCACCATGGACTCCGGACCGTAGATCGTCGCCGTGGACTCCGGACCGTAGATCGTCACCAGGGACTCCGGACCGTAGATCGTCGCCGGGGACTCCGGACCGTGGTTCGTCGCTGGAGGCTCCGGACCGCAGACCATCGCTAGAGGCTCCGGACCGCGGACCGTCGCTGGATGTTCCGGACCGCGGACCGTCGCTGGATGTTCCGGACTGCAGACCGTCTCAGGAGGTTCTGGACCGTGGACCGTCGTTGGAGGTTCCGGACTGTGGACCGTCGTTGGAGGTTCCGGACTGTGGACCGTCGTTGGAGGGGAACTGGACTGGGAACTGTCGCCGGAAGCTCTGGACTGGGAACTGTCGCCGGAAGCCCGGCACTGGTGGTACCGGGCTGGTGACACGCACCTCATGATGAGCGCAAGGAGCAGGCACAGGACGTACTGGACTGTGGAGGCGCACTGGAGGCCTGATGCGTGGGACCGGTACAGGTGGCACCGGGCTGATGACACGCACCTCAGGGCGAGTGCGGGGAGGAGGCACAGGACGTACTGGACTGTGGAGGCACACTGGAGGCCTGATGCATGGGACCGGTACAGGTGGCACCGGGCTGGTGACACGCACCTCAGGGCGAGTGCGGGGAGGAGGCACAGGACGTACTGGACTGTGGAGGCACACTGGAGGCCTTATGCGTGGGACCGGTACAGGTGGCACCGGGCTGGTGATACGCACCTCAGGGCGAGTGCGGGGAGGAGGCACAGGACGTACTGGACTGTGGAGGCACACTGGAGGCCTGATGCGTGGGACCGGTACAGGTGGCACCGGGCTGGTGATACGCACCTCAGGGCGAGTGCGGGGAGGAGGCACAGGACGTACTGGACTGTGGAGGCACACTGGAGGCCTGATGCATGGGACCGGTACAGTTGGCACCGGGCTGGTGACACGCACCTCAGGGCGAGTGCGGGACTTTGGAGACGCACTGGAGGTCTGGAGCGTAGAGCTGGCGCAACGCGTCCTTGCTGGATGCTCACTTTAGCCCGGCAAGTGCAGGAAGCTGGCACAGAATGCACTGGGCTGTGAAGGCACACTGGGGATACAGCGCGTAGAGCCGGTGCAGGATATCCTGGTTCGAGGAGGCGTACTGGAGACCAGGAGCGCTGAGCCGGCCCAACCCATCCTGGCTGGAAGCTCATTTTCGCACGGCAAGTGCGGGGAGCTGGCACCGAGCGCACCGGGCTGTGAATGCGCACTGGAGACACAGTGCGTATCACTGCATAACATGGTGCCTGAACGGTCACACGATCCTTAAAGCGAGTCCGGGGAGTTGGCTCTGGTCTGAAACCTGGCTCCGCCAACCACCCCGTGTGCCCCTCAAAAAATGTTTTTTGAGGCTGCCTCTCGGGCTTCCGTCGTGGCCGCGAACTCCGGTGTAGTCGTTGTTCCTCCCTTGCTGCCTCCATCTGCTCCCATGGAAGGCGATCCTTTCCAGCCAGGATCTCCTCCCATGTCCAGGATCCCTTACCATCCAAGATCTCCTCCCATGTCCAGGATGTCTGCTCCTCCTGGCCACGCTGCTTGGTCCGTTTGTGGTGGGATCTTCTGTCACGTTCCAAAACGGCCAAAAGTTTTGAGAATGACACAAATATAAATTTTCACAAAGTCTGCTGCCTCGGTTTGTATGATGGCAATTTGCATATACTCCAGAATGTTATGAAGAGTGATCAGATGAATTGCAATTAACTGCAAAGTCCCTCCTTGCCATGCAAATTAACTTAATCCCCCCAAAACAGTTCCACTGCATTTCAGCCCTGCCACAAAAGGACCAGCTGACATCATGTCAGTGATTCTCTCATTAACACAGGTGTGAGTGTTGGCGAGGACACGGCTGGAGATCACTCTGTCATGCTGATTGAGTTTGAATAACAGACTGAAAGCTTCAAAAGGAGGGTGGTGCTTGGAATCATTGTTCTTCCTCTGTCAACCATGGTTACCTGGAAGGAAACACGTGCCGTCATCATTGCTTTGCACAAAAAGGGCTTCACAGGCAAGGATATTGCAGCAAGTAAGATTGCACCTAAATCAACCATTTATCGGATCATCAAGAACTTCAAGGAGAGCGGATCAATTGTTGTGAAGAGGGCTTCAGGGCACCCAACAAAATCCAGCAAGCGCCAGGACGTCTCCTAAAGTTGATTCAGCTGCGGGATCGGGGCACAACCAGTACAGAGGTTGCTCAGGAATGGCAGCAGGCAGGTGTGAGTGCATCTGCACGCACAGTGAGGTGAAGACTTGTGGAGGATGGCCTGGTGTCAAGAAGGGCAGCAAAGAAGCCACTTCTCTCCAGGAAAAGGGGTAAAGTCATTTTCTCGGATGAATCCCCTTTCCGATTGTTTGGGGCATCCGGAAAAAAGCTTGTCCGGACAAGACAAGGTGAGCGCTACCATCAGTCCTGTGTCATGCCAACAGTAAAGCATCCTGAGACCATTCATGTGTGGGGTTGCTTCTCAGCCAAGGGAGTGGGCTCACTCACAATTTTGCCTAAGAACACAGCCATGAATAAAGAATGGTACCAACACATCCTCCGAGTGCAACTTCTCCCAACCCTCCAGGAACAGTTTGGTGACAAACAATGCCTTTTCCAGCATGATGGAGCACCTTGCCATAAGGCAAAAGTGATAACTAAGTGTCTCGGGGAACAAAACATCGATATTTTGGGTCCATGGCCAGGAAACTCCCCAGACCTTAATCCCATTGAGAACTTGTGGTTAGTCCTCAAGAGGCGGGTGGACAAACAAAAACCCACAAATTCTGACAAACTCCAAGCATTGATTATGCAAGAATGGGCTGCCGTCAGTCAGGAAGTGGCCAAGAAGTTAATTGACAGCATGCCAGGGTGGATTGCAGAGGTCTTGAAAAAGAAGGGTCAACACTGCAAATATTGACTCTTTGCATCAACTTCATGTAATTGTCAATAAAAGCCTTTGACACTCATGAAATGCTTGTAATTATACTTCAGTATTCCATAGTAACATCTGACAAAAATATACAGTGGGGAGAACAAGTATTTGATACACTGCCGATTTTGCAGGTTTTCCTACTTACAAAGCATGTAGAGGTCTGTCATTTTTATCATAGGTACACTTCAACTGTGAGAGACGGAATCTAAAACAAAAATCCAGAAAATCACATTGTATGATTTTTAAATAATTAATTTGCATTTTATTGCATGACATAAGTATTTGATCACCTACCAACCAGTAAGAATTCCGGCTCTCACAGACCTGTTAGTTTTTCTTTAAGAAGCCCTCCTGTTCTCCACTCATTACCTGTATTAACTGCACCTGTTTGAACTCGTTACCTGTATAAAAGACACCTGTCCACACACTCAATCAAACAGATTCCAACCTCTCCACAATGGCCAAGACCAGAGAGCTGTGTAAGGACATCAGGGATAAAATTGTAGACCTGCACAAGGCTGGGATGGGCTACAGGACAATAGGCAAGCAGCTTGGTGAGAAGGAAACAACTGTTGGCGCAATTATTAGAAAATGGAAGAAGTTCAAGATGACGGTCAATCACCCTCGGTCTGGGGCTCCATGCAAGATTTCACCTCGTGGGGCATCAATGATCATGAGGAAGGTGAGGGATCAGCCCAGAACTACACGGCAGGACCTGGTCAATGACCTGAAGAGAGCTGGGACCACAGTCTCAAAGAAAACCATTAGTAACACACTACGCCGTCATGGATTAAAATCCTGCAGCGCACGCAAGGTCCCCCTGCTTAAGCCAGTGCATGTCCAGGCCCGTCTGAAGTTTGCCAATGACCATCTGGATGATCCAGAGGAGGAATGGGAGAAGGTCATGTGGTCTGATGAGACAAAAATAGAGCTTTTTGGTCTAACTCCACTCGCCGTGTTTGGAGGAAGAAGAAGTATGAGTACAACCCCAAGAACACCATCCCAACCGTGAAGCATGGAGGTGGAAACATCATTCTTTGGGGATGCTTTTCTGCAAAGGGGACAGGACGACTGCACCGTATTGAGGGGAGGATGGATGTGGCCATGTATCGCGAGATCTTGGCCAACAACCTCCTTCCCTCAGTAAGAGCATTGAAGATGGGTCGTGGCTGGGTCTTCCAGCATGACAACGACACGAAGCACACAGCCATGGCAACTAAGGAGTGGCTCCGTAAGAAGCATCTCAAGGTCCTGGAGTGGCCTAGTCAGTCTCCAGACCTGAACCCAATAGAAAATCTTTGGAGGGAGCTGAAAGTCCGTATTGCCCAGCGACAGCCCCGAAACCTGAAGGATCTGGAGAAGATCTGTAGGGAGGAGTGGGCCAAAATCCCTGCTGCAGTGTGTGCAAACCTAGTCAAGAACTATAGGAAACGTATGATCTCTGTAATTGCAAACAAAGGTTTCTGTACCAAATATTAAGTTCTGCTTTTCTGATGTATCAAATACTTATGTCATGCAATAAAATGCAAATTAATTACTTAAAAATCATACAATGTGATTTTCTGGATTTTTGTTTTAGATTCCGTCTCTCATAGTTGAAGTGTACCTATGATAAAAATTACAGACCTCTACATGCTTTGTAAGTAGGAAAACCTGCAAAATCGGCAGTGTATCAAATACTTGTTCTCCCCACTGTATAAAGACACTGAAGTAGCAGACCTTGTGAAAATGTATATTTGTGTCATTCTCAAAACCTTTTGCCACGACTGTAGGGTGGGTGATGGGTGGAAAAAATATTTTATATAATTTTTGAATTCAGGCTGTAACACAATAAAATGTTGACTAAGTCAAGGGGTATGAATACTCTCTGAAAGCACTGTAGTTAATAGGATGTTAAAAAGTGGTGAAGTGTCCCTTTAAGATTCTAGGCCTGCAATAGAGTTAGGGAGTTTTATACGATGATGCAGATAGGGTAACAGCAGGGGTGATGGGTCAAATTAATCTCAAATGAGAAGACACAACTTCCCTAACCTGATGCTTAAGAATCTTCCGCAATTCTCCATTTTCTGAGGGGAAAACATTACCTGTAACACAGTTTGACGTGACCTTCAATCGTTGTAACATGTCAAAAAAGGTTTGGATCTTCATCTTCAATTAATATGTTTCAGAGATGTGGCGATGGTACAGATGGAGAGAGAACTTCCAGAGCCTGAGCCTTGGCAAGACTTCTCCAGTCCATTACAGAGATCTACTCCAACACCTCAACACAGTCATTTGGGTTACAGCAACACGAGCTGTTTGGCTTCAGCTGGCAGGTAAGGTGCTCCTCTCCTCATCTCTTCTCTCCTTTCAACAGTCCATTTAAAATGCTATAACCTCGCTATGACACACAGTGTGGCTTTATACAGGTTTGTGTGTGTGTGTGTGTGTGTGTGTGTGTGTGTGTGTGTGTGTGTGTGTGTGTGTGTGTGTGTGTGTGTGTGTGTGTGTGTGTGTGTGTGTGTGTGTGTGTGTGTGTGTGTGTGTGTGTGTGTGTGTGTGTGTGTGTGTGTGTGTGTGTGTGTACGTGGTATGTGTGTGTAAATGTGTATGTGTGTACACAAACTGTATGGAGTCATACCCACTAAGCCAAGTCGCTCTCTCTCTTTGACTAATCCTGACGAGTTTCCAGTGTTGTGAATACAAAACAGAGGTCGCATCCCAAATGGCATCCTATTCTCTCATTTAGTGCCTATGGGCACTGGTCAACAGTAGTGCCCTATATAAGGGAATGCGGTGCCATTTGGGATGCAGACCAATAATTCTTCCCTACCTCAATAACATCTCCACCTGTGAATAATTCCCCAGTCAAATCAGCAGCCCATAAAGTGTATAGGAAATACATTTCCCCCTGCCCTTTATTCCAACACATGAATCCGTCTGCAATTGTTCAGTATGTTTAGCCTGCCGTGACATACGTTACTTCTGTCTCATTATCATTCTCTATGAACCATCACATTGACTTTTTTATGACCTCGCTCCTCTGTTGGAATGGATAGAAGTTTCTAATCCGCACTCCCCTTCGAGGGATCCTCAGTATCTTCATGAAACACAATGCTGCCAAGAACATAACCCATATACAACTCTCGCATTGGGGCCGCCATGTGATGTGCTCTTGTAACGGCAAACTAAATACATTTCTCCCTTTCTCAAAACTAGAAGGTCTCAACAAAGATAAATGACCACTGAGACACTGGGTTGGAGTACAGTCTTTTTTATTTGTCTGTTTAGCACACAGGGGAGTGCTGGGGAGTTGAGGAGCAGAAAATGTACGTCCCAAATGACACCCTATTCCCTATCAAAAGTAGTGCACTACATAGGGAATAGGGTGTCATTTGGGATGCATCCTATCTCTAGCAACAGGACATATCTGGCTGCAGGGAGATACTTCATAACCCAGTAAGCTAGGTGCAGAACGAGGCTTGGTGGTCTCCGGGGATGGGACATTACTGTGTCCTGTAAGTAGTATATCAGAAAAGCTTAATGTGGGAGGGCATTGTGTGTGTGTGTGTGTGTGTGTGTGTGTGTGTGTGTGTGTGTGTGTGTGTGTGTGTGTGTGTGTGTGTGTGTGTGTGTGTGTGTGTGTGTGTGTGTGTGTGTGTGTGTGTGTGTGTGTGTGTGTGTGTGTGTGTGTGTGTGTGTGTGTGTGTGTGTGCGTGCGTGCATGTTTGTGCATGTTTGTGCACTCGTGTTTGTGAATGTTTGTGTACGTACATGAGTGTGCAGAACTGTGTGTGTGTGAGAGAGGGGGCAGGGGGGTCTGTTAGGGGGGCCAAACCACAATCCCACAACGCTCGACCTCACAATATGAGCACTGGATGTAATGGGATATTTATCAGCCGAGGACACTTGGTCGACGACTAGGGGAAACAAACAACCATGTCCAAACAGAGCACCCCTCTGCATTATGATAAACAACCACAGTGTTAGCAAGTCTGATGACCACTCACTGAACTGGGTTCTGCAGAGTACCCTTCAGGAGTTACCAACTTTTCAGAGTAGGTATTATCTAAATAGAAGGAGGAGGAGGAAGAGGAGGAAGAGGAGGATCAGAAGAAGATGAAGAAGATGAATCAGAAGAGGAGGATCAGAAGAAGATGAAGAAGATGAATCAGAAGAGGAGGATCAGAAGAAGATGAAGAAAATGAATCAGAAGATGAAACAGAAGAAGAATTTAGAAGAATGAGAAGAAGAAGAATGAGAATCAGAGTAAGATTTTGAATCTTGGAGAAATCTTGGAGGACTCTTCGTTCATTGTGCTCTTTAACCTTCACCAGCCAGGCTGTTGTTAGTTTGCCAGCTATTGATCAGAACACATTAAGTGGTATCTGCTGGAAGATTACAACCAGACTCCACAGCTGGGAAGAATTGACATTTGGATAAAAGAAACTCCACTCCTTCCATCCAATTTCATTATCTGTCTAATTTTATTGACAGAGGTTCCTTCTCACTCCCTTGACAGACCCATGTTAGCATTGTGTTTCTCAAACTGACTTCCCACTGGGCACAGACGTCAGTTCAACGTCTAGTTTTGATTTACATTGGGTTGGGTTGTCAACTAATGTGAATTCAACATGAAATCAACCAAAAATGTCACCCTGTGATTGGATTTGGGTTAAAAGTTGGGTGAAAAAAAGACGAAATTGCCTTACGCTGATTACTTTTTGCAAATCCAATCGGTTTTCCACAATTATTCAATGTCATCACATATTTTTGGTGTTGAAATGACATGGAAACAGCATTGATTCAACCAGTGTTTGCCCAGTGGGTTTGATGTTGGCCTGATGAGGAGGAATTCTTACAGATGGGCCAGGAACATGTCAGGGCTTAGAAGAGATAAAGAAGGGTAAGACCTAGAGAGAAAGAGAAACATAGAGAGATAAAGACAAACCTAGAGAGAGAAAGAGAAACCTAGAGAGATAAAGACAAACCCAGAGAGAGAAAGACAAACTCAGAGAGAGAAAGAGAAACCTAGAGAGAGAAAGAGAAACCTAGAGAGAGAAAGAGAAACCTAGAGAGAGAAAGACAAACCCAGAGAGAGAAAGAGACACCTAGAGAGAGAAAGACAAACCTAGAGAGAGAAAGACAAACCCAGAGAGAGAAAGAGACACCTAGAGAGAGAAAGAGACACCTAGAGAGAGAAAGACAAACCTAGAGAGAGAAAGACAAACCTAGAGAGAGAAAGACAAACCCAGAGAGAGAAAGAGACACCTAGAGAGAGAAAGACAAACCTAGAGAGAGAAAGACAAACCCAGAGAGAGAAAGAGACACCTAGAGAGAGAAAGACAAACCTAGAGAGAGAAAGACAAACCCAGAGAGAGAAAGACAACCCCAGAGAGAGAGAGAGAAACCTAGAGAGAGAAAGAGAAACCTAGAGAGAGAAAGACAAACCCAGAGAGAGAAAGAGAAACCTAGAGAGAGAAAGAGAAACTCAGAGAGAGAAAGAGAAACCTAGAGAGAGAAAGAGAAACCTAGAGAGAGAAAGAGAAACTCAGAGAGAGAAAGAGAAACCTAGAGAGAGAAAGAGAAACCTAGAGAGAGAAAGACAAACCCAGAGAGAGAAAGAGAAACCTAGAGAGAGAAAGAGAAACCTAGAGAGAGAAAGACAAACCCAGAGAGAGAAAGAGACACCTAGAGAGAGAAAGACAAACCTAGAGAGAGAAAGACAAACCCAGAGAGAGAAAGACAAACCCAGAGAGAGAAAGAGAAACATAGAGCGATAAAGACAAACCTAGAGAGAGAAAGACAAACCCAGAGAGAGAAAGAGAAACATAGAGAGATAAAGACAAACCCAGAGAGAGAAAGAGAAACATAGAGCGATAAAGACAAACCCAGAGAGAGAAAGAGACACCTAGAGAGAGAAAGACAAACCTAGAGAGAGAAAGACAAACCTAGAGAGAGAAAGACAAACCTAGAGAGAGAAAGACAAACCTAGAGAGAGAAAGACAAACCTAGAGAGAGAAAGACAAACCCAGAGAGAGAAAGACAAACCTAGAGAGAGAAAGACAAACCCAGAGAGAGAAAGACAAACCTAGAGAGAGAAAGACAAACCCAGAGAGAGAAAGACAAACCTAGAGAGAGAAAGACAAACCTAGAGAGAGAAAGACAAACCTAGAGAGAGAAAGACAAACCCAGAGAGAGAAAGACAAACCTAGAGAGAGAAAGACAAACCTAGAGAGAGAAAGACAAACCTAGAGAGAGAAAGAGACACCTAGAGAGAGAAAGACAAACCTAGAGAGAGAAAGACAAACCTAGAGAGAGAAAGACAAACCTAGAGAGAGAAAGACAAACCTAGAGAGAGAAAGACAAACCCAGAGAGAGAAAGACAAACCTAGAGAGAGAAAGACAAACCCAGAGAGAGAAAGACAAACCTAGAGAGAGAAAGACAAACCCAGAGAGAGAAAGACAAACCTAGAGAGAGAAAGACAAACCTAGAGAGAGAAAGACAAACCTAGAGAGAGAAAGACAAACCTAGAGAGAGAAAGACAAACCTAGAGAGATAAAGAGAAACATAGAGAGATAAAGACAAACCTAGAGAGAGAAAGTGTCACGTTCCTGACCTGTTTTCTGTTAGTTTTGTATGTGTTAGTTGGTCAGGACGTGAGTTTGGGTGGGCAGTCTATGTTTTCTGTTTCTATGTTGGTTTAAAGGGTGACCTAATATGGCTCTCAATTAGAGGCAGGTGTTTTTCATTTCCTCTGATTGAGAGTCATATTAAGGTAGGTGTTTTCACACTGTTTGTTTGGTGGTGGTTGTCTCCTGTGTCTGTGTCTATGTTACACCATACGGGACTGTTTCGTGCGTTCGTCATTTTGTGTAGTCATTTTCCTGTTCGTGTTTTCTTCGTGTTTCATGTAAGTTCGTCGTCCAGGTCTGTTTACATCGTTTTGTTGTTTTGTAATATATCAAGTGTTCTTCGTGTGTTTAGTTCGTCTTGTAAATAAATCATTATGTATTCACAACCCGCTGCGCCTTGGTCGAATCACTACTCCTCCTCTTCGTATGAAGAGGAGGAGGAACATCGTTACAGAAAGACAAACCCAGAGAGAGAAAGACAAACCTAGAAAGAGAAAGACAAACCTAGAGAGAGAAAGACAAACCTAGAGAGAGAAAGACAAACCCAGAGAGAAAGACAAACCTAGAGAGAGAAAGACAGACCTAGAGAGAGAAAGACAAACCTAGAGAGAGAAAGACAAACCTAGAGAGAGAAAGACAAACCTAGAGAAAGAAAGAAAGACCTAGAGAGAGAAAGAGACACCCAGAGAGATAAAGAGAAACCTAGAGAGATAAAGAGAAACCTAGAGAGAGAAAGACAAACCTAGAGAGATAAAGAGAAACCTAGAGAGATAAAGACAAACCTAGAGAGAGAAAGACAAACCTAGAGAGATAAAGAGAAACCTAGAAAGATAAAGACAAACCTAGAGAGAGAAAGACAAAACCTAGAGAGATAAAGAGAAACTTAGAGAGATAAAGAGAAACATAGAGAGAGAAAGACAAACCTAGAGAGATAAAGAGAAACCTAGAGAGAGAAAGACAAACCCAGAGAGAAAGACAAACCTAGAGAGAGAAAGACAGACCTAGAGAGAGAAAGACAAACCTAGAGAGAGAAAGACAAACCTAGAGAGAGAAAGACAAACCTAGAGAAAGAAAGACAGACCTAGAGAGAGAAAGAGACACCCAGAGAGATAAAGAGAAACCTAGAGAGAGAAAGAGAAACCTAGAGAGAGAAAGACAAACCTAGAGAGATAAAGAGAAACCTAGAGAGATAAAGACAAACCTAGAGAGAGAAAGACAAACCTAGAGAGATAAAGAGAAACCTAGAAAGATAAAGACAAACCTAGAGAGAGAAAGACAATACCTAGAGAGATAAAGAGAAACTTAGAGAGATAAAGAGAAACATAGAGAGAGAAAGACAAACCTAGAGAGATAAAGAGAAACCTAGAGAGATAAAGGGAAACCTAGAGAGATAAGCTTTTTTCCATCTACGTAACATTGCAAAAATCAAATTTTCTGTCCAAAAATGATGCAGAAAAATTTATCCATGCTTTTGTTACTTCTAGGTTAGACTACTGCAATGCTCTACTTTCCGGCTACCCGGATAAAGCACTAAATAAACTTCAGATAGTGCTAAATACGGCTGCTAGAATCCTGACTAGAACCAAGAAATTTGATCATATTACTCCAGTGCTAGCTTCCCTACACTGGCTTCCTGTTAAGGCAAGGGCTGATTTCAAGGTTTTACTGTTAACCTATAAATCCTTACATGGGCTTGCTCCTACCTATCTTTCCGAGTTGGTCCTGCCGTACATACCTACACGTGCGCTACGGTCACAAGACGCAGGCCTCCTAATTGTCCCTAGAATTTCAAAGCAAACAGCTGGAGGCAGGGCTTTCTCCTATAGATCTCCATTTTTATGGAATAGTCTGCCTACCCATGTGAGAGACGCAGACTCGGTCTCAACCTTCAAGTCTTTACTGAAGACTTATCTCTTCAGTAGGTCATATGATTGAGTGTAGTCTGGCCCAGGAGTGTGAAGGTGAACGGAAAGGCTCTGGAGCAACGAACCGCCCTTGCTGTCTCTGCCTGGCCGGTTCCCCTCTCTCCACTGGGATTCTCTGCCTCTAACCCTATTACAGGGGCTGAGTCACTGGCTTACTGGTGCTTTTTCATGCCGTCCCTAGGAGGGGTGCGTCACTTGAGTGGGTTGAGTTACTGACGTGATCTTCCTGTCTGGGTTGGCGCCCCCCCCTTGGTTTGTGCTGTGGTGGAGATCTTTGTGGGCTATACTCTGCCTTGTCTCAGGATGGTAAGTTAGTGGTTGAAGATATCCCTCTAGTGGTGTGGGGGCTGTGCTTTGGCAAAGTGGGTGGGGTTATATCCTTCCTGTTTGGCCCTGTCCGGGGGTATCATCGGATGGGGCCACAGTGTCTCCTGACCCCTCCTGTCTCAGCCTCCAGTATTTATGCTGCAGTAGTTTATGTGTCGGGGGGCTAGGGTCAGTTGGTTATATCTGGAGTACTTCTCCTGTCTTATCCGGTGTCCTGTGTGAATTTAAGTATGCTCTCTCTAATTCTCTCCTTCTCGCTTTCTTTCTCACTCTCGGAGGACCATGTGTCAGGACTACCGGGCATGATGACTCCTTGCTGTCCCCAGTCCACCTGGCCTTGCTGCTGTTCCAGTTTCAACTGTTCTGCCTGCGGCTATGGAACCCTGACCTGTCCACCGGACGTGCTACCTGTCCCAGACCTGCTGTTTTCAACTCTCTAGAGACCGCAGGAGCGGTAGAGATACTCTTAATGATCGGCTATGAAAAGCCAACTGACATTTACTCCTGATTATTATTTGACCATGCTGGTCATTTATGAATATTTGAACATCTGGCCATGTTCTGTTATAATCTCCACCCAGCACAGCCAGAAGAGGACTGGCCACCCCTCATAGCCTGGTTCCTCTCTAGGTTTCTTCCTAGGTTTTGGCCTTTCTAGGGAGTTTTTCCTAGCCGCCGTGCTTCTACACCTGCATTGCTTGCTGTTTGGGGTTTTAGGCTGGGTTTCTGTACAGCACTTCGAGATATTAGCTGATGTACGAAGGGCTATATAAAATAAACTCGATTTGAAACTTGATTTGATAAAGAGAAACCTAGAGAGATAAAGAGAAACCTAGAGAGAGAAAGACAAACCTAGAGAGATAAAGAGAAACCTAGAGAGATAAAGACAAACCCAGAGAGAGAAAGACAAACCTAGAGAGAGAAAGACAAACCTAGAGAGAGAAAGACAAACCTAGAGAGAGAAAGACAAACCTAGAGAGATAAAGAGAAACCTAGAGAGAGAAAGACAAACCTAGAGAGATAAAGAGAAACCTAGAGAGATAAAGAGAAACCTAGAGAGAGAAAGAGACACCGAGAGAGAGAAAGACAAACCTAGAGAGATAAAGAGAAACCTAGAGAGAGAAAGAGACACCTAGAGAGAGAAAGACAAACCTAGAGAGAGAAAGACAGACCTAGAGAGAGAAAGACAAACCTAGAGAGAGAAAGACAAACCTAGAGAGAGAAAGACAGACCTAGAGAGAGA
The DNA here is from genome assembly GCF_045679555.1 of Salvelinus alpinus. Taxonomy (NCBI): domain Eukaryota; kingdom Metazoa; phylum Chordata; class Actinopteri; order Salmoniformes; family Salmonidae; genus Salvelinus; species Salvelinus alpinus. The sequence goes on from NC_092086.1 coordinate 29,216,273, forward strand.
AAGACAAACCTAGAGAGAGAAAGACAGACCTAGAGAGAGAAAGACAAACCTAGAGAGAGAAAGACAAACCTAGAGAGAGAAAGACAAACCTAGAGAGAGAAAGACAAACCTAGAGAGAGAAAGACAAACCTAGAGAGAGAAAGAGAAACCTAGAGAGATAAAGAGAAACCTAGAGAGAGAAAGAGAAACCTAGAGAGAGAAAGACAAACCTAGAGAGAGAAAGACAGACCTAGAGAGAGAAAGACAAACCTAGAGAGAGAAAGACAGACCTAGAGAGAGAAAGACAAACCTAGAGAGAGAAAGACAAACCTAGAGAGAGAAAGACAGACCTAGAGAGAGAAAGACAAACCTAGAGAGAGAAAGACAAACCTAGAGAGAGAAAGAGAAACCTAGAGAGAGAAAGAGAAACCTAGAGAGAGAAAGACAGACCTAGAGAGAGAAAGACAAACCTAGAGAGAGAAAGACAAACCTAGAGAGAGAAAGACAAACCTAGAGAGAGAAAGACAGACCTAGAGAGAGAAAGACAGACCTAGAGAGAGAAAGACAAACCTAGAGAGAGAAAGACAAACCTAGAGAGAGAAAGAGAAACCTAGAGAGATAAAGAGAAACCTAGAGAGAGAAAGAGACACCTAGAGAGAGAAAGACAAACCCAGAGAGATAAAGAGAAACCTAGAGAGAGAAAGAGACACCTAGAGAGAGAAAGACAAACCCAGAGAGAGAAAGACAAACCTAGAGAGAGAAAGACAAACCTAGAGAGAGAAAGACAGACCTAGAGAGATAAAGAGAAACCTAGAGAGAGAAAGAGACACCCAGAGAGATAAAGAGACACCTAGAGAGAGAAAGAGACACCTAGAGAGAGAATGAGACACCTATAGAGAGAAATACAAACCTAGAGAGAGAAATACAAACCTAGAGAGAGAAAGACAAACCTAGAGAGAGAAAGAGAAACCCAGAGAGATAAAGAGAAACCTAAAGTGATAGCTGACGAGTACAGTGAGTCCAGATGGAGTTGGGCAGAATGACGAGTAGCCTTGAGCTGAGAAATATACACAGAGAGGTAACAGTAGGGTAAGTGTCAGTGTGCATTCGGTGGAGAAATGGTTTCTTTACACTAAGTGCAGTAAGTAAATTGACCCATATTAATTGTGGTACATTAGTTACCAGGGTGAGAGACTGTGGTTGGAGTAAGAGCAATGACAAAAATAAAAATAACAAAAATATTTCAGTCTTAGTGTTCAAATTATAAAGACAACCACAGACATTAGAATTTTCCCATGATGTCAGTTGTGTGACTAAGAGTGGATTCAATCAAAAGTGCATAAGTCTTTTACTGCAGTGGGCTAAATCAGGGTCACACATAGTGTTTCTTGGTAGTCTTAAACAAAAGTATACACCTCATACACACGGTTATGGACCTTAAAAAAGAAGACACCTGTACCATGTCAGATATACATTTTGAGTTTGCATCCCAATATTACACTTTATATACATCACAGAAGACTGAATTATAACAAAACCGTTTAACATAGAAACAACATAATGTGTATTGATTATGAAATGATGAAAAATATGAATAACATTCCACCCATGAGGCCACTAGAGGGAGATTTGGTCATTTGACTGCAGGAACTAGTATTGTTTTTTTATTGTGTTATTTCTCAAACTACCCACCTACATCTTCTGATAAACTGTAACCATCTACCACCAAATGGTGCTAGTACCAACAAACATCCTGGGATTGAATTTGACCACAGGACATATGTAATTACTTTGTTCATATTAAAATGTGTATTTGTTATAGTGGAAATACTATAGGCTTACTGTCACGTTCCTGACCTATTTCTGTTAGTTTGTTGTATGTGTTAGTTGGTCAGGACGTGAGTTTGGGTGGGCATTCTATGTTGTCTGTTTCTATGTTGGTTTTAGGGTTGCCTGGTATGGCTCTCAATTAGAGGCAGGTGTTTGGCGTTCCTCTAATTGAGAGTCATATTTAGGTAGGTTGTTTCACAGTGTTCATTGTGGGTGGTTGTCTCCTGTGTCAGTGTTTGTCGCACCATACGGGACTGTTCGGTTTGTTTGTAAGTTCGGTCTTTTGTGTAGTCATTTTCCTGTTCGTGAGTTCTGCGTTTTATGTAAGTTCGCATGTCCAGGTTTGTCTACTCCGTTTGTTGTTTTGTTAGTTTATAGTCAAGTTCGTGTTTTCGTCTGTTCTTAAATAAATATGTCATCACAACCCGCTGCGCCTTGGTTCAATCACTACTCCTCCTCTTCGGATGAAGAGGAGGAGGAAAACCGTTACACTTACGGTCTATAGCTGTGGCTACGGTAACCTGGTCCTGTGGTGGAGTCTGTACCAACTGAAAAACATGATAGCCAAAGAATAGGGGTAATTGATTAATCCCCCATATCACCCTAAAACCATGGTATGGCCCATTAGCTTAGCTCATTAGCCAGTTAGAATGGGTAAATCTCATTTCATGGGTTACTGATGACTGCCTCTGGACGCAGCACCAGTGTAAGTATAACTGATGTAATGCACACAAACATGACCTTTGACCCTATATATCCCAGAGGTAAACTAGACACGTAGTGACCTTTGACATGTATTAAATAATGGTTGTTGTTTTAATATGCCTCAGCGGCTTGTGGAAAATGCATTTCAAGGTCAGATCATGGAGAAACTGAGGCGTGGTTCGAATCCCACTTTTGACACCAACTTCTTTTACTCTGGACGACATAAAATATTAACTTTTGTAGTTGTGTCACTTAAACTAACACAACTTTTCACACAAGTTAGTTTAAAGGCATCATTAAAAGATTAGGTTACACTTAGTTTCTGTCCCACATGGTGCCCTATTCTCTATTTAGTGCGCTACTTTTGACCAGTGACCTATGTCTGGTAGCACACTATATAGTGCACTATATAGTGAATAGGATGCCATTTGGAATGCATTACTACCGTCTTTATTACTACAGTATACAGTACAAAAACATCCTGCAGACTGAATTGCCTCCACAGGAGCATCAAACAGTAGGATCCAGGCCGCTACAGCAGCAGGACTTATATTACATTAACGCCAGCTGTATAATTGGGAGGCTGTTTATTAGGCCAGAGAACGACCTTGTGTTGACGAGGAATATTAATCACTCATAACGAGCCCCGGTTGCGATTCTCCCTCATCAAAATCTCCATGAATTTTTCCTGATTAAGATGGAAGGAAAGAGATGAAGTGGAGAGAGAAAAGAGGAGAGAGAAAAAGGTCAAGAGCTTCCTCCAGTCTGATGACGATGTCTTTCAGGGGAGAACGCTGCAGACTCCCTCCTCCTCTTCCTCCAGTCTGATGGCGATGTCTTTCAGGGGAGAACGCTGCAGACTCCCTCCTCCTCTTCCTCCAGTCTGATGGTGATGTCTTTCAGGGGAGAACGCTGCAGACTCCCTCCTCCTCTTCCTCCAGTCTGATGGCGATGTCTTTCAGGGGAGAACGCTGCAGACTCCCTCCTCCTCTTCCTCCAGTCTGATGGCGATGTCTTTCAGGGGAGAACGCTGCAGACTCCCTCCTCCTCTTCCTCCAGTCTGATGGCGATGTCTTTCAGGGGAGAACGCTGCAGACTCCCTCCTCCTCTTCCTCCAGTCTGATGACGATGTCTTTCAGGGGAGAACGCTGCAGACTCCCTCCTCCTCTTCCTCCAGTCTGATGGTGATGTCTTTCAGGGGAGAACGCTGCAGACTCCCCCTCCTCTTCCTCCAGTCTGATGACGATGTCTTTCAGGGGAGAACGCTGCAGACTCCCTCCTCTTCCTCCAGTCTGATGACGATGTCTTTCAGGGGAGAACGCTGCAGACTCCCTCCTCCTCTTCCTCCAGTCTGATGGCGATGTCTTTCAGGGGAGAACGCTGCAGACTCCCTCCTCCTCTTCCTCCAGTCTGATGACGATGTCTTTCAGGGGAGAACGCTGCAGACTCCCTCCTCCTCTTCCTCCAGTCTGATGGTGATGTCTTTCAGGGGAGAACTCTGCAGACTCCCTCCTCCTCTTCCTCCAGTCTGATGGTGATGTCTTTCAGGGGAGAACGCTGCAGACCCCCTCCTCCTCTTCCTCCAGTCTGATGGCGATGTCTTTCAGGAGAGAACGCTGCAGACTCCCTCCTCCTCTTCCTCCAGTCTGATGGCGATGACTTTCAGGGGAGAACGCTGCAGACTCCCTCCTCCTCTTCCTCCAGTCTGATGACGATGTCTTTCAGGGGAGAACGCTGCAGACTCCCTCCTCCTCTTCCTCCAGTCTGATGGTGATGTCTTTCAGGGGAGAACGCTGCAGACTCCCTCCTCCTCTTCCTCCAGTCTGATGGAGATGTCTTTCAGGGGAGAACGCTGCAGACTCCCTCCTCCTCTTCCTCCAGTCTGATGACGATGTCTTTCAGGGGAGAACGCTGCAGACTCCCTCCTCCTCTTCCTCCAGTCTGATGGCGATGACTTTCAGGGGAGAACGCTGCAGACTCCCTCCTCCTCTTCCTCCAGTCTGATGACGATGTCTTTCAGGGGAGAACGCTGCAGACTCCCTCCTCCTCTTCCTCCAGTCTGATGGCGATGTCTTTCAGGGGAGAACGCTGCAGACTCCCTCCTCCTCTTCCTCCAGTCTGATGGCGATGTCTTTCAGGGGAGAACGCTGCCGACCCCCTCCTCCTCTTCCTCCAGTCTGATGGTGATGTCTTTCAGGGGAGAACGCTGCAGACTCCCTCCTCCTCTTCCTCCAGTCTGATGGCGATGTCTTTCAGGGGAGAACGCTGCAGACTCCCTCCTCCTCTTCCTCCAGTCTGATGACGATGTCTTTCAGGGGAGAACGCTGCAGACTCCCTCCTCCTCTTCCTCCAGTCTGATGACGATGTCTTTCAGGGGAGAACGCTGCAGACTCCCTCCTCCTCTTCCTCCAGTCTGATGGTGATGTCTTTCAGGGGAGAACTCTGCAGACTCCCTCCTCCTCTTCCTCCAGTCTGATGGTGATGTCTTTCAGGGGAGAACGCTGCAGACCCCCTCCTCCTCTTCCTCCAGTCTGACGGTGATGTCTTTCAGGAGAGAACGCTGCAAACTCCCTCCTCCTCTTCCTCCAGTCTGATGGCGATGTCTTTCAGGGGAGAACGCTGCAGACTCCCTCCTCCTCTTCCTCCAGTCTGATGACGATGTCTTTCAGGGGAGAACGCTGCAGACTCCCTCCTCCTCTTCCTCCAGTCTGATGGTGATGTCTTTCAGGGGAGAACGCTGCAGACTCCCTCCTCCTCTTCCTCCAGTCTGATGGTGATGTCTTTCAGGGGAGAACGCTGCAGACTCCCTCCTCCTCTTCCTCCAGTCTGATGGCGATGTCTTTCAGGGGAGAACGCTGCAGACTCCCTCCTCCTCTTCCTCCAGTCTGATGGTGACGTCTTTCAGGGGAGAACGCTGCAGACTCCCTCCTCCTCTTCCTCCAGTCTGATGACGATGTCTTTCAGGGGAGAACGCTGCAGACTCCCTCCTCCTCTTCCTCCAGTCTGATGGTGATGTCTTTCAGGGGAGAACGCTGCAGACTCCCTCCTCCTCTTCCTCCTCCCCGTCTCCCTCCTCCTCCATAATACACCAGATGCCACTCAGTTTTCATATTCCATGTATCGCAGGAGAAGAACATTGATCTACCATGTATTGATTACCATTCAGGAAACATTGTCCATCAGAATTGGTAAAAAAAAATACAATTCTAGAAATTGTTTCATTACATTCATAACTGCATGTCAATATGATCTGCATATGGAAACTTCAGTATGAACTGTTGACATAGATACAAATGATTTGATTGCATGACATTCAGGCTGACGCAATTTTCATAAAACAAGAAAGCCTAAAGGTATGATTAAAACAACATCTGACTGAATTAATTGAGAATACAGTTGTCGACTACTTTGACCGACTCTAAATGTCACGCTCCGTACAAACACAATCTATGTTTTTTTTCATATGAAAAACACACTTTTTCAACACAAAGAAGAGGATAGACATCTGACATGTCTTTTGTACGTGTGTCCCTGCTCTGTTCAAAGCCAGATTCAACCTTTAGATTTGGTCTTAGATTCTGAGGGGTTTCTGCAGTTTGAAATCGAATTCTGAGGGGCTTTTGCATCGTGCTCGGCTCCCACTGATTTTGCCATCCAGTCTGATAGTATTGCAGAGGACAGTTCATCTAGAAGCTCCTGGGATTGAAGAGATGAGCCTGTCCATGCATGGCCTACCACACATATACTGGGAGAGAGATTCCAAGACGGCCCAAGATATCAACGCTCTTCCAGAGAACCTGACTTTTAAACTAATCCAAGTAAATAAAGATTGACAAGAACAAGCGTGTCGGAGGCACAGTGAGCTACTCACAAATTAGGGAAGACGCATATGGAGTAAAGTAGCTTACAATATAGTAAAGTAGCTGTTTACGATATACAACGTGTATTAACTTTGTTGGAATAGTCATCTGCTTTGGAGGAGTGGAGATTTACAGTACATGTCCACCAAAAGGTCATGAAAACCAACAGACAGCCTGCTCATCCAACACAATCAACAGACTGTCACGTTCGTCTTCCTCCTCTTCTGAGGAGGAGTAGTTGGAAGGATCGGAGGACCAATATGCAGCATGGTAAGTGTTCATCTTGAATTTATTTAGAAAAGAGAACACTGAACGAACTATACAAAAATAACAAACAACGAACGTGAAGCTACCGAATAATAGTGCTGACACAAAACATTACACATAGACAATCACCCACAACCCACTATGACAAAACAGGCTACCTAAATATGGCTCCCAATCAGAGACAACGACAAACACCTGCCTCTGATTGAGAACCATATCAGGCCAAACACATAAAAATAGACAAACTGGACATACAACATAGAATGCCCACTCAGATCCCACCCTGACCAAACAAAACATAGAAACATACAAAGCAAACTATGGTCAGGGCGTGACACAGACAGCCTCCTCATCCAACACAATCAACAGACAGTCTGCTCATCCAACACAATCAATAAACAGCCTGCTCATCCAACACAATCAACAGACAGCCTGCTCATCCAACACAATCAACAGACAGTCTGCTCATCCAACACAATCAATAAACAGTCTGCTCATCCAACACAATCAACAGACAGCCTGCTCATCCAACACAATCAATAAACAGTCTGCTCATCCAACACAATCAACAGACAGTCTGCTCATCCAACACAATCAACAGACAGCCTGCTCATCCAACACAATCAACAGACAGCCTGCTCATCCAACACAATCAATAAACAGCCTGCTCATCCAACACAATCAACAGACACCCTGCTCATCCAACACAATCAATAAACAGTCTGCTCATCCAACACAATCAACAGACAGCCTGCTCATCCAACACAATCAACAGACAGTCTGCTCATCCAACACAATCAATAAACAGTCTGCTCATCCAACACAATCAACAGACAGTCTGCTCATCCAACACAATCAACAGACAGCCTGCTCATCCAACACAATCAATAAACAGCCTGCTCATCCAACACAATCAACAGACACCCTGCTCATCCAACACAATCAACAGACAGTCTGCTCATCCAACACAATCAACAGACAGTCTGCTCATCCAACACAATCAATAAACAGCCTGCTCATCCAACACAATCAACAGACAGTCTGCTCATCCAACACAATCAACAGACAGTCTGCTCATCCAACACAATCAACAGACAGCCTGCTCATCCAACACAATCAACAGACAGCCTGCTCATCCAACACAATCAATAAACAGCCTGCTCATCCAACACAATCAACAGACAGCCTGCTCATCCAACACAATCAACAGACAGCTTCATCACGTTGAAGGCCAACTACGATCACGATCAAGCACTTTGAATTCCTGTGTTCTAAAAGACCAGGCCCCTTGAGCCCCAACAAAGCCAGTGACTTTTCGAAACCAACCTTTGAGAGCTGCTTGATGAAGGGAACTATGGGAGCGAGCGGTGTCACTCAAAATGTAATCTGCTGTCAATGGAGGGGGGGAGGGGGGGGGGGGGTATTGGTACGGACACGTCACTCACGGCTGAAATGGTGATGGCCTTCCTGGACAAGGTCAGGTGTCCCTCTAGAACTTACCCTGTCACTTGCCCTGTTATAGGGTCATCACAGTCTCTAATGGGCCCAAAGGCTTATATCATCACTACTAGAGCAGAGAACAGAGAAAGAGAGGGATAGACATGGAGAGGGAGAGAACAAGAGATAGATGGAGATGCTGAGAAAGAGAGGTACATGTAATGGGTAGAAAGAGATAGACATGGAGAGGGAGAGAACAAGAGATAGATGGAGATGCCGAGAAAGAGAGGTACATGTAATGGGTAGAAAGAGATAGACATGGAGAGGGAGAGAACAAGAGATAGATGGAGATGCCGAGAAAGAGAGGTACATGTAATGGGTAGAAAGAGATAGACATGGAGAGGGAGAGAACAAGAGATAGATGGAGATGCCGAGAAAGAGAGGTACATGTAATGGGTAGAAAGAGATAGACATGGAGAGGGAGAGAACAAGAGATAGATGGAGATGCCGAGAAAGAGAGGTACATGTAATGGGTAGAAAGAGATAGACATGGAGAGGGAGAGAACAAGAGATAGATGGAGATGCCGAGAAAGAGAGGTACATTTAATGGGTAGAAAGAGGTAGACATGGAGAGGGAGAGGTACAATGTATTTATAAAGCACTTTTTACAGTTGGCACGTTAGCAGTTGTCACAAAGTGGTAGAACGAGAGACTTTAACTTTTTGCACACTGTTACAACACTGTATGTAGACGTAATATGACATTTGAAATGTCTTTATTATTTTGGAACTTCTGTGAGTGTAATGTTTACTGTAAATATGTATTTTTAATTTCACTTTTGTTTATTATGTACTTGTTTATTATGTACTTCACTTTCTTTGGCAATGTTAACATATATTTAATCCCTTAAATTGAATGTCATTTAATTGAGATAAATGGAGAGGGAGAGATAAAGGGAGAAATGGAGACAGATCGAAAGAGAGTAAGATAAATACACTGAACAAAAATTTAACATGTAAAGTGCAACATGTAAAGTGTTGGTCCCATGTTTCAAGAGATGAAATAAAAGATCCCAGAAATGTTCAATACACACAAAAAGCATATTTCACTCAAATTTTGTGTTCACATTTTTTTATATCCCTATTAGTGAGCATGTCTCCTTTGCCAACATAATCCATCCACCTGACAGGTGTGGCATATCAAGCAGCTGATTAAACAGCATGATCATTACACAGGTGCACCTTGTGCTAGGGACAATAAAAGGCAGCTCTAAAATGTGCAGTTTTGTCTAACAACACAATGCCACAGATGTCTCAAGTTTTTAGGGAGAGTACAATTGACATGCTGACTGCAGGAATTTCCACCAGAGCTGTTGCCAGATAATCAAATGTTAATTTCTCTACCATAAGCCGGCTCCAATGTCATTTTAGAAAATTTGGCAGTACGTCCAAACGGCTTCACGACCGCAGAGCACGTGTAACCACGCCAGCCAAGGACATCCACATCCGGCTTCTTCACCTGCATGATCGTCTGAGACCAGCCACCCGTACAGCTGATGAAACTGTGGGTTTGCACATCCAAAGAATTTCTGCACAAACTGTCAGAAACCGTCTCAGTGAAGCTCATCTACGTGCTCATCTTCCTCACCAGGGTCTTGACCTGACTACTGTTCGGCATAGTAACTGACTTCAGTGGGCAAATACTCACCTTCGATGGCTACTGGCATGCTGGAAAAGTGTGCTCTTCACAGATGAATCCCGGTTTCAACTGTACCGGGCAGATGGTAGACAGCTTGTATGAGCGAGTGGTGTGCTGATGTCAACGTTGTTAACAGAGTGCCCCATGGTGGCGGTGGGGTTATGATATGGGCAGGCATTGAGTATGTTTGCGATGCATGTTTGGGATGCTCTGGATCAACATGTACGACAGCGTGTTCCAGTTCCCACCAATATTCAGCAACTTCGCACAGCCATTGAAAAGAAGTGGGACAATATTTCACAAGCTACAATCAACAGCCTGATCAACTCTATGCTAAGGAGATGTGTCGCGCTGGATGAGGCAAATGGTGGTCACACCAGATACTGACTGGTTTTCTGATCCACCTTTATTTTTTAAGATATCTGTAACTAATAGATGCATATTTGTATTTCCAGTTATGTGAAATACATAGTTTAGGGCCTAATGAATTAATTTAAATTGAACTGTAACTCAGTAAAGTCTTTGAAATTGTTGCATGTTGCGTTTATATTTTTGTTCAGTGTAGATGGAGAGGGAGAAAGAGAGGAAAACTATTCACCAGCCTTTCTCCTTCAATGCCTGTACCTGCTCCACTGTAATGTGATGTCGTTGTGGTAATGTGCTCTTTCTTAGGTAACATAAACCACATTTCTAAGAGCTTTAGCCACATTTAAGACCTGGGAGGAAAAAGCACATTTCAGAGTAAAAAAACCCGGAGAATCCAAGAGAGAGAAGAAGAGAGAGGGAGTATGAGTGAGTAAGAAAACAAGAGAGAGAAGGAGAGAGAGAGAGGGAGTACGAGTGAGTAAGAAAACAAGAGAGTAAGAGAGGGAGTGAGTGAATAAGTAAGTGAGAGAGAGAATGAGAAGGGAGAGGAAGAGTGAGAGAGAGGGAGGGGGAGAGAATATGTTTTTACTTAGTTCGTTCGTTCCCTGACTTCTGAGTGCTGCCATTTCAGGAACCCGTCAGAATGGGTATGTTTCCGGCCAATCAACTCACCTCTAAAAGTACTTAAAGCGTAGAAATAACCTACCATTTGCCGTTGTATTCTGGTCCGCTGTCATATTCTACAAGACCTGATATAGCCTTGGCTTTCAAGCCATCGATATGTTACCTGGGCAACCTTGTGTTAAGCGTCAATCACTTTCGGCATAGCATTAAAAGTGCACACAACTGCCTCCCGAGTGGCACAGCGGTCTAAGGCACTGCAGTGCTTGATGCGTCATTACAGATACGGGTTCGATGAAGGGTTGCACAATTGGCCCAGCATCGTCCAGGTTAGGGGAGGCCTGCCGGGATGTCCTTGTTCTATTGCGCTCTAGCGACTCCTATGGCGGGCCGGGTGCATGCACGCTGACACGGTCGCCAGTTGTACCTCCTACACATTGGTGAGGCTGGCTTCCGGGTTAAGCGGGCAGTGTGTCAAGAAGCAATGCGACTTGGCAGGGTGGTGTTTTGGAGGATGCATGGCTCTCGACCTTCGCCTTTCCCGAGTCCGTACGGGAGTTGCAGCGATGGGACAAGACTGTAACTACCAATTGGATATCATGAAATTGGGGAGAAAAAGGGGTAAAAGTACAAATATATATATATTTTTTAGGTGCACCCAACTAGCTATTTAAGCCTAACTCCAATGTTTGAGTTTGCAAATTCCATCCAAGTTGGGGGAAAAGTCTTGCGACTACACTACTCAGACAGCCTCAAGATTTGAATTGTTGCAATCACACTAAATTATTCATGCTTTGGGGAAGCTGATTCTCTGCTTTGTGGACAATCTACTGTTAGTTTTCATTGTTTTAGCCGGCTGTGTTTTCAATGCGACTCTCCTCTGTGTTGCTTGAGCAGCGTACAAAATACCCACTTGTTTGTTTGCGCTGTGGAGAAATATGAAAATGAATAGTTAATAATGGGGTTTGTGGGACACATTTTGAAACAAACAAATTATTTGTCATATTTTGTGCTGGTTTAGACTCTGTCTTCAACTCTCCCCTAGGTTTTTTTTACTGAATACTTCCTCTTTTTTTATATTTTCCTTTAGAATCTTATCATTGTGACCTCATAGCATTGAAGGGCCATGCACTGCAGCGCTACACTGTATGATAGGGAATCTGATGAATCAGACATGACTGGGACATGATCATCAAACAGAGCACAACACCTAATTCCTCACCAAAGAACCTCTGGAATGAGAGCGAGAGAGAGAGAGAGAGAGAGAGAGACGATAGAGAATGTGCGATCGAGGATGTGCAATAGAGGATGTACGATAGGACTGAGCTTATTGGCTGAACGAGGGACCAATAGAGTGCTAATAAATGCAGCGGAAATCATGTCAATCATGAACTGCCCCGGGGCCAGTTTTTAATTGCCTGGAATTGTTCGGGACAGACAATTTAGCAGTCTGGCCGTAGATTTAGCTGGGTCAGAGCACTTGATGTGTGAGTAGTGAATTGAGAGCTGACGTCTGACAGGGCCTGCCCTCACTCAATGAGGAACTGGCTGAAGTGGGGTGGAAGAACAACCTTTTGAGTATTATACCGTAGTTAAAGGGCCAATCCAGAGTTGCTACATCCATTATTGGACTGTTAAATTAATCATATAATAGCCATTGATTCTTGAAGAATATAACTTATAAATGCTTCATGAGCTTAGTTCAACTGACGTACCCCATCAGAACCCAAAATATAAGCTTGTTTTACTATAATGTTTTTTAAAAAGGTAAATATAAACAAACACTGTATAATGTCAAAATATGGTTAAAACTATAATTTTGATGTCATGGATGGTCAGTCCTTGCATCCATCACTTTGTGAGAGTGGTTATATTTCTCAAGCTCCATTCCTCAGGTGTTTACCAAAACAAGTGGCGGGGTGGCCCCTTTGTTATTGTTTGAACTCCAGATTGGCTCTTTATGCTATACTCATGGACAGTGAATTATTGTCACAATCAGCAAAATTTTATTTTAATAATAATAAATAGATATATATTGTCACATACCACGGATTGTAACGGTATTCCTCTTCCTCTTCATCCGAAGAGGAGGAGCAGGGATTGAACCAAAATGCAGCGTCGTGATATGACATGATTTATTAAAGTAAAGACGAAAAAACACGAAAACACTTAAACAAACTACAAAACAACAAACGACGTAGACGCACCTGAACATAAGAACTTACATGACACGAAGAACGCATGAAACAGGAACAGACTACAGAAACCGAACGAACGAACAAACAAACCGTAACAGTCCCGTGTGGCGTAACATACACAGACACTGACACAGGAGACAACCACCCACAAACAAACAATGTGACACCACCTACCTTAATATGATTCTCAATCAGAGGAGATGAAAACCACCTGCCTCTAATTGAGAACCATATCAGGTACCCATTAAACCAACATAGAAACACAAAACATAGACTGCCCACCCAAACTCACGTCCTGACCAACTAACACATACAAAAACGAACAGAAAACAGGTCAGGAACGTGACATAACCCCCCCCTCAAGGTGCGAACTCCGGGCGCACCAGCACAAAGTCTAGGGGAGGGTCTGGGTGGGCATCTAACCACGGTGGTGGCTCAGGCTCTGGGCGAGGTCCCCACCCCACCATAGTCAATCCCAGCTTACGTCTCCCCCTCAGAATGACCACCCTCTTACTCCACCCACCTAATTTAAGGGGCAACACCAAGATAAAGGACAGCTCCGGGACAAGGTAGCTCAGGACAGAGAGGTAGCTCAGGATAGAGAGGTAGCTCAGGATAGAGGGGCAACTCCGGACTGAAGGGCAGCTCCAGACAGAGAGACAGCTCTGGACTGAGGGGCAGTTCTGGATAAATGGCAGCTCTAAGCTAAGGGGCAGCTCATGGCTGGCTGATGGCTCTGGACGCTCATGGCTGGCTGACGGCTCTGGACGCTCATGGCTGGCTGACGGCTCTGGACGCTCATGGCTGGCTGACGGCTCTGGACGCTCATGGCTGGCTGACGGCTCTGGACGCTCATGGCTGGCTGACGGCTCTAGACGCTCATGGCTCGCTGACGGCTCTGGCTGCTCATGGCTCGCTGACGGCTCTGGCTGCTCATGGCTCGCTGACGGCTCTGGCAGATCCTGGCTCGCTGACGGCTCTGGCTGCTCATGGCTCGCTGACGGCTCTGGCTGCTCATGGCTCGCTGACGGCTCTGGCTGCTCATGGCTCGCTGACGGCTCTGGCAGATCCTGGCTCGCTGACGGCTCTGGCTGCTCATGGCTCGCTGACGGCTCTGGCTGCTCATGGCTCGCTGACGGCTCTGGCTGCTCATGGCTCGCTGACGGCTCTGGCAGATCCTGGCTCACTGGCGGCTCTGGCAGATCCTGTCTGGTTGGCGGCTCTGGCAGATCCTGTCTGGTTGGCGGCTCTGGCAGATCCTGTCTGGTTGGCGGCTCTGGCAGATCCTGTCTGGTTGGCGGCTCTGGCAGATCCTGTCTGGTTGGCGGCTCTGGCAGATCCTGTCTGGTTGGCGGCTCTGGCAGATCCTGACTGACGAATGGCTCTAGCGGCTCCTGACTGACGAACGGCTCTGACGGCTCGGGACAGACGGGCGGCTCTAATGGCTCGGGACAGACGGATGGCTCAGACGGCACTGGGCAGACGGATGGCTCAGACGGCGCTGGGGAGACGGATGGCTCAGATGGCGCTGGGGAGACGGATGGCTCAGATGGCGCTGGGGAGATGGATGGCTCAGATGGCGCTGGGGAGACGGATGGCTCAGATGGCGCTGGAGAGACGGATGGCTCAGACGGCATTGGGCAGACTACAGACTCTAGCCGACTGAGGCGCACTGTAGGCCTGGTGCGTGGTGCCGGAACTGGAGGCACCGGACTGGAGACACGCACTTCAAGGCTAGTGCGGGGAGCAGGGACAGGGCACACTGACCTCTCGAAGCGCACTATAGGCCTGGTGCGTGGTACCGGCACTGGTGGCACCGGGCTGAGGGCACGCACATCAGGACGAGTACGGGGAGAAGGAACAGTGCGTACAGGGCTCCGGAGACGCACAGGAGGCTTAGTGCGTGGTGTCGGAACTGGAGGCACTGAGCTGGAGACACGCACCATAGGGAGAGTGCGTGGAGGAGGAACAGGGCTCTGGAAACGCACTGGAAGCCTGGTGCGTGGTGTAGGCACTGGTGGTACTGGGCTGGGGCGGGAAGGTGGCGCCGGAAATACCGGACCGTGCAGGCGTACTGGCTCCCTTGAGCATTGAGCCTGCCCAACCTTACCTGGCTGAATGCTCCCCGTCACCCGACCAGTGCGGGGAGGTGGAATAACCCGCACCGGGCTATGTAGGCGAACCGGGGACACCATGCGTAAGGCTGGTGCCATGTATGCCGGCCCGAGGAGACGCACTGGAGACCAGACGCGTTGAGCCGGCTTCATGACACCTGGCTCAATGCCCAATCTAGCCCTACCAGTGCGGGGAGGTGGAATAACCCGCACCGGGCTATGAACACGTACAGGAGACACCTTGCGCTCTACTGCGTAACACAGTGTCTGCCCGTACTCCCGCTCTCCACGGTTAGCCTGGGAAGTGGGCGCAGGTCTCCTACCTGCCCTTGGCCCACTACCTCTTAGCCTCCCCCAAGACATTTTTGGGATTTCTTCTCGGGCTTCCTTGCTAGCCGCGTACCTTCATATCTGCGGTTTTGGGCTTGATTCTCCGGCTTCCAGCCTTGCTTCCTTGCTGCCTCCTCATATCGCCGCCTCTCTGCTTTCGCTGCCTCCAGCTCAGCTTTGGGGCGGCGATATTCTCCTGGTTGAGCCCAAGGTCCTTTTCCATCCAGCTCGTCCTCCCAAGTCCAGTAGTCCTGTGTATTCCACTGCTCGAACATACGCTGCTTGGTTCTGATTTGGTGGGTGGTTCTGTAACGGTATTCCTCTTCCTCTTCATCCGAAGAGGAGGAGCAGGGATTGAACCAAAATGCAGCGTCGTGATATGACATGATTTATTAAAGTAAAGACGAAAAAACACGAAAACACTTAAACAAACTACAAAACAACAAACGACGTAGACGCACCTGAACATAAGAACGTACATGACACGAAGAACGCATGAAACAGGAACAGACTACATAAACCGAACGAACGAACAAACAAACCGTAACAGTCCCGTGTGGCGTAACATACACAGACACTGACACAGGAGACAACCACCCACAAACAAACAATGTGACACCACCTACCTTAATATGGTTCTCAATCAGAGGAGATGAAAACCACCTGCCTCTAATTGAGAACCATATCAGGTACCCATTAAACCAACATAGAAACACAAAACATAGACTGCCCACCCAAACTCACGTCCTGACCAACTAACACATACAAAAACTAACAGAAAACAGGTCAGGAACGTGACACGGATAAGTGCAGTGCAATGTGTTGTTTTACAGGGTGAGCCATACAGAACTGGAGACACCTCGTCATTTTTGGCAGGACCTCGGTAGCTAGCAGTAGTGTGAGCACAACTGTAGCTAGCTAGCTAAGCACCTTGTCTAACTGTGGTGCGAGGCAGCAAAGCATCCCCAAAACCATCACACTACCAGCACCATGTTCAACCGTTGGTATGAGGTTCTAACTGTGGAATGCAGTGGTTTTCGCCAGACATAATGGGACCCATATCATCTAAAAGGTTTAGTCAAGTTTGTCAAAAAGCACCTGGAAGCATCTGGATGATCATCCAGACTTTTGGAAGAATGTTCTATGGACATATGAGTCAAAAGTATAACTTTTTGGAAGACATGGGTCCCAAATGGTTACTTGAAAATGGTTAAAGTCTACATGAAAATGTTTAAAAGCAACACATTTTAAGTTCTGGAATGGCCTAGTCAAAGTCGAGTCGCTGAGTTAAAACAGTTCTGCATGCAAAAGTGGGCCAAAATTTCAACACAGGTGTCACGCCCTGACCTTAGTTATCTTTGTTTTCTTTATTATTTTGTTTAGGTCAGGGTGTGACGAGGGTGGTTTGTTTAGTTTTTGTATTGTCTAGGGGTTTTAGTAAGTCTAGGTGTTTATATGTCTATGGTTGCCTAGATTGGTTCTCAATCAGAGGCCACAGTTTATCGTTGTCTCTGATTGGGGACCATATTTAGGTAGCCATATTCCTTGGGTAGTTTGTGGGTTCTTATTCTATGTTTAGTTGCCTGTTTCTGCACTACTCATATTTGCTTCACGGTTCGTTTTGTTGTTTTGTATAGTTTGCTCAGTATTCTTTCTTTGATTAAATAAGTATGTACGCTTACTACGCTGCGCCTTGGTCTCCTCATTACGACGACTGTGACAACAGTGATGTGAGAGACTGATCAACTACAGGAAGCATTTGGTTGGAGTCATTGCAGCTAAAGGTGGCACAACCAGTTATTGAGTGTAAGGGGCAATTACCTTTTCACACAGGGGCATTGGGTGTTGCATAACTTTGTTCGTTAAATAAATAAAATAACTATACTTTTTTTGTGTTATTTGTAAACTTTGGTTCCCTTTATCTAATATTAGGTTTTGGTTGAAGATCTGATAACATTCAGTATCAAAAATATGCACAAATATAGAAAATCAAAAACGGGCAAATACACAGCACTGTGTTTACAGTGAATTACTACCTCACCACTCTTTGCTAGCAAATGGGACGTCTCCTGGAATTTGGACTTTTTTAATGTTTGTGACGTCTCCACTTTCCAAGCGTATAGTACTGCCTTTTCCATTCCACATAGGGACGAAGTGTGCTGCTCTTGGGACAGATCAAATGTATATCTGTTTGAACGGAGTTTTGCTGTTTGTCTCTTTTTATTGGTCTCGTATGTCAAACATATCTGAGCTGCTGTGTGTCTGCGCCAATTATTCTCCAAGCAGAACCCAAACACCTCATTAAAAAGTTAGTTAGCAAATGTTGGTGTCCAGCTTACATGGTTCAACACTGTAGTTATTATATGTTCTTGTGTGCATGATCCTGGTTAGACCTCTGTTTCAATGTAAAAGTAAAGGTAAATAAACTGGTTTTGAATAGGAATGAACTGATACATTGCAAATGGAGACTACAGGCCACAATAAGAGAACCCTTGAGAAATGTGATATGAAAAGACAATAGTCTATTTTGATATGAACTCTGTAGGACTCAATTTACATGCATTTCCCTTTTTATTTTCCTGATACATAACCAGTAGCCATTTTGTAAATGAGAGTGTTTTCATTATTAAAGAAATGATGAATGGAAAGACTGATTTGGAATTGAATACATCTACAAAAGGCTGAATACTGAGAGGGTGACTATTTCTCCCTGCTCTGCAGCAATGCCTACCATGTGAAAGGATCATGTCTATTCAGCATGAGTACAAAGCTACCAATAATAAAACATTGATTGTTATAAGCCAACACTAGGCTATTCTCCTCGCATAGAGAGTCCTTTGGAATTCAAATCTAAGAAATATAATTTGGATGGATTTTTGCAATCACCCGCACCTCTTGCATTGCCCCATTCATACAGTATCATTCCTAAGAATGTAATATAGTTATCTTTTTAGATTCGGGGCATACAAGCCGTTTCAGATTCGGGGCATATTGGTTATATCTTTCCAATTTTCCTCTTCGTGCTGGGGTTCAGTTGATTTCATACTGTATTACATTATAAGCTGTTCATTTGATGTCTTTGTCACTTCATGAAGTCTATTTGGAAAAAAAAATATTTCATTCTTTGAGGCTGTCACTTCGTTTTTCCCCCCTGTCATCATTACACTTCACATGGCATAGGAACACATTACAATGAAGTGCTCTACAGTGATTATGGGGCAGACAGAAGAGCAGAGACTTCCTCTACACTCTAGACCACCAGTAGGTCTCATCAATCAGACTAGAGCAGCCAACCGGGGTTGGAGTAAAAACCTACAGGAGGGTAGCTCTCCAGGAACAGGGTTGGAGTTAAAACCTACAGAAGGTAGCTCTCCAGGAACAGTGTTGGAGTAAAAACCTACAGGAGGGTAGCTCACCAGGAACAGGGTTGGAGTAAAAACCTACAGGAGGGTAGCTCTCCAGGATCAGGGTTGGAGTAAAAACCTACAGGAGGGTAGCTCTCCAGGATCAGGGTTGGAGTAAAAACCTACAGGAGGGTGGCTCTCCAGGAACAGGGTTGGAGTTAAAACCTACAGGAAGGTAGCTCTCCAGGAACAGGGTTGGAGTTAAAACCTACAAGAGGGTAGCTCTCCAGGAACAGGGTTGGAGTTAAAACCTACAAGAGGGTAGCTCTCCAGGAACAGGGTTCGAGTAAAAACCTACAGGAGGGTAGCTCAACAGGAACAGGGTTGGAGTTAAAACCTAAAGGAGGGTAGCTCAACAGGAACAGGGTTGGAGTAAAAACCTACAGGAGGGTAGCTCTCCAGGAACAGGGTTGGAGTAAAAACCTACAGGAGGGTAGCTCACCAGGAACAGGGTTGGAGTTAAAACCTACAGGAGGGTAGCTCACCAGGAACAGGGTTGGAGTTAAAACCTACAGGAGGGTGGCTCTCCAGGAACAGGATTGGAGTTAAAACCTACAGGAGGGTAGCTCTCCAGGAACAGGGTTGGAGTTAAAACCTACAAGAGGGTAGCTCTCCAGGAACAGGGTTGGAGTAAAAACCTAAAGGAGGGTAGCTCTCCAGGAACAGGGTTGGAGTAAAAACCTACAGGAGGGTAGCTCAACAGGAACAGGGTTGGAGTAAAAACCTACAGGAGGGTAGCTCTCCAGGATCAGGGTTGGAGTAAAAACCTACAGGAGGGTAGCTCTCCAGGATCAGGGTTGGAGTAAAAACCTACAGGAGGGTGGCTCTCCAGGAACAGGGTTGGAGTTAAAACCTACAGGAGGGTAGCTCTCCAGGAACAGGGTTGGAGTTAAAACCTACAAGAGGGTAGCTCTCCAGGAACAGGGTTGGAGTTAAAACCTACAAGAGGGTAGCTCTCCAGGAACAGGGTTGGAGTAAAAACCTACAGGAGGGTAGCTCAACAGGAACAGGGTTGGAGTTAAAACCTAAAGGAGGGTAGCTCTCCAGGAACAGGGTTGGAGTAAAAACCTACAGGAGGGTAGCTCAACAGGAACAGGGTTGGAGTAAAAACCTACAGGAGGGTAGCTCTCCAGGAACAGGGTTGGAGTAAAAACCTACAGGAGGGTAGCTCACCAGGAACAGGGTTGGAGTTAAAACCTACAGGAGGGTAGCTCACCAGGAACAGGGTTGGAGTTAAAACCTACAGGAGGGTGGCTCTCCAGGAACAGGATTGGAGTTAAAACCTACAGGAGGGTAGCTCTCCAGGAACAGGGTTGGAGTTAAAACCTACAAGAGGGTAGCTCTCCAGGAACAGGGTTGGAGTAAAAACCTAAAGGAGGGTAGCTCTCCAGGAACAGGGTTGGAGTTAAAACCTAAAGGAGGGTAGCTCTCCAGGAACAGGGTTGGAGTAAAAACCTACAGGAGGGTAGCTCAACCAGGAACAGTGTTGGAGTAAAAACCTACAGGAGGGTAGCTCACCAGGAACAGGGTTGGAGTAAAAACCTACAGGAGGGTAGCTCTCCAGGAACAGGGTTGGAGTTAAAACCTACAAGAGGGTAGCTCTCCAGGAACAGGGTTGGAGTAAAAACCTACAGGAGGGTAGCTCTCCAGGATCAGGGTTGGAGTAAAAACCTACAGGAGGGTGGCTCTCCAGGAACAGGGTTGGAGTTAAAACCTACAAGAGGGTAGCTCTCCAGGAACAGGGTTGGAGTTAAAACCTAAAGGAGGGTGGCTCTCCAGGAACAGGGTTGGAGTTAAAACCTAAAGGAGGGTGGCTCTCCAGGAACAGGTTTGGAGTTAAAACCTACAGGAACAGGGTTTGAACAGGGTTGGAGTGCACTGGTATGGAGACTAGACTGCTGAGATTGAGGCTGTACTAATTTTGACACCGTACACATTTGCATCTGTGAACCTGTGATTGCACCTTTGCAAAGTTATCTTCCTGAGTGTATGAGCGCACTTCTTCCTTCTTTCAGATGTATTTGTTTAATCTTTTATGTTTTATCTCCTTCCCCAAAACACACAGGTCCAAATGTTCCAGCAGTGCAGATGCTAAGCTGATAAATCTGTCTCTGAGTCTTTTTTGAATTCTTATTCCGAAACCAAACACACTCAAATAAAGTTGAGACACCGTGGTAGAATCTATTCACGATTACATAGTGGAACTGTTGAATATTTCATCTAGCCACCACTTCCTGCCTAACAATAAACCTAATGAGAACTCACAGCCTCCCGATAGACAACAGCAACACACGCGCACGCGCGCACACACACACACACGTAACAATTTCATTAGGCCTGTACCCGAGGGTGAGAGCAGCACACTCTGTGGGAATGATCTATCTATCTGCCTTCCAACCAATCAGCCATTCCCTAACTCATCTCTATAGTCAGGTTGGAGATCTCTATTCTAGTATAATGGTGAAAGGCGCTAGCACAACAACATTACAACGTTGTTTTACCTTTATATTTAACCATTGTAGTTATGTCACCAAAGCTGACATATAAGTTGTAACTTCTACTTATATTTGACCAGTGTTTTAGCAGGTTGTACTTGTAACTTCTCCCAAAAGGGATCATTTGTCGTCTTAAACTGTGAAGCCAGTGATGATGTGACCTGTGGTCTTGTCTGATTAACCTCATCAGTTTACAATACGTACTTCACCATCTACAGTATATCCACTGTGCACTCTCTGGGTCTGTAGGTGCTGTACTGCTGCTGTACGACCTGGAGGTCCTTGAAGGTTGTGGGATTTGGTCAAACGATGACCACTCAGAGCTTGAAAATGTCTCTTCGGTTGTGTCCTTTTTTGATTCACTGTCTGAGCACAATGCATCTGCCTTGCATCATTGTATCGCGAACACACACGCTAGCACACACACTCTACACACACGTACATTGTAATGTTGTTGTATGGTGCTGTTATACATGTTGTATTGTAGATATATAGTGGTGTAATAATGTTATATGATGTACTACTTTATCTTTAGTTTTATGTGTGATGTAAGTGCATTGATGTGTAACCCCAGGAAGAGTAGCTGCTGCCTTGGGATCCCTAATAAATACAAATACATTTAGTTTTATGTGTGATGTAAGAGCCTTAAGGACCCCAGGAAGAGTAGCCGCAGCCTTAGGATCCCTAATAAATACAAATAGTCTATCTCCCATAGCTCAATATTCAGCTGCATTTTACAGCTGGGTGTTTTTAGAAGTTGCAGTTTACTTTATCCATATACCTAGTTTTTTTAAATATTAGCACCCTAATCCTGTGCCTGGATACTATAGTCCTAATGTTCAACAACATGGGTGTTCAACTCAGAACGTCTCCATTCTACATGATTATATCCTCTGTACATGCAGTGTTATTGAGTCGTGTACCTCTGCTAATCATTGGCATTCAGACAAGCACCGTGTTTATGTTGCCCCTCCATCTGCCCTTCCAAGTGTGTGGGATTTATTAATATTGACTGAGATTTATACAGAACGTTTAGGATCCATCCCAAATTGAACCCTATTCCCTAAATAGTCCCACAGGGCTCTAGGCAAAAGTAGTGCACTGTGTAGGGAAGAGGGTGCCATTTGGAATCCAAAAATATATTTATTTTCTGCTCATGTAAATGCCACGCTTTAACCAGACAAACAAGGCAGACAATTGAGTATTTCCAGCCCAGCCGTCTTGGTGTCAGGCTTGATGTTAAAGAATGAACCACTTGCCCCGCGCTGCCCCACCGCTGTTGGAGAAAACAGGGGAGATTGAGTTTATGAAGGCAGGCACAAAGAGGGATGGAGGGATGAAGATGGAGGAGGGGAGCACCTATCTACACACTATAAACGCCATGTGACAGGCACTACACCCTATTCCAAATGAAATATGTATTAATACAGCCCTTTTTACATCAGTAGATGTCACAAAGTGCTGTACAGAAACCCAGCCTAAAACCCCAAACAGCAAGCAACGCAGATGTAGAAGCACGGTGGCTAGGAAAATCTCCCTAGAAAGGCTGGAAACTAGGAAGAAACCTAGAGAGAAACCAGGCTCTGAGGGGTGGCCAGTCCAATCTCCAGGTGGAGATTAGAAGAGTACATGGTCATTAAGGCCAGATCGTTGTTCAAGATTGTTTAAAAGTTCATAGCAGCAGGGTCAAATAATAATCACAGTGGTTGTAGAGGGTGCAACAGGTCAGCACCTTAGGAGTAAATGTCAGTTGTCTTTTGTCAGTTGTCATAGCCGAGTATTCAGAGGTCGAGATAGCAGGTGCGGTAGAGAGAGAGGGTCGAATACAGCAGCGCAGAGACAAGATAGCACGTCCGTTGAACAGGTCAGGATTCCATAGCCACAGGCAAAACAGCAGACACTTGATCAGCAGCACGACCAGGTGGACTGGGGACAGAAGTCATCAGGCCAGGTAGTCCTGAGGCATGGTCGGGAGCTCAGGTCGAGAGAGAGAGAGAGAGAGAGAGAGAGAGAGAGAGAGAGAGAGAGAGAGAGAGAGAGAGAGAGAGAGAGAGAGAGCTCAGGTCGAGAGAGAGAGAGAGAGAGAGAGACAGAGAGAGACAGAGAGAGACAGGAGAATTAGGGGGAGTATTCTTAAATTCACACAGGACACCAGAGAATTTCACCAGACAGGACAGACTGACCGTAGCCCTACGCCACATAGACTATTGCTGCATAGATACTGGAGACTGAGACGGGGGGTGGGCCCGTGACTCAACCCACTCAAGTCGAGTATAGCAAAAAAAGCAAAAAAAGTGACGCACCCTTCCTATGGACAGCATGGAAGAGCACTAGTAAGCCAGTGACTGAGCCCCCGTATTAGTGTCAGATGCAGAGAATCCCAGTGGAGAGAGGGGAGCTGGCCAGGCAGAGACAGCATGGGTGGTTCGTCACTCCAGTGCCTTGGCGTTCATCTTTGCACCCCTGGGCTGGACTACACTCAATCCTCAAATTTGGGTTCAAGTCAAGATTCTAGCAGCCGTATTTAGCACTAACTGAAATGTTTCAAGTGATTTATCCAGGTAGCTGAAGAGTACAGCATTGCAGTAGTCTAATCTAGCTTTTCTGCATAATTTTTGGACAAATCATTTCAGATTATTTTTATGTTACGAAGATAGAAAAAAGCTGCCCTTGAAATATGCTTGATATTCCCTATGGGCCCTGGTCAAAAAGTAATGCACTATCTAGGGAATAGAGTGGCATTTGGGATGCTGCCACTGCGTCTCTACCTCTGGTCCATCACAGAAGTGCTTTAAACTGAGTGCTCATTACCATGTATTCCTGCCCTTAGCTTCTTTCCCATGTATTGTGATGTGTGTTGTTCCTGCTGCTGGCTTCTTTCTCATGTAATGTGATGTGTGTTGTTCCTGCTGCTGGCTTCTTTCTCAAGTATTGTGATGTGTGTTGTTCCTGCTACTGGCTTCTTTCCCATGTATTGTGATGTGTGTTGTTCCTGCTACTGGCTTCCTCACCATGTATTGTGATGTGTGTTGTTCCTGCTGCTGGCTTCCTCACCATGTATTGTGATGTGTGTTGTTCCTGCTACTGGCTTCCTCACCATGTATTGTGATGTGTGTTGTTCCTGCTGCTGGCTTCTTTCCCATGTATTGTGATGTGTGTTGTTCCTGCTACTGGCTTCTTTCCCATGTATTGTGATGTGTGTTGTTCCTGCTACTGGCTTCTTTCTCATGTATTGTGATGTGTGTTGTTCCTGCTACTGGCTTCTTTCTCATGTATTGTGATGTGTGTTGCTCCTGCTGCTGGCTTCTTCACCATGTATTGTGATGTGTGTTGTTCCTGCTGCTGGCTTCCTCACCATGTATTGTGATGTGTGTTGTTCCTGCTGCTGGCTTCTTTCTCATGTAATGTGATATGTGTTGTTCCTGCTGCTGGCAACTTTCTCATGTAATGTGATATGTGTTGTTATTGCTGCTGGCATCCTCACCAAGTATTGTGATGTGTGTTGTTCCTGCTACTGGCTTCCTCACCATGTATTGTGATGTGTGTTGTTCCTGCTACTGGCTTCTTTCTCATGTATTGTGATGTGTGTTGTTCCTGCTGCTGGCTTCCTCACCATGTATTGTGATGTGTGTTGTTCCTGCTACTGGCTTCTTTCTCATGTATTGTGATGTGTGTTGCTCCTGCTGCTGGCTTCTTCACCATGTATTGTGATGTGTGTTGTTCCTGCTGCTGGCAACTTTCTCATGTAATGTGATATGTGTTGTTATTGCTGCTGGCATCCTCACCAAGTATTGTGATGTGTGTTGTTCCTGCTGCTGGCATCCTCACCATGTATTGTGATGTGTGTTGTTCCTGCTGCTGGCTTCTTCACCATGTATTGTGATGTGTGTTGTTCCTGCTACTGGCTTCCTCACCATGTATTGTGATGTGTGCTGTTCCTGCTGCTGGCTTCCTCACCATGTATTGTGATGTGTGTTGTTCCTGCTGCTGGCTTCCTCACCATGTATTGTGATGTGTGTTGTTCCTGCTGCTGGCTTCTTTCTCATGTATTGTGATGTGTGTTGTTCCTGCTGCTGGCTTCCTCACCATGTATTGTGATGTGTGTTGTTCCTGCTACTGGCTTCTTTCCCATGTATTGTGATGTGTTTTTCCTCTCGGGTCCTAAACAGTTTTTACAGGCAGTCAGGTACGAACAAGTAGGGGATTGAGCAATTGTTCAGAATGTATTGTGTGAAATGAAGCTATGGCAGTGGTGTTAAGTGGTGTTAAGTGGTTTATCCTCATTCGTGGAGGTGAATATGATGTTGGAGTGGCCGCCCAGGAAATATTTTCAACTAGTTGAAATGAGGAGAATTAACCTGGAATGTTGAGGTCACTATCTGTCATTGGATATTCAACTAATATAATAGTTTTGGGAATATTCAATTGGCTCATTAAGCCAGGAAAGCTCAATCAAGCACAGATACAGTGTTTGAAATGATTTCAAATAGTATTTAAATCCTGGTCTGTTTCTCACAGCAATAAATCATCATGATCCATCCAAACCTCCATCGTGTTTCACAGCTGGGTTTTAGGTATACAACTGGAGCACCTGGAAACATCATTACTTGGCTGTAGGGACTAACAGAAACAATGGAAACACAGCCGCAGCAAAGAGTTTAGTATCACAGCACAGCCAGTCTTATTATACAACATTTTATATCCAACACCTACCCAAACCCTAGTCCCTCCCAGCCTTATATCTAACACCCATCCAATAGCTTTACTACGTCTATCCAACACTTACCCAAACCCTAGTCCCTCCCAGCCTTATATCTAACACCCATCCAATAGCTTTACTACGTCTATCCAACACCTACCCAAACCCTAGTCCCTCCCAGCCTTATATCTAACACCCATCCAATAGCTGTACTACGTCTATCCAACACCTACCCAAACCCTAGTCCCTCCCAGCATTATATCTAACACCCATCCAATAGCTTTACTACGTCTATCCAGCACCTACCCAAACCCTAGTCCCTCCCAGCATTATATCTAACACCCATCCAATAGCTTTACTACGTCTATCCAGCACCTACCCAAACCCTAGTCCCTCCCAGCATTATATCTAACACCCATCCAATAGCTTTACTACGTCTATCCAGCACCTACCCAAACCCTAGTCCCTCCCAGCATTATATCTAACACCCATCCAATAGCTTTACTACGTCTATCCAGCACCTACCCAAACCCTAGTCCCTCCCAGCATTATATCTAACACCCATCCAATAGCTTTACTACGTCTATCCAACGCTTACCCAAACCCTAGTCCCTCCCAGCATTATATCTAACACCCATCCAATAGCTTTACTACGTCTATCCAACGCTTACCCAAACCCTAGTCCCTCCCAGCCTTATATCTAACACCCATCCAATAGCTTTACTACGTCTATCCAAAGCTTACCCAAACCCTAGTCCCTCCCAGCATTATATCTAACACCTATCAAATAGCTTTACAACATCTATCCAGCACCTACCCAAACCCTTATCTCAGCATTATTGCCAACCCCGTGTCTTATCTGACCCTCATATCCAAACTCTAAAACTAGTCCCTGCCTTATCCAACCCCGAAACAAACCACTGACTATCTAAAACCAAACACTAACCCGTGCCTTATTTAACCACTATCTGTCCAAACTATGACAATATCCCAAAGCCAACCCCAATCCGAACTATAACTATATGTCAAAGCCAACCTCTATCCGAACTCTAACTATATCCCATAGCCGACCCCTATCCGAACTATAACCCAAAGCCAATCCCTATCCGAACTATAACTATATCCTAAAGCCAACCCCGATCCAAACTATAACTATATCTACTAGCCAACCCTTATCTGAACTAAAACTATATCTCATAGCCAACCCCTATCCAAACTATAACTATATCCCAACGTCAACCCCTATCCAAACTATAACTATATCTCATAGCCAACCCTTATCTGAACTATAACTATATCCCATTGCCAACCCCTATCTGAACTATAACTATATCTAATAGTCAACCCCTATCTGAACTATAACTGTATCCCATAGCCAACCCCTATCCGAACTACAACTATATCCCATAGCCAACCACGATCCACACTCTGTAACTATATCCCATAGCCAACCCCTTTCCGAACTATAACTGTATCCCAAAGCCAACCCATATCCAAACTATAACTATATCTCAAAGCCAACCCCTATCCAAACCATAACTATATCTCAAAGCCAACCCCTATCCAGACTATAACTATATCTCAAAGCCAACCCCTATCCAAACTATAACTATATCCCAAAGCCAACCCCTATCCGAACTATACCTATATCTCAAAGCCAACCCCTGTCCAAACCATAACTATATCCCAAAGCCAACCCCTATCCGAACTATAACTATATCCCAAAGCCAACCCCTATCCGAACTATAACTATATCCCATAACCAACCCCTACCTGAACTATAACTATATCTCATAACCAACCCTTATCTGAACTATAACTATATCCCATAGCCAACCCCTATCTGAACTATAACTATATCCCATAGCCAACCCCTATCTGAACTATAACTATATCTCATAGCCAACCCTTATCTGAACTATACCTATATCTCATATTCAACCCCTATCTGAACTATAACTATATCCCATTACCAACCCCTATCTGAACTATAACTATGTCCCATAACCAACCCCTATCTGAACTATAACTATATCCCATAGCCAACCCCTATCCGAGCTATACCTATATCTCAATGCCATCCCCTATCCAAACTCTAATTATATCCCATAGCCAACCCCTATCCGAACTATACCCATATCCCAATGCCATCCCCTATCCAAACTCTAACTATATCCCATAGCCAATCCCTATCCAAACTATAACTATATCTCAATGCCATCCCCTATCTGAACTATAACTATATCCCATAGCCAACCCCTATCCGAACTATTCCTATATCTCAATGCCATCCCCTATCCGAACTCTAACTATATCCCATAGCCAAACACTGGTGGTAGAAAAAAAAATTGTTGGTTTTTTTCTTTGTATTTTCTTCTACCAGATCCATTGTGTTATATTCTCCTACATTCAATTCACATTTCCACAAACTTCAAAGTGTTTCCTTTCAAGTGGTAGCAAGAAAATGCATATCTTTGCTTTGGAGCCTGAGCTACAGGCAGGTAGATTTGGGTATGTCATTTAGGAGAAAATTGAAAAAAGGGGGCTATCCCTAAGAAGTTTTAAACAATTTAAAGGCAATGCTACCACATACTAATTGAGTGTATGTAAACTTCTGACACACTGGGAATGTGATGAAAGAAATAAAAGCTGAAAGAAATCATTCTCTCTACAATTATTCTGACATTTCACATTTTTTAAATGAAGTGGTGATCCTAACTGACCTAAAACAGGGAATTTCTACTAGGATTAAATGTCAGGAATTGCAAAAAACTGAGTTTAAATGTATTTGGCTAAGGTGTATGTAAAACTTCCGACTTCAACTGTATATCTCATAGCCAACCCCTATTCAAACAATAACTATATCTCATAGCCAACCCCTATCCAAACTATAACTATATCTCATAGCCAACCCCTATCCAAACTATAATTATATCTCAAAGCCAACCCCTATCCAAACTCTGTAACTATATCTCAAAGCCAACCCCTATTCAAACTATAACTATATCTCAAAGCCAACCCCTATCCAAACTATGTAACTATATCTCAAAGCCAACCCCTATCCAAACTATAATTATATCTCAAAGCCAACCCCTATCCAAACTATAACTATATCTCAAAGCCAACCCCTATCCAAACTCTGTAACTATATCTCAAAGCCAACCGCTATCCAAACTCTGTAACTCGTCTTTTCAGTTCTCTGCAGCTAGCGACTGGAACGAGCTGCAACAAACACTCAAACTGGACAGTTTTATCTCTTCATTCAAAGACTCAATAATGGACACTCTTACTGACAGTTGTGGCTGCTTTGCATGATGTATTGTTGTCTCTACCTTCTTGCCCTTTTTGGTAAATAAGAATTTGATCTTAACTGACTTGCCTAGTTAAATAAAGGTTAAATAAATAAAAACATAACTATGTCCCAAAGCCAACCCCTATCCAAACTCTAAAACCATATCCCAAAGCCTCATTATTCCACGTATTACTCTTATTTGATAGTCTCCCTTTGTCACCACAACAGTGCCTCTGTAAACTTAATAAAATAGAATGTGTACACAGTATGGTGACAACAAGTGTTCCCTATTTTGGTGTATAGTGAAACCGGGCAAGTGGCCAAACAGATGGAGCAGGGTGCTAGAGGAACTATGTGCACCTGAGTGTGAGAGAAAATGACGCAATCTCCGGATAATTGACTCAGATGAGAAAGTCTCTGGGGGCTAGCGATATTAGCATAAATATTTGTTGTGTTTTGGAGTGAGACGTGGGGTGGAGTGGGAGCAAGCTTGCTGGCAACTCAATTATAGTCTCTTTTTTTTAAGGTTGTACTTCATTGTTTTTTCTAAATAATACAAATCTCCACAGAAATCTATTAAGATGGAATCAGGGGGATGATGGGATGAGAGGGAGGTGGGGAGATGCCTTTGAAGGTATACAGGAGCGAGAATGAATGTATTTAGAATGAAAGGGGGACCCCTGAGAGGAACAACATGGTGCAGAAGGCAGGCAGCATATCTAAAGAGTTTTAAAGTACCCAACAAAACCGTATAATGGAGAAGAAAGAAAAAGCCATGGCGGGTGGACGACGCAGCGACCGTTCAAAGATATTTCCCTGCCGGTTTCCATCTGGCATTAAAATAACATTTTATTCACTCGTCTTCTCAGACAAATGACTAAATTGGAAGAAAAACATAAAGATGTCGACAAGGGATTTGAACTATCAACTGAAGTTAAAGCTGAAGCCAAATGGTCCTCAACTTTCACAAATCCGCTTTGAGTTTTTGCACCTGTGGTCAGGCTATGTGTCTGAGAGTTCCACACGTGTTCCATGTCACTCAAAAGCGATTGCATAAATGCTCACGTCTCGGATATGTGTTGCTGTGGAATTATTGATCCTCATCAAATCAATACAAATAATGCAGATAATTACCAGCTCCCCTGTTGACCATTATGTGACTGACATTGGCTGTGTGAATCAGTGGAGCAATCTAGAGCAGATGTTTGCAAGAGAAGGACCCCAAACAGACCTAACAGAGACTGTCAAACCATGAGCTCTACTATCCACCTGTTGCAGTGACATAGCTATGCATGCCAAGGAAGTGTCACAAGGTCCTATATAAATACATTCCAAGGCACTGCCCTTTGAATCTGAGTCATAGTCACTACAACCACAAAACAGAAGAAAATGCACTGACATGAATGGACTACCTGAGCTTGTCCAATAAAAAGCACATTTTACTTTTCCGTTGCAACACATTTTGATACAATGCGCACTATGGGGTACGAGTTTGGAGAGCCTCTGTAATGATAATCAGGAAGTGGAACAGGTTCTGGACGGAATGTCATCTGTTCCCAAGGGGTTAGGAAGTGACCCGCTGCCCAAGATACCTCACCACAGCAACTTCCTGAGAGGAGGAGGGACAAGTCAGAGAGGTTGACACTCTATATGGAGTCAGAGAGGTTAGACACTCTAATCAATCAATCAAATTTGATTTATAAACCCCTTTTTACATCAGCTGATATCTCAAAGTGCTGTACAGAAACCCAGTCTAAAACCCCAAACAGCAAGCAATGCAGGTGTAGAAGCACAGTGGATAGGAAAACTCCCTAGAAAGGCCAGAACCTAGGAAGAAACCTAGAGAGGAACCAGGCTATGAGGGGTGGCCAGTCCTCTTCTCGGCTGTGCTGGGTGGAGATTTTAACATAACATAGCCAAGATGTTCAAATGTTCATAGATGACCAGCAGGGTCAAATAATAGTAATCTCAGTGGTTGTCGAGGGTGCAACAGGTCAGCACCTCAGGAATAAATGGCAGTTTTCATAGCCGATCATTCAGAGTATCTCTACAGCTCCTGCTGTCTCTAGAGAGTTGAAAACAGCATGTCTGGGACAGGTAGCACGTCCGGTGAACAGGTCAGGGTTCCATAGCCGCAGGCAGAACAGTTGAAACTTGAGCAGCAGCACGGTCATGTGGACTGGGGACAGCAAGTAATCATCAGGCCAGGTAGTCCTGAGGCATGGTCCTAGGGCTCAGGTCCTCCGAGAGAGAGAGAGAGAAAGAAAGAAAGAAAGAAAGAAAGAAAGAAAGAAAGAAAGAAAGAAAGAAAGAAAGAAAGAAAGAGAGAAAGAGAGAGAGAGAGGGTTAGAGAAAGCATACTTAAATTCACACAGGACACCAGATAAGACAGGAGAAATACTCCAGATATAAAAGACTGACCCTAGCCCCCCAATACATAAACTACTGCAGCACAAGTACTGGAGGCTGAGACAGGAGGGGTCGGGAGACACTGTAGCCCCATCCAACGATACCCCCGGACAGGACCAAACAGGCAGGATATAACCCCACCCACTTTGCCAAAGCACAGCCCCCACACCACTAGAGGGATATCTTCAACCACCAACCTACCATCCTGAGACAAGGCCGAGTATAGCCCACAAAGATCTCTGCCACGGCACAACCCAAGCGCCAACACGGACTCTAAATTGAGTCAGAGAGGTTAGCCTGTCTAGCCCCGGCGTTCCGCTAGCGGAACTCCTCCCACATTCCACTGAAAAGCCAGAGCGCGAAATTCAAAAAATATTTTTGGGAAATATTTAACTTTCACACATTAACAAGTCCAATACAGCAAATAAAAGACACACATCTTGTGAATCCAGCCAACATGTCCGATTTTTTAAATGTTTTACAGGGAAAACACAATATATATTTATGTTAGCTCACCAACAAATAGAAAAAAAGCACAGACATTTTTCACAGCACAGGTAGCATGCACAAAATCAACCAAACTAACCTAGAACAAACCAAAGAAACCAAGAAACAACTTAATCAGATGACAGTCTTATAACATGTTATACAATAAATCTATGTTTTGTTCGAAAAATGTGCATATTTCAGGTATAAATCATAGTTTACATTGCGGCTACAATCAGAAATTGCACCGAAAGCAGCCAGAATAATTACAGACACCAACGTGACATACCGAAATATTCATCATAAAACTTTTCTGAAAAATACATGGTGTATAGCAAATGAAAGACAAAGATCTTGTGAATACAGCCAATATTTCCGATTTTTTAAGTGTTTTACAGCGAAAACACAATATAGCATTATATTAGCTTACTACAATAGCCTACCACACTACCGCATTCATTCATCAAGGCACGTTAGCGATAGCAATAGGCACGTTAGCGTTAGCGAATAAACCAGCAAAATATATTAAATTTCACTAACCTTCATAAACCTTCCTCAGATGACAGTCCTATAACATCAGGTTATACATACACTTATGTTTTGTTCGAAAATGTGCATATTTAGAGCTGAAATCCGTGGTTATACAACGTAGCATAACGTAGCATAACGTGCTAACGTAGCATCTTTTTCCCAGAATGTGCGGATATTTCTATTAGACTCTCACCTATTCTGACCAAATAGCTATTCATAAACATTACAAAAAAATACATGTTGTATAGAAAACGATAGATCCATTAGTTCTTAATGCAATCGCAGTGTTAGAATTCTAAAAATATCTTCATTAAGACATAAGACTTAGTTATGGTAAGGGAATAACCAAAACCTGAGCGCAAAACTACTAGTACACAGTTCGACAGATATATGAAATAGCATCACAAAATGGTTCCTACTTTTGCTGATCTTCTATCAGAATGTTGTATAAGGGGTCCTTTGTCCAGAACCGTCGTTGTTTTGGATTCAGAACGTCCTCTTTCCCTCTTGAATTAGCAAGCACACTGGCCATGCAGCGCTAACCTCTCCAACGTCAACAAAGTCAAACAACGTAACACGCCGAACGTCCCGAATAAAGTTCAATAATCTAATGAAACTATATTGAAAAAACATACTTTAGGATGATATTGTAACATGTATCAAATAAAATCAAAGCCGGAGCTCATATTCGCCCATAACGACAGGTTTCCAGTAGGCAATAACAGGTCCCCCCACGCGCCTTGCAGAAAACAGAAAATGGGGGACACGTTGTTCCAAGAGGGCTCATTCAACGTCAGACAGAGATAATCAACTCCTTTTTCCTCTCACTTCCTCTTGACATCCAGGGGAAGGTGTATGACGTACACGTATAGTCATACGTATCATGCCCATTTATAGGCAGCCACTTGAAAACAGCATCGATTTCAGACGTTCCACTTCCTGGTCACAAAGTGTGCTGCCAAATGAGTTGTGTTTGACCCACAGACAAAATTCAAACGGTTTTAGAAACTAGAGAGTGTTTTCTATCCAATAGTAATAATAATATGCATATTGTACGAGCAAGAATTGAGTACGAGGCCATTTAAATTGGGAACGATTTTCCCCAAAAGTGAAAACAGCACCCCCTATCCTCAACACTCTATATTGAGTCAGATAGGTTAGACCACTCTATATTGAGTCAGATAGGTTAGAGCACTCTATATTGAGTCAGAGAGGTTAGACACTCTATATTGAGTCAGATAAGTTAGAGCACGCTATATTGAGTCAGATAAGTTAGAGCACTCTATATTGAGTCAGAGAGGTTAGACACTCTATATTGAGTCAGATAAGTTAGACACTCTATATTGAGTCAGATAGGTTAGACCACTCTATATTGAGTCAGAGAGGTTAGACACTCTAGATTGAGTCAGATAGGTTAGACAGTCTATATTGAGTCAGAGAGGTTAGACACTTTATACTGAGTCAGATAGGTTAGACAGTCTATATTGAGTCAGAGAGGTTAGACCACTCTATATTGAGTCAGATAGGTTAGAAACT
The DNA here is from genome assembly GCF_045679555.1 of Salvelinus alpinus. Taxonomy (NCBI): domain Eukaryota; kingdom Metazoa; phylum Chordata; class Actinopteri; order Salmoniformes; family Salmonidae; genus Salvelinus; species Salvelinus alpinus. Next base: position 29,250,530 of record NC_092086.1, read on the forward strand.
CTATTTTGAGTCAGAGAGGTTAGACACCCTATATTGAGTCAGAGAGGTTAGACACTCTATATTGAGCCAGATAGGTTAGAACACTCTATATTGAGTCAGAGAGGTTAGACACTCTATATTGAGTCAGATAGGTTAGAACACTCTATATTGAGTCAGAGAGGTTAGACAGTCTATATTGAGTCAGAGAGGTTAGACACTTTATACTGAGTAAGAGAGTTTAGAACACTACATTGAGTCAGTGAGGTGAGACACTCTGTATTGAGTCAGAGAGGTTAGACACTCTATATTGAGTCAGAGAGGTTAGACACTCTATATTGAGTCAGAGAGGTTCAACACTCTATATTGAGTCAGAGAGGTTCGACACTCTATATTGAGTCAGAGAGGTTCAACACTCTATATTGAGTCAGAGAGATTCGACACTCTATATTGAGTCAGAGAGATTAGACACTCTATATTGAGTCAGAGAGGTTAGACACTCTATATTGAGTCAGAGAGGTTAGACACTATATTTTGAGTCAGAGAGGTTAGACACCCTATATTGAGTCAGAGAGGTTAGACATTCTATATTGAGTCAGATAGGTTAGAACACTCTATATTGAGTCAGAGAGGTTAGACACTCTATATTGAGTCAGAGCGGTTAGACACTTTATACTGAGTCAGATAGGTTAGAACACTCTATATTGAGTCAGATAGGTTAGACACTATATTTAATCAGAGAGGTTAGACACTCTATATTGAGTCAGATAGGTTAGACACTCTATATTGAGTCAGAGAGGTTAGACACTCTATATTGAGTCAGATAGGTTAGAACACTCTATATTGAGTCAGAGAGGTTAGATTCTCTATATTGAGTCAGAGAGGTTAGATACTCTATATTGAGTCAGAGAGGTTAGATACTCTATATTGAGTCAGAGAGGTTAGATACTCTATATTGGGTCAGAGAGGTTAGGTACTCTATATTGAGTCAGAGAGGTTAGATACTCTATATTGAGTCAGAGAGGTTAGATACTCTATATTGAGTCAGAGAGGTTAGACACTCTATATTGAGTCAGAGAGGTTAGACACTCTATATTGAGTCAGAGAGGTTAGACACTCTATATTGAGTCAGAGAGGTTAGATACTCTATATTGAGTCAGAGAGGTTAGACACTCTATATTGAGTCAGAGAGGTTAGACACTCTATATTGAGTCAGAGAGTCACCCTATTTCCTACATATTTCACTGCTTTTGACCAGAGACCTATGGGGCCTGGTGAAGTAGTGCACTATATAGGGAACAGAGAGGTTTGAGACTCTTTGGCAGAGTGCTTTAGAGGTTATACCAGGTAACAGCACAATAGAAGACTTTCAGAAAGTGGGCGGAATGAGTACTCCTGTTGAGTACTGGATGTGGTTTGTCCGGTGTGTGTTTGTGTGTGTTTGTGTGTGTGTGGTGTGTGGTTTGTCCGGTGTGTGTATGTGTGTGGTGTGTGGTTTGCCTGGTGTGTGTGTGTGTGTGTGTGTGTGTGTGTGTGTGTGTGTGTGTGTGTGTGTGTGTGTGTGTGTGTGTGTGTGTGTGTGTGTGTGTGTGTGTGTGTGTGTGTGTGTGTGTGTGTGTGTGTGTGTGTGTGTGGTGTGTGGTTTGTGTGGTGTGTGTGTGTGTGTTAGTGAAGTAGCACATCCAGTGCCATGATTGAGGAACTCTTCCTGATTGCTGAGGGGACAGAGGGATAGAGAGGTCTGGACATGTCCTAAATGGCTCCCTAATCTCCATGTATGCCCTATTGGCCCTGGAGAAAGTAGTGCACCAAATAGAGGATATGGCGCCATTTGGGATTCAGACTGGCGCTTCATTTAGCTGGAGTGTTTACGCTCCCCTGTGGATCAAGGTGTTGAGGTCCACATAACCCTTTTTCACATCTGCTACCCTTTCTTCTCTGTAGCTCCATCTCTCTTCCCTCTCCTTCTGCTCCCTCTTTCATTTTGGTTGCCCTCTCCTCTCTCTCCTCTCCCTCGCTTCGACTCTTTTCTCTCCTCTCCCTTTCCTTTCACCTGCTTACTCTCTCCTTTCACTCCCTTTCCTCTCCCCCCTCTCCTCTCATTCCATCTAACGTGTTTGACGGAGGTTCAGCCTCACAGCGTGTTTCTAAAAAGCATCTGGGTTGAAATGTACTGTGATATCTTGATTCAGGTGAGCTCATACAAGCAACAGGATGAAAGGAAAATGGGAGCTCTCCTATCTGCTTCTGCAATTGAAGGTTGTCGAGATGAAATGGGCAGACCAGAGGGAGAGAGAAGATCCTTTTACATTAAATGTAGAACCTATTCTAACATAAGAATACAGGCCAATTTATGTGGATTCAAAGATGACACGTTGCTTGTATGAAATAACAGAATGTGTTTGTGTGTATTCTGGTGCCTGTAATTTCTCATGTGAAAGGAGAAAACCGTTAGTGGGTCCGTCTCAAATGGCACCCTATTCCCTACATATTGTGTGTGGTTTTTTAAATAGACCCCTAAGGGTCAGAAAGGTGATGCACTACAAAGGCAATAGGGTGCCATTTAGGACTCATCCAGTTATCGTCTAACCTTGGGCTCCTAGGATTTAATTGGCAAATGATGATGGCCTGCTTGTGTGATGGCGTGTGAGCACCGAATGTGCATGTGTGAATTGTGTGCTTTTTAAGCAATTCAATAACTGACATCAACTCAAGAGGTAATTGTCGTACGCTTCGTCTGATGCCGCTCTCTCTACCTCCTTCATGCTCCAAATGCAAAGTGGTGCTCGGGAACCACATCATTGTGGGCCTTTCGAATTCCACTAACAGCGAAGAGCTTTCAGAGTCAGGTGTGGTCAGAGAATCAAGGACAGGATTGAGGACTGAATGAAAGAATTATAAAAGAAGATAGAAGAAAATTGCCCGTCAGAACACACAATAGGTAAATATGAATTATTCACGGTGTATCGCCACGACGACACCAACAGTCACTCAAACATTTACCCAAAATAGCATGCTGTCCATCCAGCTCGGGCACAGGGTCTGTGTGGAAAGCGTCTGAGGCACTGTAGTGACAGAATGGAACAGCTTGAGCCTAGGCTAGAGAATACTGGAAGGAAATATGGGAATACAGGATGTATGGACCATGAGTCTCAATATAGAGGTGGGTTCTGAAGTTTTTGGGCTTAGTTTAGAAAGTAATTAAATCCCAGAGGGGGAGATGGCAAAAAAGTACAAAGGGATTGAGCCCCAGTCTCCGGTGGGGAGAGGAGTATGTGTCTAGCGCCAGGAGCGTTACTCCTAGACTACTAGCTCTGCACCACTCATCACTAGGTTGGCTTACTCCTAGACCACTGACTCTGTACCACTCATGACTAGGTTGGCTTACTCCTAGACCACTGACTCTGCACCACTCATCACTAGGTTGGCTTACTGCTAGACCACTGGCTCTGCACCACTCATCACTAGGTTGGCTTACTGCTAGACCACTGACTCTGCACCACTCATCACTGGGCTGGCTTACTCCTAGACCACTGACTCTGCACCACTCATCACTAGGTTGGCTTACTCCTAGACCACTGGCTCTGTACCACTCATCACTAGGCTGGCTTACTCCTAGACCACTAAATCTGCACCACTCATCACTAGGTTGGCTTACTGCTAGACCACTGGCTCTGCACCAGTCATCACTAGGTTGGTTTACTGCTAGACCACTGACTCTGCATCACTCATCACTAGGTTGGCTTACTGCTAGACCACTAAATCTGCACCACTCATCACTAGGTTGGCTTACTGCTAGACCACTGGCTCTGCACCACTCATCACTAGGTTGGCTTACTGCTAGACCACTGAATCTGCACCACTCATCACTAGGTTGGCTTACTGCTAGACCTCTGGTTCTGCACCACTCATCACTAGGTTGCCTATCTTTTGGCAGGGAAGAATTGGTGAGCTGAGCAGGATCAACTGTCCCTTTACATTCAGTAATTGTTCATGAATATGAATGAATATACTGTGAATTAATTAATTCATGCATTAATCATCCATTTGGGTATAGAGCATATTCCAATGCTATATGTCTGTAATATGCTTAAAATGTGCTATGATCATAAGTTGTTCATTAAAAAGCATTCAAATTGTTATCTTTGATAAACAAGTAAAGGAGCAATCAAAATAGTTGAATGTATTTACACCCGGTGAAAATGTTTGAACAAGAGAGCAAACTCACATTACCCTTAGGAAGTATGATAAGTAATACTAAGTAGGATGATATTGACTGCAAAGAATGCAAAGATTCCATCTGTAACATGGTTCAAAAGTTGCAGAGGATTGTACTACGCCAGCATTAACCGCAATCGGGGCGCCATGCAGGCACTATATACTTGACGGTGCTGTGGGCTGGGGAGATGGAGAGATGGTGACAGCTTTATCTAGGCTCTGTGTCTTCTCTGTCTGTGTCCCAAATGGCACCATATAACTTATAGGGACCTGGTCAAAAGTAGTGCACTAAAAAGGGAGTAGGGTGCCATTTGGGACACAGAATCTTATGACTGTTGTACTGTAGTGTACTGTAGTAGTCTCTGTGGTCGTGGGAGATCCAGCTTGCCCTTCTCTCCTGTCCCTCCAGGAAGGTCCGAGGACAGGATCGATCCTCCCAGGCCCTCTGGCAACCAAAACATATACAGGCCCTCCTTCTGCTCCCTCTTTCATTTTGGTTGCCCTCTCCTCTCTCTCCTCTCCCTCGCTTCGACTCTCTTCTCTCCTCTCCCTTTCCTTTCACCTGCTTACTCTCTCCTTTCACTCCCTTTCCTCTCCCCCCTCTCCTCTCATTCCATCTAACGTGTTTGACGGAGGTTCAGCCTCACAGCGTGTTTCTAAAAAGCATCTGGGTTGAAATGTACTGTGATATCTTGATTCAGGTGAGCCCATACAAGCAACAGGATGAAAGGAAAATGGGAGCTCTCCTATCTGCTTCTGCAATTGAAGGTTGTTGAGATGAAATGGGCAGACCGGAGGGAGAGAGAAGAACCTTTTACATTAAATGTAGAACCCATTCTAACATAAGAATACAGGCCAATTTATGTGGATTCAAAGAGGACATGTTGCTTGTATGAAATAACAGAATGTGTTTGTGTGTATTCTGGTGCCTGTAATTTCTCATGGGAAAGGAGAAAACACTTAGTGGGTTCGTCCCAAATGGCACCCAATTCCCTACATATTGTGTTTTTTCCATATATAGACCCTTATGGGCCATGGGCAAAAGTACCCCCCCCCCCTTTCTCTGCTCCTCTGGTTCTATGTTTCTCTCTTTCATATATATTCTGTTAGTCTCCTCTCTTTCTCCCACCCTGTTTCCTCTCACAGTCTCTCTTCCATCCTCTCTTTCTGCCCTTCTCTCTCTTTCTCCATCTCTCTCTCTATCTTCCACTCTCATACACTCAGAAAACCAGCTAGCAGCTCAAAGAATTCTCTGTGTCTCTCTGCCTCCAAATTGTATCTTCCACTCCTCTCAACCTGAAGTGCCCCTAAACAAAACAACATGGCGTCAGAGGCAGAGAGAGACAAGGCTGCTGATGGTGTGAGGGTGGCTACATGCTCTCTACAACTCCCTAGGCATCCTCCACAATTTTCCTCCACACTGGAACAGAAAGGTCACAGAGCCACCAGGGTCCCTGGAGCTCTCTGTCTCTCTGTCTCTCTCTCTCTCTCTCTCTCTCTCTCTCTCTCTCTCTCTCTCTCTCTCTCTCTCTCTCTCTCTCTCTCTCTCTCTCTCTCTCTCTCTCTCGATGAAATGCTTATCTTTCTCTCTCTCTATATATAGTCGATGAAATGCCTCTCTCTCTCTCTCTCTATATATATATATATACAGTCTCTCTTCCATCCTCTCTTTCTGCCCTTCTCTCTCTTTCTCCATCTCTCTCTCTCCATCTCGTTCGATCTTCCACTCTCATACACTCAGAAAACCAGCTAGCAGCTCAAAGAATTCTCTGTGTCTCTCTGCCTCTCTGCCATATATATATATAATGTCATTGAAATGCCTTTCTCTTTGTCTCTCTCTCTATGTCGATGAAATGCATCTCTTTCTCTCTATCTCGCTCAGTCTCTTTCTCTCTCCCTCTCCCTCTTTCTTTCTGTCAACGGAATGACTCTCCCTCTTTCTGTTGATGGTAAGAGTATCTCCTTAAGAATCTTTCTCTCTGTTTGTTGATAGAATGATTTGGCGTCACTCCTATTAAATCCCATTGAGAACATAGGTAATCGACAGAAAAACGTAAATGATTGCATCTTGTTGTGTTGTTGTCCTCCGGTAGCTAGCCAGCTAGCTAAAATTGTCCCTTTCCTAAATGAACAATGGATGGAGAAAGGGATTTGGACATGTGGTTTTACTTAATTCTCCGTACTGGCCAATGATTATAAAGGCGATTCTGATCCTACCATTAATTCATACATTGTTGTGCCCCTGGCCTGAGAGGATGGAAGTTGAACATGTAGCTAGATGTAGAAGGATAATGTTAACTAGCTAACGTTGCCCATGAATGGAAGTTAGTCTAGTGAGCAAGCATTTTATCCAGGTAGCCTAGGACAAGAAAAAATAATAGTGTGTACTGTATGACAGAGTGATAGACCGTTTTGTCGTCATGAAAGAGAGGAAGATGGGATTGGCATTTTCTATACAACTAAAGTGAGTCAACATGTTCTTCGACTTGCACGAACACAAACGCACACACACACACACACACACACAGAAATCAGAACCATGGACAGGCACATCATTTTAAGCTGATGTTGATTGTACTAAATTGTTTTGGGTATCTTTTAGTTGTCACTGTATTAGACTCAGGGGCGCACCTTTGGTTTAAGAAGTGGGGGGGGGGGGCAGCCTCCCCGACCGCTCGGAGGCGTCTGAATGTTCCTAAAGCACACCGTTGCCTCGTTTTGTATCACATTCCAATGATACAACAGGGTGGGACAAAAATGCAAGTTCACAATGTTGGGGGGTGGCATGTCCCCAGTGAAACAGAGGTGATTTGATGAAGTTGAAATGGTGCTGGAATAGTGGAGCTCCTGTTTTCAATTGTGACTTGCTGTAACTCTCTGTGGTTCTAAATCAATAGTTGTTTAGTGGTCTGAAAATATCATAAACATTAACTTTCTTGACTATGCTGTAGGTCATGTAACTGTCCGTTACTGTACATGCAATATGCTTTGTGGACTTCACTGGACAGAGGATGTTATCCGGTTTTGTGATAAAAGAAAGGTTTGGTTGAATTTATTCTGCCACTGTGTCTTCTTATAGTCTCTGCCTTTAGGCCTATATATCACGGTCGCAAGGCATATGAACTAACATGTTATAGAGCAAACAACACAATTATCACAACATATAGGTTGTGATATGGCTCTTTTTTTGGGGGAGGGGGCTTGGCTTCCCCAGTGATTTTACTGAGCTGACTTTGACAACTGAGGTGTATTATTAGTAATGTTGTTGTGACGTAGCCTACTCTGTGTGTTGTGTAGTCTCACTGCTCTTCATGTCAGTATCTTTGAAAGCCCTTAAGACACATTCAGAAATGGATGATATTGAATTCAACTACATCTAACTCTTGTATTTTACAGAAATATGTTGTATATGTCTTGAAGATTTTGTTGTAGCTCAGCTGAAATCACTCCAGTATTGTTTTCCTTTCAAGATAATGAGTAAATATACAACTATCAGTCACTTTTTTAATCTCCATTTGGCAAATAACCCACAGTCAGTAAATCCAACTCTTAACGTTGGCAACACATGGCCGTGTTTCAAGGTCGTGTACACAGTGAAATCCAGACCACATGACCACATGACCACATGACAGATATGAAACTGAGGTGAGAGTATTATTTTTCTCCCTCCCAGTGATGGCGTCACGGCATCAGAACTGCATCATTTTCTAAAATAGTCTATTGATTAACATTAAGCCAGAGTCTATATAATTATAATAAAAACAGACTGAAGCTCCCATACCCTCCCCTTAGCGCAGAGAGGAGAAAAAAAAGTAATCAGATTTATTGCAGGGTAGCTTTATAATTATTTACTCCATTAGCCATTAGTGGTCGACACAAAGTGCACTGGCTCGCAAAATTAGAATCCTTATCTGAATGTTCCAGAAACTTCACTGTATCCTCCGATAGAATGTGTAAATTTAATAGGATAGCTGCCTACCCTGTACAGGAAGTGGTAGTGGAGTATAAGGAGACATTGAGGACATTCCAATATCAGGACATTTCGGGATGTTTAACTGTGGTGGCATTTAACAGAGTTGCAGAGTGTTGAATGCACCCCCACTGGTGTACTCACCCATGAGAAACCAGTTGGGACATTACCTATTGAGAAACCAGTTGGGACATTACCTATTGAGAAACCAGTCAGGATATTACCTATTGAGAAACTAGTCGGGATATTACCTATTGAGAAACCAGTCAGGATATTACCTATTGAGAAACCAGTTGGGACATTACCTATTGAGAAACCAGTCAGGACATTACCTATTGAGAAACTAGTCGGGATATTACCTATTGAGAAACCAGTCAGGATATTACCTATTGAGAAACCAGTCAGGATATTACCTATTGAGAAACCAGTTGGGACATTACCTATTGAGAAACCAGTCAGGACATTACCTATTGAGAAACTAGTCGGGATATTACCTATTGAGAAACCAGTCAGGATATTACCTATTGAGAAACCAGTCAGGACATTACCTATTGAGAAACCAGTCAGGATATTACCTATTGAGAAACCAGTCAGGACATTACCTATTGAGAAACCAGTCAGGACATTACCTATTGAGAAACCAGTCAGGATATTACCTATTGAGAAACTAGTCGGGATATTACCTATTGAGAAACCAGTCAGGATATTACCTATTGAGAAACCAGTCAGGACGTTACCTATTGAGAAACTAGTCAGGACATTACCTATTGAGAAACTAGTCAGGTTATTACCTATTGAGAAACTAGTCGGGATATTACCTATTGAGAAACCAGTCAGGACACTGCCTATTGAGAAACCAGTCAGGACACTGCCCATTGAGAAACTAGTCAGGATATTACCTATTGAGAAACTAGTCGGGATATTACCTATTGAGAAACTAGTCAGGATATTACCTATTGAGAAACCAGTCAGGATATTACCTATTGAGAAACCAGTCAGGACATTACCTATTGAGAAACCAGTCAGGATATTACCTATTGAGAAACCAGTCAGGACATTACCTATTGAGAAACCAGTCAGGACATTACCTATTGAGAAACCAGTCAGGATATTACCTATTGAGAAACTAGTCGGGATATTACCTATTGAGAAACCAGTCAGGATATTACCTATTGAGAAACCAGTCAGGACGTTACCTATTGAGAAACTAGTCAGGACATTACCTATTGAGAAACTAGTCAGGATATTACCTATTGAGAAACTAGTCAGGATATTACCTATTGAGAAACTAGTCAGGATATTACCTATTGAGAAACTAGTCAGGATATTACCTATTGAGAAACCAGTCAGGACATTACCTATTGAGAAACTAGTCAGGTTATTACCTATTGAGAAACTAGTCGGGATATTACCTATTGAGAAACCAGTCAGGACACTGCCTATTGAGAAACCAGTCAGGACACTGCCCATTGAGAAACTAGTCAGGATATTACCTATTGAGAAACTAGTCGGGATATTACCTATTGAGAAACTAGTCAGGATATTACCTATTGAGAAACCAGTCAGGACATTACCTATTGAGAAACTAGTCGGGATATTACCTATTGAGAAACTAGTCAGGATATTACCTATTGAGAAACCAGTCAGGACATTACCTATTGAGAAACTAGTCAGGATATTACCTATTGAGAAACTAGTCGGGATATTACCTATTGAGAAACTAGTCAGGATATTACCTATTGGGAAACTAGTCGGGATATTACCTATTGAGAAACCAGTCAGGATATTACCTATTGAGAAACTAGTCAGGATATTACCTATTGAGAAACCAGTCAGGACATTACCTATTGAGAAACTAGTCAGGATATTACCTATTGAGAAACTAGTCGGGATATTACCTATTGAGAAACCAGTCAGGACACTGCCTATTTAGAAACCAGTCAGGACACTGCCCATTGAGAAACTAGTCAGGATATTACCTATTGAGAAACTAGTCGGGATATTACCTATTGAGAAACTAGTCAGGATATTACCTATTGGGAAACCAGTTAGGACATTGCCCGTTGAGAAACAAGTCAGGAAATTACCTATTGAGAAACTAGTCGGGATATTACCTATTGAGAAACCAGTCAGGACATTCCCTATTGAGAAACTAGTCGGGATATTGCCTATTGAGAAACTTGTCGGGATTATGCCTATTGAGTAGGTAGTTGGGACATTGCCTATTGAGAAGGTAGTTGGGACATTACCTATTGAGAAACCTTTTGAGACATTTCCTATTGAGAAGCTAGTCAGGACATTGCTTACTGAGAAACCAGTCGGTACATTACCTATTGAGAAACGAGTCGGGATATTACCTATTGAGAAACCAGTCAGGATATTACCTATAGAGAAACCAGTCAGGATATTACCTATTGAGAAACCAGTCAGGATATTACCTATTGAGAAACCAGTCAGGATATTACCTACTGAGAAACCAGTTGGGACATTACCTATAGAGAAACCAGTCGGGACATTACCTATAGAGAAACCAGTTGGGGCATTGCCTATAGAGAAACCAGTCGGGACATTGCCTATAGAGAAACCAGTCGGGACATTGCCTATAGAGAAACCAGTCGGGACATTACCTATAGAGAAACCAGTCGGGACATTGCCTATTGAGAAACCAGTCGGGACATTGCCTATAGAGAAACCAGTCGGGACATTGCCTATAGAGAAACCAGTCGGGACATTGCCTATAGAGAAACCAGTCGGGACACTGCCTATAGAGAAACCAGTCGGGACATTGCCTATTGAGAAACCAGTCGGGATATTACCTATCGAGAAACCAGTTGGGACATTACCTATAGAGAAACCAGTCGGGACATTACCTATAGAGAAACCAGTCGGGACATTGCCTATTGAGAAACCAGTCGGGACATTGCCTATTGAGAAACCAGTCAGGACATTACCTATAGAGAAACCAGTCGGGACATTGCCTATTGAGAAACCAGTCGGGACATTGCCTATAGAGAAACCAGTCGGGACATTGCCTATTGAGAAACCAGTCGGGACATTGCCTATAGAGAAACCAGTCGGGACATTGCCTATTGAGAACTAGTCGGGACATTGCCTATTGAGAAACCAGTCGGGACATTGCCTATAGAGAAACCAGTCGGGACATTGCCTATTGAGAAACCAGTCGGGGCGTTGCCTATTGAGAAACCAGTCGGGATATTACCTATCGAGAAACCAGTTGGGATATTAGTTATTGAGAAACCAGTTGGGACATGACCTATTGAGAAACCAGTTGGGACATTACCTATTGAGAAACCAGTCATTCCACTATAGAAAGACCCTTTCAAACCTGTCCCCATTTCAATGCCTGTCTCAAGCATGTCCCATCCCTCAACTCCTATATATTATATTCAAATCCCCAAGCTGACAAGGTACAAATCTGTTGTTCTGTCCCTGAACAGGCAGTTAACCCACTGTTCCTAGGCCGTCATTGAAAATAAGAATTTGTTCTTAACTGACTTGCCTAGTTAAATAAAGTTAAAATAAAAAAAATTACGTTAAAAAAGTATTAAATGAAAAAAGCTTGTAGTCTATTTGATAGTCCTTTCCATATTTGATAGAGCTATATGCCCTAGGTGAATTTACAAATTGGTGATGTGATGCCCATATAATCCTCCAGTCACTTGAAACCCCCATAGGCAAGGTTTCTCAGATGCATTGCAGGTCAGGGCGCCCTTGTATTTTGTTATTTGTTGGGTACTCTGTAGCACTTCAGCCTTCAACAAAGACTAGTCTATAGTGCTTTATGATAGTAGCTGGAGCAGGGTCCTAAAGTGCACCTACAGCATGCACACAACCCCAGGAAAGAGATAGAAGACGGTTCCCTGTTATGACATCCTTTCACGCATGAAGAGAGCAGAACATGTATTCTGTATATTAAAGTAGGCTTTTATTGAGGTAACCAACGACGCATACACTGAGGCTTCAAGAAAGCATAGAAACTGAAAATCTGTCCATGAACTGTCTGTTTCTTTTGGGGTAGGAGTTCAAATGACGTATTTAATCAAAGCACGATCAATTCTAATTCATACAAATGACAAAAATCTTTGTAAGTCTCTCTTTCTCTCCTGGAATTCTGCTCCAAATATGTTACTTTTGGGCTGAATCCACACCATGTTAGAAATGTATGATATTTAACAGCTAGGGTTTAAAACTCATTAGTGTACTTGGTAAGCAGAATAATCACCCCGAGAACTTGACTCTGATGTACAGTAGCGAGACTGAAGCAGGCCTTGGAATTTGCATGGGCCTTTGTAATGTATTGGATGTATTTGCGCAAGGCCACTCTTTACCCTTCAGCAGTGCTTTGAGTCAATCAAAACTTTCATCAAGTCGAGTTTTTGGGGGAAGAGAAAAAGATCGTTTTCAAATTTGACTTGAAACGTTAGCAATTAGCATTCAGGCTACGGCACGCGATTGACTCACTTCCTCCAAGAAGAATGGAACCGCAAACGTTGGAGAGAAGATGGAATTATACAGCAGACTGAGAGCAATGAGTGCATGTCCCACGTCTGAACCCACTGCTGCGGTCTCAACTGACACATGCTCCCATTTTGACTCTGATATCTCATGTTCTACATGGTACAAATCAACTGCTAATCTTCAATATGTGCTAATTCTCGCTGAAAAGTTTGATATAATGGTCGTTTAACATTTCTACTTTGAAGGGTAAATAGCAGGACATTTGGCAGCACTGTAATTTAAACAGATATCACAAGTAGTTATTTATTAACCGATAAGTAAATATAAGCCCTTACGAATGTGCAACAGCCATGGTCACTGTGCCCAGTTGGAATGGATTTGCATCTGCCTCAATAGACACAAAACAGGGGCAGTTCAGACAGTAGGCTGGGGGCTACATGTTGTTGACACAACCCCAAGGCATATCTTTGTAGTGCAATGATTTCACCAAGCACACAAAGAGGTCAATCATCTTGCAGTTGTTTCCTACTTGTCTTGCATCATGTTGACTACAGATGTAGGATCTTCATTTGATTGCCCTGTTGCAGAAGAACTTTCATGCAATACAGTAAATGTAAAAATTGTTGTGTATTTTAGGTTTAAAAAGGCTTTTAAAGTTTGTAATTTCAACTTACAAGTTTTAGAGTTGATTTTCCCTTACGAGTGCGCTGAGAGTCGGGAAGCAAGTTCAGGGAGTGAGTGTTTTAATAAATAAACACAACATAATACAAAACAAGAAACACGAACAATGCACAGACATGACACAGGAACAGAAACAATAACGCCTGGGGAAGGAACCAAAGGGAGTGACATATATAGGGAAGGTAATCAAGGAAGTATGGATTCCAGGTGAGTCTGATGACGCGCAGTTGCGCATAATGATGGTGACAGGCGTGCGCCATAACAAGCAGTCTGGTGACCTAGAGGCCGGAGAGGGAGCACACGTGACATCCATTAATTAGAATCCACATAATAATTCAAATGTCTTGTTCCTGCAGGATTATTTTTCTTCTGTTGCAACCTGGTTACAAATTAGGACCCTACACCTGTAGTTAGGCTAACAATTATTGTTCTTTCATCAAACTTCATTTCAAAGTTTCTATCTCACTTATACCCCACAACAAAGACCCGGCCAGCATGCATTGATACGCTCCACAGGTGTGTTCAGGTATTGAGCTGTTGCTAAGCTACAGATCTAGAAAGAAGTGAGTCATCGGCCCTGGCAACAACATTGCCTAATTCCCTAGAGTCAGGCAAAGGATCAATTCCTTTTCGTCTGCTTGATGTGAGGAGTCAAACCCAGAGCGGTTTTTGTGACTGAAATCTGAGAATGATGTTGGCGGGGCAATTTACCAGTACATCATCCCCGGCACTGCGTCTAGGGAAACAAAACAATTTGTTGCATAGTAGTTCCACCGTGGACATGTTAGATTGAACCTGAACTTTTGTCAGTAGCACCTGAAACTCTCAGATGGATTTGACAATGTGCTTCTCCTATTCTCGTGGGACAAATTCCATTTAAGTAGAATAAAATGTTCTCAAAATTGTTTTACATTTTGTATGGATGATTTGAGTCTGATTATTACATTCCCATTGATAATCATACAACTCAAATGATATTCAGTATTAGGTCATTACTAGCACACAAGCCATTATTTTCACAGTAAGTAAACACACTATTTCTCCTTAACGTTCCCTCTTATCTTTTCCAGGAACAGGGCTACATATGGAGCACACGTGTATCCTGCAACGCAGGTAGTCCTCCACTAGTAAAAGTCAAGGGCAAAATGTTCTTTCAAAGCAGAAAGTCAGCATTGAAGCAGATAGAGGCAATTATCAAAAAGACCCCATGTAGAACCGCCAGCAAACGATGCCTTTGTCAGCAGTTGGCCCTGGCGCTCTAGTTTAGGCTACACAATATTTTTACATCTGATTCCTTATTAAACTAATGACAAAACTTTGTCTATCCTTACCTTGGAGAAAATAAACACCTGTCAAGTATTTATCCCGGCGAGGAGGCATCACATGAAAGAGGTTTGAAGACGTCCTGAAGCGAGGAGAAGAGAAGAAGAGAGAACTATGGAAGAATCAAAGACATGGCGAAGTACAGAAGAACAGTGAGGAGAGAAGAAGTAACTCACACTTTACTTTAAGACAGTTCAAACGGTGGAAGAATGGAGGGAATGAAGGAAGGAAGAAAGGGAAAGTGGTGATATGTATTCATGGTGTCTGATCATCTGCGTTTGACACCAACCGCCTCAGATTGTTCTGTAGTTAGAAACAGATCAAATAAACAATCCTGCAACATTATTTTGTTGAAAGACAATTTGAACCCTGAGATATTAAGCTAATTGATTTCACCCAAATTGGTCATTTAAATGTATAGGATTCATATAATATTCAATAAATATAGTACCCAGCATCCAATTTGGATGAAAACTCTTCTTACCAATGATTAAGACGTGAGGAATGAAATGTAAAAGCCACCCACAGACCCGCCAAACCCCACACCGAGCCCACCCTAATGGCTAGTACACAGTATCAGTTCTCTATGTTTGACAAGTATTAGCTGGGTTTCAAGCTGTGACATATTGTGTATTGTTTATTGTTTATAGTATTTTATTCCCCCACACACAATTTAACATGAGCAAAAGCTATTTGCTTTCTTCCATTTAATACACATGAGACCAGCTAAATGGATAAAAGGGAGTGACAATAGCGAAAACAGGGGCATCTAGTGAGAAAAACCTGGTCATTTCACACTAATTAATGGGGTAAAATTCAAGTGACTTCATTGGCTAATTTCTCTGAACAGGAGAAAAAAACATCACCAAATTCACTTAGAATACATTACATTGTATGAATAAACAATACTCCATTTGTCAGGTTACAGATTCAATTGTGCTTGATGTTTTGAGATGTTCCTACGTATTCCAGCGTACTCCCGCAGGCTCGATCTCACAGGAATATGGCCAGGTCTTAACAAATGACCAATGCTATATAGATGAAACAAAATGGTTATGAATTCAAGGATAGAGAACAAGAGATGTATAGCTGGCTTAGGAGTTCACCTTGCAAATTTGAAGTAGTTTGTGTTAGTCTTAACTGGTGTGTATTATATCCATTCCTTCTGGGAATCAAGACTCCAGCATTTTGTTTATGGACATATGGATTGAATGCAGTGGGACATGGACACAGCTCAACTTTAGGACCCTCCCAATTAATATTTTTGGGGGAGAAAGTTTGTTACATGGGTGAATTATCCCTTATTGAGAGTGGATAATAGTAATATAATCAGCTGAGCATGACCGTTGACAGAGATGAGTAGCCATACTGTAGCCGATCATGACGCAAACTGTCCTGATTGGAGGAGTTCTAGACAGAACTGTCTTGTGCTGTCCTAGTGTAGCAAGAATATCAAGAGGCCAAACAGGTGTTATTGAGCTGCAGGCTTTGTCCACCTACTCAACAACACACGGACACACACGGACACACCGACACACACACACCGACACACACACGCACACACACACACACACGCACACACAAACACTACCCACTCAGTGGTGGACAATGCTTTCCGCTGCAGCATAATTTCTCCCATGTGTGGATACATACATAGTCTGTGATTCACAAAGAACCTTCATGAGGGAGAAAGTAAACAGACACTTCACTATGAAGCAGAAACTCACAATATGTCAACCTAGTGCACTTTTCTTCCTGTTAAACAATATTTGACGTTTTTCTCCAGGGAGAGCGGGCTGCTTTTTAGACACGGTTAATGGCGTCTTTCTCTGGGAGAAGAGGAACACACACACCCTCGTCTCTTTCTGATGTTTAATTCATAGAAATGATTCAGTTAGATTGTTTATGTTGTGTGTGTTTTGGTTGTTTTGTCAGTTGACAGTGTTGACAGTGCTCATTCCTCAAAACATCAATTCACAGGAGGCAGGGAGAAACTAATGTGGCAAAAAAGAAGTAGACCGACTGTCCTTGCAATAACCCAAAGACTGTGCCCTTATTTTATTTATTTATTTTATTTCACCTTTATTTAACCAGGTAGGCCAGTTGAGAACAATTTATCATTTACAACTGCGACCTGGCCAAGATAAAGCAAAGCAGTGCAACACAAACAACAACACAGAGTTACACATGGAATCAACAAACGTACAGTCAATAACACAATAGAAAATCTGTATACAGTGTGTGCAAATGAAGTAAGGAGGCAAGGCAATAAATAGGCCATAGTGGCGAAGTAATTACAATTTAGCAAATTAACACTGGAGTGATAGATGTGCAGATGAGGATGTGCAAGTAGAGATACTGGTGTGCAAAAGAGCAGAAAAACAAAAACAAATATGGGGATGAGGTAGGTCGTTGGTTGGATGGGCTATTTACAGATGTGCTGTGTACAGCTGCAGCGATCGGTAAGCTGCTCTGACAGCTGATGCTTAAAGTTAGTGAGGCTGATGTAAGTCTCCAACTTCAGTGATTTTTATCTAGAGGTTCAGCAATCAATCTGTACCAGCTCAACACATGACTTGTCACGCACTGACCTTAGAGCTTTTTATGTCTCTATTTTGGTTTGGTCAGGGTGTGATTTGGGTGGGCATTCTATGTTCATTTTTCTATGTTTTGTATTTCTTTGTTTTGGCCGGGTGTGGTTCTCAATCAGGGACAGCTGTCTATCGTTGTCTTTGATTGGGAACCATACTTAGGTAGCATTTTCCCACCTGTGTTTTGTGGGTAGTTATTTTCTGTTTTGTGTTTCTGCACCTGACAGAACTGTTCGTTGTCGTTTTGCTCTTTGTTATTTTGTTCAAGTGTTTTTTGAGATTAAATCATGAACACTTACTACGCTGCACTTTGGTCCACTTCTTCATGCAACGATGACCGTTACATGACTACTGACTTTGACTTTAGAGGATGTATTTGGGATTGTTATATAACAAAGAAGGTCACTTTAAGTCTGACTAAAAACACAAAGGTTAAATTATCTGGATTTGTGTGGGAGTGATAGTGAGGAGACAAGTTGAGTTACCTCCACTTCAGTTGCGTGCTGTATGAAATCAGGAGAGATGAATGTACTGTAGAAAGTTCTTCTGCATGACATGTTACCATACCAGTAACAAGCCACTGGGAAAGAGGTAAACATACCAGATGAAGGCTACCTACTGCCGGTGTGCTCTTGAGCAAGGCACTTTAGCCCTGATTGTTCCAACAGCTAAAAAATATTATAATAACAACAGTAATAATAATGCAATTGGCCTAATAAAGGTAGAATTACATTGTGTAGTATTGTGTGGTGTTGTGTAGTATTGCATTGTATTGCGTGGTATTGTATAGTATTGTGTGGTATTGAATTGAAATGGGGCTCCCGAGTGGTGCAGCGGTCTATGGCACTGCATCTCAGTGCTAGAGGTGTCACTACAGACCCTGGTTTGGTTCCAGGCTGTATCACAACCGGCCGTGATTGGGAGTCCCATAGGACGGCGCACAATTGGCCCAGCGTCGTCCGGGTTAGGGTTTGGCCGGGGTAGGCTGTCATATTAAATAGTAATTTGTTCTTAAATGACTTGCCTAGCTAAATAAATGTTTATTAAAAATGAAATGAAATGGTACTGCTGACTTGTGTTAGTTAGTCACTCAAGCTGCCCTGAATCCTGTATTGTTTCTCAAGGTTCAGAGGGAAACTTATCTTGAAGACAATTTTATCATGTAAGGAAATTAAGATGGCTCATGTTCCATTTCTCCTGAAGTACAGTATGTTATTATACAGTATATGTATGTTACATTATAAACTGGGTTGTTCGAGCCCTGAATGCTGATTGGCTGACAACCGTGGTATATCAGACCGTATGTCACGATCGTCATAATAACTGGACCAAAGCGCAGCGTGATCTGGGTTCCACATCTTTTATTACTATGTGAAACTCAAAGCAAAACAAAACAATAAACGAACAAACGAAACGTGAAGAAAATGCAGTGCTAACAGGCACAACACAAAAACAAGATCCCACAAAGCACAAAGGGGATATGGCTGCCTAAATATGATCCCCAATCAGAGACAACGATAAACAGCTGCCTCTGATTGGGAACCATACCAGGCCAACATAGAAATATAATTTCCTAGATGACCCACCCTAGTCACACCCCGACCTAACCAACATAGAGAATAAAAAGCTCTCTATGGTCAGGGCGTGACACCGTATACCACGGGAATGACAAAACATGTATTTTACTGCTCTAATTACGTTAGTAACCAGTTTATAATAGCAATAAAGCACCTCAGGGTTGTGGTATATGGCCAATATACCATGGCTAACTGCTGTATCCAGGCACTCTGCGTTGCGTGGTGCTTAAGAACAGCCCTTTACCGTGGTATATTGGCCATATATTGGCCCTGACTTATTGCTTAAATGTAGGATAGGAGGATTCATAGGATATCAAGGTAAAGGCTGATCACTTTACAAATATACAACACAAGAGACACTTTGCAGTTTCCTGGACACAGATTAAGACTCATCCAAGAGATTATCTGATCTTGCTCTTTAGTACAGGACTAGGCCTAATCTGTGTCCGGGAAACTGACCAAAATATGCACGATTAGAAACACAATTGTGTCAGATTTTTAATCTAAGCCACCCTACTACACAGTTGACCGAAACCACTGGCTACATACAGTTTGATAATCAATAGGACAGGGGCTGCTACTGCCTTGCCCTGACTGTAATGGCTTTGTTTGTGTCAGCACACCGGGAGATGACAGGCCAGGCATTTTCCTTTGGTGTAATTATCAGCCTTACTGTACTTTATGCCCTGCATTAACATGGACATGAATATAATGAATATTTAATGGAAGGAGAAAAGGCTGCAGATGAGGTGAGTTCTACTGCTGTTTGTGGAGAGGAGGATGGTGGAGAGAATGTGAGAAAGCAGATGAGGTGAGTTCTACTGCTGTTTGTGGAGAGGAGGATGGTGGAGAGAATGTGAGAAAGCAGATGAGGTGAGTTCTACTGCTGTTTGTGGAGAGGAGGATGGTGGAGAGAATGTGAGAAAGCAGATGAGGTGAGTTCTACTGCTGTTTGTGGAGAGGAAAATGCTGGAGAGAATGTGAGAAAGTCACGCCCTCTTTGTGACACAACCCTCTGACCGTCACACACACACCACAGGAGCTTGGTGGCACTTCAATTGGGGAGGACGGGCTCGTGGTAAGGGCCGGAGAGGAATGAGTGGAATGGTATCAAATAAATCAAACACATGGTTTCCATGTATTTAATGCCATTCCATTCGCGGCGTTCCGGCCATTATTATGAGCTTTTACTTCGATCTCCCATAGCTGTTTATTCATTTTAATTAGTGTGTCGAGATACTGTGTGTGCCCGAGGCAAGGCACGCTCAGATATATCAAACTATTAATCAAACTCAAGAACTGTATCACAAACTGTACACTCTAAGAAAAAAAGGTGCTACGTATCTAGAACCTTAAACGGTTCTTCGGCTGTCCACGTAGAACCCTTTGAAGAACCCTTTTGGGTTCAGCGTGGAACCCTTTCCACAGAGAACCAAAAACAGTTATACCTGTAACCAAAAATGGTTCTCCTATGGGAACAGCCGAAAAACCCTTTTGGACCCTTTTTCTCTAGTGTAAAAAAAAAAGACTGGGTTTCCTTTTCACATTGTGACAGAGCAGTGCTTATCTGGAAAGGTAAAGGGTTGCGTTATTGTCGCGGTCAACTAGATGTCCAGGTCCAGTCCAGTCCAGGTCCTCCCTGCCTGCCTCCCACCCCCCCATCTCTCCCTCCCTCCCCCTCCCTGGCTGTCCCCCTGTCATGTGTGACTAAGACATAAATCAGAATGGTGGACCTTCAACTCTACACACCTTCCTACGTGTGCCACCTCAGGCTGAAAGGAGCGGATGAATCATGAGCACCATAACACCATCACACATCATCTCCACACCCTGGAAATGACACTCCTCTCTCTCTAGAGACATTTAAGGTGACAACTGATGGAGGTACTATACCGTAGCCTAGGTGGACCTGCCATATAAAGTGTCCTTGTACTGAAAACTAATTTGCCCAGCAGAACCATATGCCTTGTCCCTATACTATGACTATGGCTGCAGTATCGGAGAGATAACCTGGTTAAACCAGACTCAACGTTGCGCTCACTAGTGAGAACAGCATTCAGTCTGGTTTAACCAGGCTACCGGAAAGAGCGCGAGAGAGACAATGGAGAGCAAGAAAAAACAATTATACAAATATTTTGGGAGCTGGTGAAGTGCGGCAGCTGGAATTAGGGCGCTAATGTAGCGTTGCCCATAAATGGGAGATTGCATTGAGGACAGTGGGCTGGGCTCTGCCGGCGGCGCCACCATAAGGACTCATTTCCCAGTCTTTATAGCACAGGCACCTTGTTTAATAAGCACGGATTACAGGGCATAAAGGGCAATGGAGTAGGGAGAGCTATGCTCGGGGAGGGGGAGGGAGAGGGAGAGGGAGAGGGAGAGGGAGAGGGAGAAGCGGAGATGCAGAGGCGGAGAGGCAGAGGCGGAGAGGCAGAGGCAGAGGCAGAGGCAGAGGCGGAGAGGCAGAGGCAGAGGCAGAGGCGGAGAGGCAGAGGCGGAGGCGGAGGCGGAGAGGCAGAGGCGGAGAGGCAGAGGCGGAGAGGCAGAGGCGGAGAGGCAGAGGCGGAGAGGCAGAGGCGGAGAGGCAGAGGCGCAGGCAGAGGCAGAGGGAGAGGGAGAGGGAGAGGGAGAGGGAGAGGGAGGAGAGGTGGAGAAGGAGATGGAGGAGAAAATGAAGGAGAGCCACATACATACAGGCCGAGGAGAGAGGGAGGGGAAATGAGGGCGAGAGGAGGGAACGGTGGAGAAGGGGGACAGGGAGATGAAGAGAGAGAGGGGAGATGGTGAGGGAAAGAGGAAAGATTGTGAGGAAGAGCTATGGGAGAGAGTAGAAGAGAGGGAAGGGAGATGGTGAGGGAGAGAGGAGGGGGGGGTGAAAGGGGGAGGAAGAATTAAGAGAGCAGTCAAGACAGATGCTCAGAAAAGTGATAGGGCAGAGAGTAGCTTGGTGAGAAGAAAGTAGAGAGGATAGTGGAGTGACAGGGGAGAAGGCTAAAGGAAGACGAGCAACAGGAAAGAGGGAGACGAGTGAGGGAGGGGAGAAGATAGGAGAAGCAGAAGGAAGTGTAGGTCCAAGGTTGGATAAAAGGGAACATCAGAAGGCTGTCATGATGGGATTTAGTGGAGTTAGTAAGCTTGTAGTTGCTTTGTCTTCAACCCCAGCTTCTGACAGAGACAGGAAGGCCTATCGACGGAGACTGAGTGTGCGCTGTCCTTTTTCCCTCGACCCGGCCTCGAATCTAGCAGTCAGCGATTCTGAGTTAGCGGAGGAGTTTGATGTTGACATTGTTCTCTTCCTGGTGCATATCACTGTGAACTCAGGGCTTTGATAGGCTGGTTCCTCAGAAGGGCACTCAGGGACAGGTTAAGCGAATCAGAGAGGCCGTGCCCTCACAGCTGACCCTGCCAGCTCACTGTGGGGGAATTGGAGAGGCATGTCTGCATCCCAAATGTGCCCTGGTCAAAAGTACTGCACTATGTAGGGAATAGGGTGCCATGTTTTATGCACAATATAGAAACCTAAACTACTTTCAGACAGTTTTTAGCTTGCTGATCTTATAGCATCTCAATATCACCCCAGAATATACTGAAGTACTCTATATACATATATGCACCTTAAGTGTCTGTATCTCTTGCAGGTAAAACATTTAAATAAACGTTATTGAAAGAAGTTCAGTTGTTGTAATGAACTTTTTTCAGCATTTCAGTTTTTGTTCTAATATTTTGTTTTAATTGAATCTACAGTATATTACCTAAAGAAGTATTTTATACCAGCACAGAAAGCAGATTAGAGTTGTGTAGCTTGAATTGAGAGAAGCTCATTGATTTTTCCATTGGAAATCAGGATTTGTTTCTGTGGTCTTCAAGGATATCTCTAGACCTTTCTACAGACATGCAATTTATCCTTTGAACAATTTAAAGAGGAAGGTAAAAAAAAAAATATATATACTGTATATAGTATGTGTATGTGAGAGTGCCTGATGGGCGTTTGTGCAGGGATATTTCACATTCTCTAAAGCTCTATCCTAAAATGATGATGCCCATCTATAGCCGAGCTCTATAACTCAACCAGCAGGCAGAGTGCCAATTAGTTCACATCAAAGGACATTCATTTCATCACCAGTGAAGAGGGAAATAAGAAATGAGAGAGCTTTATCTGGCAATAACCCAGATTGGCCTCATAGCTCAGTGTTAACCCATCATAGCTCAGTGTTAACCCGTCGTGGCTCAGTGTTAACCCATCATAGCTCAGTGTTAACCTATCATGGCTCAGTGTTAACCCCTTATGGCTCAGTGTTAAGTCTCTGAGGTTAGGCCTACTGCAAGAGAAATTGCAACCTATTTTAAGAGATTGAGCTCCTACATTAAAATCCTCAGTAAGTACTGTGAGCATTATACATCACCCACACACTCTGTTTGAACAGGTGAAAACAATTTGAAACGCGGCCAAATTCATCACGTTTCATAACGTTTCAATCATGTCATCAAAAATATACATACTGTACCTGCATTTTATTGAATACTTTCAATGTTGACATGTTTTATTACGTTAGTGTTAATAAGAGATTTGACCAACATCTGGCCACACACACACACACACACACACACACACACACACACACACACACACACACACACACACACACACACACACACACACACACACACACACACACACACACACACACACACACACACACACACACACATATACACACACACACACACACACACACAGTGGGAAAATCACATGTCCTCCAACCCCAGCATCACATCACTAATCCCTGAGAGACACACAGAGAGCTGCTTCCCCGTATTTCTCAACTACCTAACATCAACTTTCAGGAGATTTAGAGGACAACCTTCACATCTCTGATCTACAAGACTGATACAGAAGTGGCATTTACTTAAAAATTGACAGAATAAACTCAAAACTCTAGCATGTTTATGAGAATTAAGAGATTAAAAAAATATATATTACAGGAGACCTTCAGAGCATCTTCTGTCCTACAGTAACAAGACTCCATGGCAACGACCTGCCTCTGCAAACATTAGCATAATATTACAAGAAGAAACTTTTTGGTTTACATACAAACCCTCTCACAGGCATTGTAATTCGAATCAGAAAAGATGGGTTATAGACTGATAATGTTGAAATGATAAGCCAGTTAGGGTTACTGACTTACCGGTATTGTCTTATTCCTTTTAGCTCCTAGTGGAACAAAGGACCCCACTTATTGGTAAGATTCAGTGTATATACATTGAATGTGACCAATACAGCAAAAAATAATCATCATCATGATTATCATAACATTCATGTTGTTCACTAGCCTCGAAAGCCAAACTGAATCATGCTACGTTTCAATTCAGTTTACTTCGCTGACTGCGTTTCAATGTCGAGGCTTGCTTTTCACCCCCTTCCCTTGAAATCGGTTCCAGAGATCATTATTCGCAATATATGTCCAGGAAATCTGCCACAATGCTATCTCTCCTTCCTGACTCACCCTCATCATGAGTCACATCCTTTGATCCGTTCTCCCTCCGCATCACAGCGTTATTTAGAGGCTGCCTACATACAGTGAGAAAGACACTAATTAAATGATCACACACGAAGGAGATTCATCACCCTGCAGAAGTTTGTATCATCACCTTCAACTCTCAAAGCAAAGATTAGTCATAGAGTTCATCCCACTGATAGAATTATTTGGTGGATGTTATGAACACTGTATTGGGCTGTGAGTCAAGCACACTGAGTCTAATTCAAGGTGAATCTGGATTGATTTATTTCCTGTTTGGCAATGTTCTCTTTCTTAACTTTGAACAGAGGTCCGGCGGCTAGTAGAACTAATAATTTACCTCACCATAGATATTGTCTGAAGTAAATGGATATCACTGTTCGGTAGTTTCAGATTCTAACTGTATAACGGAAGACAACCCTGATAACCATTAACCAATACAGGCAACATAAGAGATTTACTCAAAACAGAATAAAGCCAATCTAAAATTCTTCAATGAAAAGCTGAAATGGTGCCCAAAATGTCAACATTCAGCGTCTGGCCCAGAACCACATTTCAAAATGTTAAGCAGTAAAGGGAAAACATCAGGAACAGCCTTTCTGCTTCCAGCTAAATTGACAGGGTCATCCAGCCTTGTCTCTTTGCATCTGGGACATAAAATGATGAGGTTCATTTTTTAGAAATTCAACTGCTGAAGGGAAGGACAAACTGGCATTAACCTGTGCCCCACAATGCACTGCTGCCTCCCAGCATGTCTTTCATCTCTGGCCGGCACACTGAGCAGCCAGCTACAGTATCCGACCTGCAGTTGGGGACTAAATGAAGGTTAGATGTGGTTAACACATGGTTTCAGATAAATCACTTTGCTGTCTAATGACTTGAAAACATAACGTTTCAGATTCAGAAAACGTTGATGTCCTCAGAGAGGCAGTTCATTTAGCAGCAGTCATAAAACATACTAACAAAATTACATATAAAAAATATAAAAAATAAAAAGCAAATAGCAAATAGCAAAAGATGTTTACAAGCAAGTCGTTGGGGTAAGTCGGCTGTGTAAGAAGGCTGTGTTAAGAAGGCTGTGTTAAGTAGGCTGTGTTAAGTAGGCTGTGTTAAGTAGGCTGTGTTAAGTAGGCTGTGTTAAGTAGGCTGTGTTAAGTAGGCTGTGTTAAGTAGGCTGTGTAAGTAGACTGTGTAAGTAGGCTGTGTAAGTAGGCTGTGTAAGTAGGCTGGTTAAGTAGGCTGTGTAAGTAGGCTGGTTAAGTGCACTTTTATAATAAAATGTCAAAGTGGGCTACATGATAAAGTGAAAGTGCTCAATTTCAATTAGTCCAACATTTAGTTAAGTTGCAGAATTGCATTCTGAATTTCCCTTAGATAGTCTGTACCTGCAACCAGAGGGGATGAGCTGGAATTCGAGGTGGACTGGGTGGGAAGGGTCAACCACTATTTTATTCACCTTTTGGAGGGCTCTGACCAGGTAGGGAGATGACAGTTCTTGTTGTTGCTGCCCAATGATTCTTCCGCAAGTCCTGAATATCTTGCCCAACCTATTTTTCTGTGCAACCTTAAATATTCCCAAACCAGCAGGTCAGGCAGTAGGAGAACAATGATGGTTAGGTCAACATGAAAAAAGTGCATCTCCCGAAGGAAATACAGGCCTTGTTGGCCTTTCTTAGAAATAGCGTCAGTACATTGATTCCATGACATCTTGTTGTCAATGACTAGCCCAAGGTATTTGTACTCCTACACTATTTGATGGACTCACCTTTTACCGGTGATGGTGGCTGCAAGGTAGTGTTCCTTCAGATGTCTGTCACCATATCCTTTATTTTAGAAGTGTTTACTTTTAGATGGGACGACTCACACCACACAGTAAAATCATTCAGAGACGGTCCGTGATTGGTCTCATCCCCTTCGAGGTGACTGACCAAAGTGTCGTCAGCATATTTGATCAGGTGGCACCCTGGGAACTGGCTTCGGCAGCTGCCTGTATAGTACCGGTGAAAGAGCACTGCCCTGTGGGGTTCCAACTGAAGTAGAGCGCACCGCCGAGAGCGTGTTACCTGCTGAGACCTATCAGTTAGGAAGTTGGTGATCCATGTGATAAGCATCAGGTCGGAAGTCTCTTCTCAGTCTGTCTGCGAGGACAAACACATTGATTGTGTTAAATGTTGAGGAGAAATCAACGAACATGATGCGCACATGGGTTTTGCAGTCCTGCATGTCCTGTACACCAGATTTCAGAGCGAGAGGATGGTATCATCTGTTCCTCTCTCCGACCGGTATGCAAATTGTGGGGGTCAAGGAGGTGTTTGTTGGTATTGATGATGTATGCTTTGATGATCTTTTCAAGAGATGTAATCAAGAGAGAGGTAAGTGTGACTGGACTGTAGTCATTTGATGCGGATGGTTGAAAGGTTTTTGGGATTTGGGACAGGTGGAACAATTGATGTACAGATAAAGCTGTACATGTAGCCTTGTGGAAAGCACTGGTAGCCCATCAGTATAATCTGTCACGGTTACAAATTCATTGTAAATGATCCTATATTATCCTATATCACGTTTCATTAAGCACTTTCGATGGAGCTGATAAACGCTTGTTCATTTCATTTGTTCAAAGAGTTAGATTTTTTTTTAAGGAGTATAATCTCGCTGGTGGATCGGATGGCCTCGCCATTGTGGCGATTACGGTGATATAAGCACAGTGATTTCAGATAGGGAGATAGCTAGGATAGAGACGGGGAACGAGGTGAGGCTGGAGACAAGTAGGCCCTGTTTCATCCTCCCGGAGAAGATTGAGCATTAGTTCCTCCAGTGAGTCTCAACGAGAGACGGAGAGAGGAGTTATCAGCCCCCCTGATCAGACTATCAGCTGCAGCATCCACACATACAGGGGTAGTAGCAAACTAAGAATAGACTGCAGAGAGATTCAGTTGTTATCATCAACCATGATAAATGAATAATCTTGTATTTAAAAACAGCAAGAAATATGACACTGGTTCACAGAGCTGGAAGGCAGTTAAGACAATGTATGTTTCATTTTTTTTACAAAGCGTGGGATTTGTAGGAACATGAACTCTATGGCTGCTGTGCATTGTATGCAGGGTAGAGATGCAATCTACTTAGATAAAATGTCCCTAGCCATAAAATGTTCCTAGCTATTTGGGATAAGTGGGTCATTGCTAGTCAGTTTGTGGCTATGTAAAAGCAGATATTGAATTGTTATGCATAGTACTTAAGGAATGTGCACGCCTATCAAGTACAGCTTGAAAAATGCTCCACTTTTACCCAAATTCACTTTTTCAAAACAGCGGAAACATAAAGGTGTCCGTCTACAGTATACACGTGCTGAATGTGGCTTCAAACTACTATACTATACATGCGACCTTAATGTCAGCTCTCGTGATTTAGTTCTGTTTAACTTCAAAGCTAAAAGGGTAAGGTGTGTGTGTGTGTGTGTGTGTGTGTGTGTGTGTGTGTGTGTGTGTGTGTGTGTGTGTGTGTGTGTGTGTGTGTGTGTGTGTGTGTGTGTGTGTGTGTGTGTGTGTGTGTGTGTGTGTGTGTGTGAGATAGACACTCCCACTATAGGAGCAAATCTACACAAAAAGAAGGAGAGAAAGCAACAGAACCTGTTGATCGAACTTCCATTAGAGAACCTTCTCCAGTAAGTCTAGGGAGAGCGTCTACAAAGACAGAACAGAACCTGTTCATCGAACTTCCATTATAGAACCTTCTCCAGTAAGTCTAGGGAGAGCGTCTACAAAGACAGAACAGAACCTGTTCATCGAACTTCCATTAGAGAACCTTCTCCAGTAAGTCTAGGGAGAGCGTCTACAAAGACAGAACAGAACCTGTTGATCGAACTTCCATTAGAGAACCTTCTCCAGTAAGTCTAGGGAGAGCGTCTACAAAGACAGAACAGAACCTGTTGATCGAACTTCCATTAGAGAACCTTCTCCAGTAAGTCTAGGGAGAGCGTCTACAAAGACAGAACAGAACCTGTTGATCGAACTTCCATTAGAGAACCTTCTACAGTAAGTCTAGGGAGAGCGTCTACAAAGGCAGTTAGTAGGAAAAGTAACTAGCTGAACGAGTCATGCACTTATTCTGTGTAAAGTCTACTGCAGCGAGAGAGAGGCCAGGTCTGAATTTCATCCATTCTTTGAAGAGCTCATCAAAAACACTGTTTAAGCTTCTGACTCACAGTAGTACCTGAGGATAGGCCGAAGGCCCTCTGCCTCTGTGTTCTATGTGTCTCCCATGTGGTACAGAGTTTTGAAGTGTTGCAGACTCGGTGTCTGTTTAGGACATTCTCCGTGTCAGCAGGACTTGTGTCAGTCTCAACAGGACGTCCTGTCATCAGAGTATAATTTTCCACAGCGTTAAGTCTGGTTTAGCCAGGCTAACAACATGAAGCCCCAACAGTCTGAGGGTCTTTGCTATGCTCAAATGCCCCTGTTTGGTTTACTGTTATGGAGGCAATTCATTCCTAGTTGTTTAAGCCGGGGGACGTTCCTATTGCGTGCCATGATTGGCCCTTAGGTTGATGGCCAACCTGTTTCAGTCCGTTTTCTTCCATTTGGTGCCTAATGAACACAATGCTCTTCTCACAGGCTCTCAGAGATGTGGGTGGCTCAGTCTCACATAATCATGTGAATTATTTAATCTAAGTTATGAAACACAACACCGAACAGCCCATTGTTTCAGAGGATCGTGACTGAAAGTAAGACTCCCTTTTTTCAAAGATGCTGTGAGTAACTTGGTGCTGCCACAGCAGTTGCTATGGAGAGGGTGCACTTTCTGTGTGTTGTATTGTGTGTCTGTGTGTGTGTGTTCACAAAGAGCTGGGGAGGAAGTCACACGGGAAGAGGTATGGGGTTTTTGGGCTGTTATGCTCCTTTTGCTCATTAGGAGAGGTAATCTTGGCACGCACACACACGCACGAGCAAACATGCGCATTAACACACAGACACACACACGCCTACTTATTGAATACGTGCTGGCAGGCAGGCACACACACACACACACACACACACACACACACACACACACACACACACACACACACACACACACACACACACACACACACACACTTCAACCACACATGTACCACTCTAAAACACACATCAATCTCAATATGGATTTTCAGAACTACTGGCTGAAAAGTATACAGGAATAATGGAAAATCCCTTTAATGTGGTCTATTGTATTTTATAGTCAAACTTAAACGTGTACACTGTCAGCATCTGTAATGACTATTGCATACAGTGCCTTCAGAAAGTATTCACACTCCTTGACTTTTTCAACATTTTGTTGTGTTACAGCCTGAATTAAACATTTATTAAATTGAGATGTTGTGTCACTGGTCTAGACACAAAACCCCATAATGTCAAAGTGGAATTATGTTTTAGGATTTTTTAAACAAATTAATAAAAAATGAAAAGCTGAAATGTCTTGCGTCAATAATTATTCAACCCATTTATTATGGCAAGGCTAAATAAGTTCAGGAGTAAAAATGTACTCAACAAGTCACATAAGTTACATGGACTTAAACATGATTTTTGAATAACTACCTCATCTCTGTACCCCACACATTCTATTGTCTGTAAGGTCCCTCAGTCGAGCAGTGAATTTCATACACAGATTCAACCAAAAAAAACAGTGAGGTTTTCCAGTGCCTTGCAAAGAAGGGCATAAAAATAAAAAAATCTGACACTGAATATCCGTTTGAGCATGGTGAAGTTTTTAATTACACTTTGGATGGTGTATTAATACACCCAGTGAATACAACGATACAGGCGTCCTTCCTAACTCAGTTGCTGAAAAGGAAGGAAACCGCTCAGGGATTTCACGATGAGGCCAGTGGTGACTTTAAAAGAGTTACAGAGTTTAATGGCAGTGATAGGATAAAGTGGAGGATGGATCAACATTGTAGGGACTCCACAATACTAACCTACATGACAGCGTAAAAAGAAGGAATCCTGTACAGAACAAAAATAACAATAAAACATGTAAAAATCCTGTTTGCAATAAGAGGTAAAACTGCAATACATTGTCAAAGAAATGAACTTTATGTCCTGAATACAAAGCGTTATGTTTGGGGAACATCCAACACAACACATCACTGAGTACCACTCTTCATATTTTAAAGCATGGTGGTGGCTGCATCATGTTATGGGTATGCTTGTCATCAGCAAGGACTAGGGAGTTTCTTAGGATACAAATAAATGGAATAGAGCTAAGCACAGGCAAAATCCTAGAGGAAAATCTGGTTAAGTCTGCTTTCCAACAGACACTGGGAGACAAATTCACCTTTCAGCAGGATAATAATCTAAAACACAAGGTCAAATATACACTGGAGTTGCTTACCAAGACGACATTGAATGTTCCTGAGTGGCCTAGTTGACAGAGCTTGAAGAATTAAAAAAATTATAATGTGCAAATGTTGTACGATCCAGGTGTGCAAAGCTCTCAGAGACTTACCCAGAAAGACTCACAGCTGTAATCACTGCCAAAGATGATGTATTGACTCAGGGGTGTAAATACTTATGTAAATGAGATATCTATTTATTTAATTTTCATTAAATGTGCAAAAATGTCGAAAAACATATTTTCACTTTGTCAGTATTGGTTATTGTGTGTAGATGGGTAAGAGAAAAAAATATTTAATCGATTTGAAACTCAGGCTGTAACACAACAAAATGTGCAATAGGTCAAGAGATACGAATACTGTCTGAAGGCACTGTATGACCCCAACGTGATCAGTTCTTTCAGTTTGTCGTCTATGACATTTCAGATTTACATATGATCATTTTCACAAAGGAGTTTGGATGTAGTGAACTCTTTTTTAAAGTAACTTTAGTGTAGTAAACTATATTTTTCTTAAGGTAGCTTTAGTGTAGCTTCACTTCTTCCAGTGTGAAGTCATTGGTGGAGTAGCTTCCCCAACAGTAACAAAGAGTTTTTTTTTTTACAGTGTACGTTTTCTGAAAAAGAATTGCTGTCGCTACCATGCTTTCAAACCAAGGTGATTGAACAGAGGAGCACACTGAAGATGAAAAGATATTCAGCAATAAAATATAGATTTGTTGAAACAAACGTCCACTGTCCCTACCAAGAGTTGCAGAATATCTTTGAACCTATAATGATTCTTCCAGGGCAAAAAGCCCCCTTACAGTAAAACCATGTGTCATTCCTTTCTGCTGATGTCTAACAATGGAAGATAAGGAAATCATCAACACCCCCCTGGTGTGATGCCATATTGATGATGAATATCTGCAAACACTTACAAGCTGTCTCCTTTTTCCTTTGTGTGTGTGTGTGTGTATGTGTGTTTGTGTGTGTGTGTGTGTGTGTGTGTGTGTGTGTGTGTGTGTTTGTGTGTGTGTGTGTGAGTGTCTGCGTGCGTGCGTGCGTGTGTGTGCATGAGTGTGTGCATACGCGTGTCTTCCAAAAGAGGAAGAAGAGAGGTCATCAACTTGGTTAATCCTCGCGGAAACTATTAGTATTCGGCCTTGTTCAGCACAAAATGGCTGATCAATGTGCATCAAAATGTGCTGCTTAGCTGAACTCCTCGTCCGTGGCAGGGCTTCCTTCACACAGGGAAGAAGAGTGAGACAGATGAGGACACAGTCTGAGTCAGCGATTACCCACGTTACCCTGGGACAGGAGAGGAGGGAAGAGGCTGGCCCTCACAGCTCACTGGACCGTACCCTGGCTGCGTCCCAAATAACACCCTGTTTAGTGCACTACTTTTGACCAGGGCCCATATGGACGCAAACCCCTCCCTGTCCCACCTGAAAGCATCTGTCACATTGATATGGATGAGACTACTGGTCATGGATCTATCACATGTTGATATGGATGAGACTACTGGTCATGGATCTATCACATGTTGATATGGATGAGACTACTGGTCATGGATCTATCACATGTTGATATGGATGAGACTACGGGTCATGGATCTGTCACATGTTGATATGGATGAGACTACTGGTCATGGATCTGTCACATGTTGATATGGATGATACTACTGGTCATGGATGATGAGTACATCTTATTTAGTACTTCATTTGGCCATTTTGTTGGGTTATTGTCATGTCTACTCCCACTCCCCCACTCCGGCGCTTGAAGTTGCTGGTCTACTAACCACCAGTCCGGGCAACCATCATTAGGCACACCTACTCCCCATTGTTACACACACCTGGACCTCATCACCTTGATTACTCTCCCTTTATTTAACCCTCAGTAGCCTAATTCATCAGGCAGTATTGGTTTTGTTCAGCTTCAGTATGCTTCTCTTGTTTTGTTTATTTGCCTTTTCCTGTCATTAAAACGTACCTTCTGCACCTGCTTCCTGACTCCCAGCGTATACGTTACAGTTATACATTTATGCTGAAGTTTTCATTTTGTGGTGGTTATTATATAGTTAAACATCAACCACTTTTTGGTCTCTTGGAGATGAATTGAAACAAGCATTAAGGGTAGTAATGCTGGCTTCTGAAGTGCTTAAACAAAGACAGATACAAAGAAAAAGACTGAGCAAAAACATTGGCCTAAAGCAACCCTGAGCTTGGAAATCATTTCAGCCCAAAGCAACCCTGAGCTAGGAAATCATTTCAGCCCAAAGCAACCCTGAGCTAGGAAATCATTTCAGCCCAAAGCAACCCTGAGCTAGGAAATCATTTCAGCCCATAAAGCAACCCTGGGCTAGGAAATCATTTCAGCCCAAAGCAACCCTGAGCTAAGAAATCATTTCAGCCCAAAG
Source organism: Salvelinus alpinus (assembly GCF_045679555.1). Lineage (NCBI taxonomy): Eukaryota > Metazoa > Chordata > Actinopteri > Salmoniformes > Salmonidae > Salvelinus > Salvelinus alpinus. Next base: position 29,283,628 of record NC_092086.1, read on the forward strand.
CAACCCTGAGCTAGGAAATCATTTCAGCTCAACTTGGGGTGTGAAGAAGACTTCACAAGATCCCTTATTGCATGTGACTTCTATGGCATGTTGGATTACAGCAACAAATGGTGAGATGTGTGAATGCTACAGTATCAGCAAACATGAAGGCTGAGAACGACAGATAAAGAGAGCATGGAGTTTATAGGACTTAAAAGAAAGGGGGAGAAGTGGAGTAAAGGGGGAGAAGTGGAGTACAGGGGGAGAAGTGGAGTAAAGGGGGAGAAGTGGAGTAAAGGGGGAGAAGTAGAGTAAAGGGGGAGAAGTGGAGTAAAGGGGGAGAAGTGGAGTAAAGGGGGAGAAGTGGAGTAAAGGGGGAGAAGTAGCGTAAAGGGGGAGAAGTGGAGTAAAGGGGGAGAAGTAGAGTAAAGTGGGAGAAGTGGAGTAAAGGGGGAGAAGTGGAGTAAAGGGGGAGAAGTGGAGTAAAGGGGGAGAAGTAGAGTAAAGGGGGAGAAGTGGAGTAAAGTGGGAGAAGTAGAGTAAAGGGGGAGAAGTGGAGTAAAGGGGGAGAAGTAGAGTAAAGGGGGAGAAGTGGAGTAAAGGGGGAGAAGTGGAGTAAAGGGGGGAAGGGAGATTTTTTCTTTACCACTTCATTATTATGTATATTGGGAAATACATTCAGTATTTCAAGATGTAAGGAGCTACTGGGATCAGTATTGTGCCTGGAGACCTGGAGAGAGCTCACATCTTGTGCGTCGTGTCGGAAGCCGGAGGTGCCTGAAACGAGTTTTAAAAGACAAAGGTATTTTTTATATTCTGTTGCTAAATATAAAATATAGATATATAGACACATAGATATACTGTCACGAATCCCGCTTCCTGAGTCTGTGTTTGCCTGTGTTTCTGTCCTGGAGTGTGTTTCCGGTGTCCTGGAACGCACCCTGTCTGGTTGCCGGGCGAATTAGCTTGTTGGGAGATCGATGTTCACCCGCACCTGTATCCCATCAGTAATCTGCACACCTGTCCTGATCATCACCTCTCCCCTTCAAAGGCTCTGACCTGACATCCATTCCCTGCCGGATCGTTAGCCAAGAACAGTATGTTGTGCCCACGAACCAGCCTCCAGTTTATAGAGTTTGTTTTGTTTTGTTTTATTGTTTTGTACGTCTTGCTTGACTTTAACTTACCGCCGTTTGTTTTGTTTACAGCCATTCACCCGGAACCCATACCCCATCCCTGTCTGCTCGTCGCCAGTGTGTTGTTATCCATTGGATCTGCCTATCCACTCCCATCAACCCACCTCCGCTGTCCGCTCCTCCACCCGGAACTATCTACCTCCACGTTCTCATTGATGAATAAATACTCACCATCTTTTTACTCACCTTGTCCTGGTCTGCTTCTGGGTCCAATTCTGGTAAACCCTGACAGAACGATCCGGCCAGTGATGAACCCAGCGGACCTGGACTCCGTTTGCCATGCAATTACCCAGCAGGAGAAGATGTTGGGACAACACAACACGGCGCTACAAGAGATAGCGGGTTCAATCCGGAACTTATCGGATAGATTAACGAGTATCCAGGATCAGCTCAGGTTGCCGGCGGATCATCCACCACCTGTTTCACCCATATCACCTGCCAATTCGGCAGCGGGTTCCTTCCGTGAGCCCAAGGTTCCGACACCGGATAAGTACGAGGGAGATCTGGGAGGATGCCGTTCATTTCTTTTGCAGTGTGGGTTAGTTTTTGATCTGCAGCCCTACTCTTACGCCACAGATAAGGCTAGGATAGCTTTTGTTATTCAGCTGCTGCGTGGTAGAGCTCTGGAATGGGCTTCAGCTGTTTGGGAACGACGGGACACCTGCATGACGTCATACCAGGGTTTCACGGCAGAGATGAGAAAGCTTTTTGACCATCCAGTCTGAGGTAAGGACGCAGCTAAACGTTTGTTCTCTCTTCGCCAAGGAGCTCTCAGTGTGGCAGACTTTGTGATAGAATTCAGGACATTGGCTGTGGAGAGTGGTTGGAATGAGGAATCACTACAAGCGGTTTTTTACCAGGGGTTGTCGGAGCAACTCAAGGACGAGCTGATCTCCTATCCAGAGCCTAGTGACCTAGATAGTTTGGTCACCTTAGCTATTCGGGTAGATAATAGAGTCCGAGAGAGAAGGAGGGAGAAGAAGTGGGGTCCATCTAATCAATCTGAGACTCGGTTACCATTCGGGTCAGGAAATGGACCAGAACGGGTTGATCATTTTCCTTCACACGGGATAAGTGGAGGAGTTCTGCCGCCAGATCCTGAACCTATGCAAGTGGGGCGGCACGGGTTAACTAAGGACGAGCGCCAACGTAGACGTGAGACCAACAGCTGCCTCTACTGTGGTAGTTCGGGACATTACATCTCCGTTTGTCCTCAGCGCCCGTTAAACTGCTCGTTAAGTTTGGGAGGTTTGTTAGCAAGCCAGTTTCAACCTCTCAAGAGCCCTGTCAGACCTCGTTTTCCTGCTACCCTCATAAATAAGGATCAGAGTTTAGCGATTAACGCTTTCATCGATTCAGGTGCCGATGACAGCTTCATTGATGCCGACTTAGTGGAACAGCTGGGGCTTTCCAAGGAGCAATTACCGGAAGCCATTGAAGCAACCACTCTGAACGGCAGTGTTCTGGCACGGATCACTATGAGGACTGAACCGGTTAAGATGTTGTTGTCGGGGAATCATTCAGAGGTTATTTCTTTTTTCATTTTGCCTTCCCCCCATGTACCTCTGGTTCTTGGATACCCCTGGCTAAGAGAACACAATCCTTTGTTCGATTGGGTGACTGGTAAGGTAACTAGTTGGAGCATTGAGTGCCATGCTAACTGCCTCAGGACTGCCTGTTCTCATGCTGTCCTCAGTCGGGTCAGTGAGTCTGCTCCTCCTGATTTGTCCCTGGTTCCTGAAACATATCACGAGTTGGGTGAGGTGTTCAGTAAGCAGAAAGCTCAGTCACTTCCTCCCCACCGACCTTATGATTGTACGATTAAGCTGTTCCCTGGAGCTGCCTTTCCCAAGGGACGGTTATACAGTATTTCTCGACCTGAGCGGGAAGCCCTGGAGACCTACATAAAGGAGTCTCTTGCTGCAGGTCTCATTCGTCCCTCGTCATCACCCCTGGGAGCTGGATTTTTTTTTGTGAGTAAGAAGGATGGCTCTCTTCGACCGTGTATTGATTATCGGGGGTTGAATGATATTACGGTCAAGAACAAGTACCCCTTGCCCTTGATGAGCTCCGCTTTCGATTCTTTACAGGGTGCTACTGTGTTTACGAAGCTTGATCTACGCAATGCGTATCATCTGGTTCGGATCAAAGAGGGGGTCGAGTGGTTGACTGGATTCAATACACCTATGGGACATTTCGAGTACCAGGTGATGCCGTTTGGACTTTCCAACGCTCCAGCAGTGTTCCAAGGTTTGGTGAATGACGTGCTGAGGGATATGATCGGTCTGTTTGTGTTCGTTTACCTGGATGACATCCTGATTTTCTCCAAGGAGCTTTCCAGCCACATCCAGCATGTTAAGCAGGTCCTGCAGCGGTTATTGGAGAACCGTCTGTTTGTGAAGGCAGAGAAGTGTGATTTTCACGCCCACACTACATCCTTCCTCGGGTACATCATCTCCAGGGGTGAGATCAAGATGGACCAAGAGAAGGTTCGGGCGGTTCGGGATTGGGCCCAGCCCGGTACGAGATTGCAGCTCCAGAGATTCCTGGGATTTGCGAACTTCTATCGGAGGTTTATCCGTGATTACAGCCGGGTGGCCGCTCCTTTAACTGCTCTGACGTCTTGCACCAGAGTTTTCTGTTGGACTCCTGAGGCAGACCGAGCATTTCTGAACTTGAAGAGCCGATTCACCAACGCCCCAATTCTCTCTCAACCTGACACTTCCCGTCAGTTTGTTGTTGAGGTGGACGCGTCTGATGTGGGGGTGGGCGCCATCCTGTCCCAGCGTAGCTCCACTGACGGTAAACTCCATCCCTGCGCCTTCTACTCTTGTCGTCTTTCACCAGCTGAGAGAAACTACGATGTGGGTAACCGGGAGCTTCTCGCTGTGAAGCTTGCCTTGGAGGAGTGGCGTCACTGGTTGGAGGGAGAGGAGCAACCGTTTGTGGTCTGGACTGACCACAAGAATCTGGCTTACGTGCAATCGGCTAAACGTCTCAACTCCCGTCAGGCCAGGTGGGCTTTGTTTTTTGGACGCTTCAATTTTTCCCTGACGTTCCGACCTGGGTCGAAGAACGGCAAAGCGGACGCCTTGTCCCGGATGTTCTCCAAGACGGATGAGAGTGGGGCCAAGAATGAGACGATTCTTCCCCAGAACCTTGTCGTGGGAGCCGTTACATGGAGGATTGAGGAGGATGTGATGGCGGCCATTCGGACGCAGCCCGGCCCCGGTAACGGTCCACCCGGTCGGTTGTTCGTGCCTGAGTCGGTCCGTTCTGCTGTTCTTCAGTGGTCCCACGCCAGCAAGATAGCTTGTCACCCTGGCGTTGCTCGGACTATGGCGCTACTGCGCAGACGATTTTGGTGGCCTGCCATGGGAGAAGATACCCGGAGGTTTGTTGCCGCATGTCCTGTTTGTGCTCAGAACAAAAGTACCAATCGGCCCAGCTCTGGGCTTCTTCACCCCCTACCTATTCCTCGGAGACCTTGGTCGCATCTGGCCCTGGATTTTGTCACTGGATTGCCCCCTTCTGTTGGGAACACGGTCATTCTGACCATTGTGGACAGATTCAGCAAGTTTGCTCATTTTGTTCCTCTCTCCAAGCTTCCATCTGCCACAGAGACATCCGAGATCCTGGTTAGGGAGGTTTTCAGGGTCCACGGATTGCCCAGTGACATTGTTTCTGACCGTGGTCCTCAGTTTACCTCTGCTGTCTGGAGATCCTTCTGTTTGGCCATTGGAGCTACAGTCAGTCTCACTTCTGGATTTCACCCACAATCTAATGGTCAGGCGGAGAGAGCCAACCAGAAGATGGAGTCCACGCTGCGTTGTCTTGTCTCCTCTGATCCCACCTCTTGGTCATCTCAATTACCCTGGGTCGAGTATGCCCATAATACCCTTCCTTCATCTGCCACTGGGATGTCCCCCTTCCAATGCCTGTACAGATACCAACCTCCCTTGTTTCCTTCTCAGGAGAGGGATCTTTCGGTTCCTTCTGTCCAGGCCCACATTCGTCGTTGCCACCGGACCTGGCATCGGGCCAGGAAGGTCCTCCTTAGAGTTTCTGACCGGTATCAGATCCAGGCGAATCGTCGCCGTATTCCTGCTCCCGCTTATACCATCGGAGATAAGGTTTGGTTGGCTACACGGGATCTTCCTCTACGGACTGAGTCGAGGAAACTGTCACCAAAGTTCATTGGTCCGTTTGTGGTGGATAGAATCATTAACCCTGTTGTGGTCCGACTCAAATTGCCGGCAACGCTTCGAGTACACCCCACATTTCATGTCTCCTGCCTCAAGCCGGTTCTCCTCAGTCCTCTGTTGCCCCCTCCTCCTCGGCCTCCTCCTCCTCGGATGATCGGAGGTGGTCCTGTCTACACGGTGCGCCGCATAAGGATTCCAGACGGCGGGGTCGAGGTTTCCAATATCTCGTGGATTGGGAAGGATATGGTCCAGAGGAGAGGAGTTGGATTCCTCTGCGTCAGATCCTTGATGACGACCTGCTTCGTGACTTCTACCGCCTCCACCCTGGCGCTCCAGGTAGTCCGCCCGGTGGCGTTCGTCGGAGGGGGGGTACTGTCACGAATCCTGCTTCCTGAGTCTGTGTTTGCCTGTGTTTCTGTCCTGGAGTGTGTTTCCGGTGTCCTGGAACGCACCCTGTCTGGTTGCCGGGCGAATTAGCTTGTTGGGAGATCGATGTTCACCCGCACCTGTATCCCATCAGTAATCTGCACACCTGTCCTGATCATCACCTCTCCCCTTCAAAGGCTCTGACCTGACATCCATTCCCTGCCGGATCGTTAGCCAAGAACAGTATGTTGTGCCCACGAACCAGCCTCCAGTTTATAGAGTTTGTTTTGTTTTGTTTTATTGTTTTGTACGTCTTGCTTGACTTTAACTTACCGCCGTTTGTTTTGTTTACAGCCATTCACCCGGAACCCATACCCCATCCCTCTCTGCTCGTCGCCAGTGTGTTGTTATCCATTGGATCTGCCTATCCACTCCCATCAACCCACCTCCGCTGTCCGCTCCTCCACCCGGAACTATCTACCTCCACGTTCTCATTGATGAATAAATACTCACCATCTTTTTACTCACCTTGTCCTGGTCTGCTTCTGGGTCCAATTCTGGTAAACCCTGACATATACACATGATGCATACACAAATGCATACACACACACTCATACGCATGCACGAACACACGCACGCACACACACACACACACACACATAACACTTGTAATGCCCCACTATCTTATGTTCAGAACCTGTGATTGTGAATTCATTGGGGAGTCATTCATGCAAAATCAACGTTTTCCGTGAAAAACCATGAGGACATTTAATTTAGTCACCAATACATCAGATAACGATAGGCTCACCATTTAGTCAATTTAACTACCATTAAATCCAATAGCAAAAAATACAAGATACAAAATAGAAAGAAAAGTAGATGGGAAATATCATTTTCCATACAGTATTTGACTATAACTTGACATGCAATAAAAAAAAATGTTTTTATCCAATGGCAGGTTGTGAGCATGCTGAGTAACACAGTATGCTAGTCTTACAGTTTCATTATCCTTATACAGTACATACTGGAGGACAAATCATCAGAAATAGGGGTATTGTAAAGCAGTTGGCTACAGTCAAAACATAGCACCCTGTTGTCTGCCATTTCTGCCCCATGAAACATTGTACAAGATCACCTTTTCTACATGTCAACTGATAGAGTATCACCTGTCTCTCTGCTTGAAATTAACCAGCATCCAGTGTTTCAATGAAATCCAGATAATGAGTGGAGTATATTGCTATGTATAACCCAGGTATTTCAGCAGTGGATTGTACTCTACACTATAATTCCAAATGGCAGCACATAGAGTGGCTCTTTCCACTATGTCCTGATGGAGAATAATGATGTACTATTTACAGCCACATCAATATAGTATTTAGTTCCATCATAAAGTGATGTGAAATGTATGCATTTATGAGGTAAAAATATAGCATTTTACGGTGGTCAGCAGTTATCAAACTATATACGTTAATTAACTAAGCAGTACATCATTTTGGTTCAGCAGTTATCAGTTTTGAGCAGTTTGATTAAGTGATAGTTAATTGCGTTGTTAACAAATGGCAAGAAAATCATATCAAAAGTAAAGTGAATATTGCATTTTCAAAAACAGATGCTGAGATTGTATATGTATCCAAATTGAAATATAGATTTGGTGCAGTGAACAAGTGATTTTGTGAATTTGTTTGTTGAACTAGAGTTTTGAAACATTTTGAAGATCTGTTTTGATGTTTGTGCTTAGAGTTATGAAAAGACTAGAGAAAACTGCACCAAAGGAATTGAAAAAAGCTGTAATATGTATGGGTGGAGGCCTGTTGAAAGCTTCAGGCCTGGGGAGACAGCCTGAGGCTGTGCCCACGAGGCCCCTGGGGAGCCAGAGGCTGTACCCACGAGGCCCCTCTTCATAGGCAGTTAGGGAAACGCTTTGATGATACTCCGCTATAATAAGCCCAAGTCGCCATAAGTTACTGGCTAACTGCAGCACCAGGATATTAACATGATGATACTCTGCTATAATAAGCCCAAGTCGCCATAAGTTACTGGCTAACTGAAGCACCAGGATATTAACATGATGATACTCCGCTATAATAAGCCCAAGTCGCCATAAGTTACTGGCTAACTGCAGCACTAGGATATTAACATGATGATACTCCGCTATAATAAGCCCAAGTCGCCATAAGTTACTGGCTAACTGCAGCACTAGGATATTAACATGATGATACTCCGCTATAATAAGTCCAAGTCGCCATAAGTTACTGGCTAACTGCAGCACCAGGATATTAACATGATGATACTCCGCTATAATAAGTCCAAGTCGCCATAAGTTACTGGCTAACTGCAGCACCAGGATATTAACATGATGATACTCCGCTATAATTAGCCCAAGTCGCCATAAGTTACTGGCTAACTGCAGCACTAGGTTATTAACATGATGATACTCCGCTATAATAAGCTCAAGTCGCCATAAGTTACTGGCTAACTGCAGCACCAGGATATTAACATGATGATACTCCGCTATAATTAGCCCAAGTCGCCATAAGTTACTGGCTAACTGCAGCACTAGGATATTAACATGATGATACTCCGCTATAATAAGCCCAAGTCACCATAAGTTACTGGCTAACTGCAGCACTAGGATATTAACATGATGATACTCCGCTATAATAAGCCCAAGTCACCATAAGTTACTGGCTAACTGGAGCACTAGGATATTAACATGATGATACTCCGCTATAATAAGTCCAAGTCGCCATAAGTTACTGGCTAACTGCAGCACTAGGTTATTAACATGATGATACTCCGCTATAATTAGCCCAAGTCACCATAAGTTACTGGCTAACTGCAGCACTAGGATATTAACATGATGATACTCCGCTATAATAAGCCCAAGTCACCATAAGTTACTGGCTAACTGGAGAGAGAGAGAGAGAGAGAGAGAGAGAGAGAGAGAGAGAGAGAGAGAGAGAGAGAGAGAGAGAGAGAGAGAGAGAGAGAGAGAGAGAGAGAGAGAGAGAGTTTATCTGGGGTGTGTTCAGTACGTAGAACAAGATGAACGTTGCAGATGGAAATGTCGGTGTATATAGCAGAAATTATTCTCAAGTCAACAGCACAGGCAATCATATCTGTTCTAATCAAAACATTGTATTTATATCTGAATGTTTTGTAACGTTGCACCCTGCTGAACAGACCCCTGCTGCTGGGCCTGGTGAAAACAGTGGTTGGGGAGTATTTGTAATAGTAGTGCAGCATACACTGTCAGTCAAACTTCGACAACAGCATGTACTATCAGAGATGTTTGGGAATGACAGTAGAAGGTAGAAGATAATATCAGAAAGACGTCAGACGAACATGTATATTTACCGTGGATGCAGATCAGTGGCGGTCAGTGCTTATTTCTATTACAGCATATTGGATGACTGTCATTCATATTCCATTCACCCAGCTCAATGTAACAGCGATATGTCTCGAGTTCCAGTGTTGTGTTGGAAAGTCATAGCCAGCTAGCTAACATAGCATCCCTCTATTTGAGCAGGATGTTTCAATAGGCTAAACTAGATAGCTGCATTTGCTAGCTAAGTAAGTGAATCTGAAAGTTTAAAAAAATTAAGAAATCTCTCTCTTTCTATTTCTCTCTTGCTTCTCATTCATTTTGTAAGAAATGCATTTGTTCAAAACTGTTCAACTATTGTTTTTCACTCTATTTGAGTCAACTACTCACCACATTTTATACACTGCAGTGCTAGCTAGCTGTAGCTAATGCTTTCAATACTAGATACATTTTCTGATCCTTTGATTGGGTGGACAACATGTCAGTTCATGCTGCAAGAGATCTGATAGGCTGGAGGACGTCCTCCGGAAGTTGTAATAATTACTGTGTAAGTCTATGGAAGGGGGTGAGAACCATGAGGTTTTGTATTGAAGTCAATGTACCCAGAGGAGGACGAAAACTAGCTGTCCTCTGGCTACCCCATGGTGCTACCCTACAGAGTGCTGTTGAGGCTACTGTAGACCTTCTTTGCAAAACAATGTGTTTTAATCAGTTATTTGGTGACGTGATTATATTTAGTATAGTTTTATCTAAAATATATAACTTTTTAAATGTTTTACAATTTGAATTTTTATGAAATTTAGGAAGTTCACTGAGGAGGATTTTCCTCCCCTTCCTCCTTCCTCCCCTTCCTCCTCTGAGGAGCCTCCACTGATGCAGATACCTTAGCCAATTATATCTGCATGGACCATTGGAATAATAAGGTTTGTGGAACAGAATCTGTCATGTTTTAGATTGAGCGTCATAATCTTATCATCAACGAGTCAAGCTCAATCTAAAACATGACAGATTTTGTCCAACAAACCTTATTATTCCAATGGTCCATGCAGATATAATTGGCTAAGGTATCTGCATGTATGGTAATTATGCATGTACGTCCAACGTCTTTCTGATATTATCTTCTACCTTCTACTATCATTCCCAAACATCTCTGAAAGTGCATACTGTTGTCGAAGTTTGATTGACAGAATATAACCACCTTCCATATGATGTCCCCTGTTATTAAAAAGCATCACTCCGCTGCCCGACAAAAACTATTATTAAACTGACAGTAGTTTCGTCCTAAATGGAACCATCTTCCCTATATACCACACTACATTTGACCAGAGCCCATATAGGGTTCTGGTCAAAGTAGTGCACTAAATAGGGAATGGGGTGCTATTCGGGAAGCAATCTTCACGGGGAATCTACCATATCTGATTCTGGTTCGGCCCCGTGCCCAGCTGAAGGAATCCGATCTCTGCCAGCCAGCGTACCTCTGGGACCTTCAGATGCAGCCAATACAGACTCATATGTCACAGAGATAACAAAATGCTAGGAGGTGTGCCCAATCACCTGCCTGACAGGAAATGCATTCTAACAAATGGAGTACCTTTCGGTCTATCCCGGGAGACAATTATAAACAATTCCAGTCTTTAGTAGGAGACAGAGCGTATCCCGAAGACTGATAACATCCATGCCAGGATATCAATCATAGCCAGTCGGAATAACCATTTAATCTTATTCCCGAGGACCATACTGTGTAATGCCTTTTAGAGGCTGCGGATGTCTTGAATGTCTTTCAGGCACAGGTAGGAAACAGAGGATGTGTGTGCATCCTTAAACGGCACCCATTCCCTATATAGTGCACTACTTTTGAACTGAACTTTATGGGCCCTGGTCAAAAGCAGTGCACTATGTAGGGAATATGGTGCCATTTGGGATGCATCCTGTGTAAAGGTATGAGGTGAGGGGGGTACAGAGCTACAACGACCTTGGGAAGGTTAGAGGTCAGAAAGGTGGTTATAAGGGTGAGACCCTGATGAGGGAGAGAGAGAGGGTGAGGCGTTGCATAGTATTTACTGAAAATCTTTCCCAGAGGACATCTGGCACCGGCGTCTTACTGAAACATCATCTAGCGTGACTTGAATGACTCTTCCTCAAATTGCTGCTTACCATGCTACTGGTGTGACAGGCCATGTGCGACATCACAATCCGGTTCCAGGAAGTGCTTCTCGCTGCTAATTGTTGATTGGGGGATTGAGGATTTGGGAATCTCAACAACCACAGTCACTGACTGAGGTGTCAAAGTCAAGTGTTGGATCCCATCAATTCAAAACAAAGGAAAAGGAAACCAAAGCAGTGTCATAGTTTGATCGATTGAAGGTGCCAACGGGTTTTCTTGTTAGTTAACTGAATGTAATCAACAAAGTGGGTTCACTGCAGTTAGGTGCTGTATAAACTCGGAATGTGACTTTTAACAAAAGATAAAAACACTCAAGTGCATCAGAGAATGAGAAGCAATATTTTTGGGGATCTTGTGCTTTACTCTTTGACTCTTACAGTTGTTGGGTGTGTGCCCACAATATTACATCGATATTTCTGTTTGTCTAAAGTCAATATAAAAGAGGTTAACACAAAGAAAAGTAAAACGCATAACAATTGATTCCTCAAAATCCCTTATGCTTGGTAGATGATTTTGTTTACTACACTCAATCCAAGAAAGGGCATTGATCCGGCTTGAAAAGGCTGGAGAGTCTTAGCATCATTTACCATGGATACATAGTGTTGATATTACATGTACTACAGGCAGAATAAAGACGGGACCACAATTCCCAGTTCATATTTTTTAAACAAACCAATCCATAGATGATTACATTGTCCAAGAGAAATGAAAGAGCAGACAGGATCAAAGAGAAAATGTAATTGAATACAAAAGTTAAGTGAAAAATAAAAATAAGTTTGAAAATATGTAATTTTATTTGAACATAGCCCCACACAAGAGGTTTGTCAACAAACTGTCCTAGTCAGGAGGCCCAACACAGCTCCCTCTCACATCAAACTCCCCATGTCTCCCTCTCTTCTCTACCAAGGTCACATCAAACTCCCCATGTCTCCCTCTCTTCTCTACCAAGGTCACATCAAACTCCACATGTCTCCCTCTCTTCTCTACCAAGGTCACATCAAACTCCCCATGTCTCCCTCTCTTCTCTACCAAGGTCACATCAAACTCCCAATGTCTCCCTCTCTTCTCTACCAAGGTCACATCAAACTCCCCATGTCTCCCTCTCTTCTCTACCAAGGTCACATCAAACTCCCCATGTCTCCTTCTCTTCTCTACCAAGGTCACATCAAACTCCCCATGTCTCCCTCTCTTCTCTACCAAGGTCACACCAAACTCCCCATGTCTCCCTCTCTTCTCTACCAAGGTCACATCAAACTCCACATGTCTCCCTCTCTTCTCTACCAAGGTCACATCAAAATCCCCATGTCTCCTTCTCTTCTCTACCAAGGTCACATCAAACTCCCCATGTCTCCTTCTCTTCTCTACCAAGGTCACATCAAACTCCCCATCTCTCCCTCTCTTCTCTACCAAGGTCACATCAAACTCCCCATGTCTCCTTCTCTTCTCTACCAAGGTCACATCAAACTCCCCATGTCTCCCTCTCTTCTCTACCAAGGTCACATCAAACTCCCCATGTCTCCCTCTCTTCTCTACCAAGGTCACATCAAACTCCACATGTCTCCCTCTCTTCTCTACCAAGGTCACATCAAACTCCCCATGTCTCCCTCTCTTCTCTACCAAGGTCACATCAAACTCCCCATGTCTCCCTCTCTTCTCTACCAAGGTCACATCAAACTCCACATGTCTCCCTCTCTTCTCTACCAAGGTCACATCAAACTCCACATGTCTCCCTCTCTTCTCTACCAAGGTCACATCAAACTCCCCATGTCTCCTTCTCTTCTCTACCAAGGTCACATCAAACTCCCCATGTCTCCTTCTCTTCTCTACCAAGGTCACATCAAACTCCCCATCTCTCCCTCTCTTCTCTACCAAGGTCACATCAAACTCCCCATGTCTCCTTCTCTTCTCTACCAAGGTCACATCAAACTCCCCATGTCTCCCTCTCTTCTCTACCAAGGTCACATCAAACTCCCCATGTCTCCCTCTCTTCTCTACCAAGGTCACATCAAACCCCACATGTCTCCCTCTCTTCTCTACCAAGGTCACATCAAACTCCCCATGTCTCCCTCTCTTCTCTACCAAGGTCACATCAAACTCCCCATGTCTCCCTCTCTTCTCTACCAAGGTCACATCAAACTCCCCATGTCTCCCTCTCTTCTCTACCAAGGTCACATCAAACTCCCCATGTCTCCCTCTCTTCTCTACCTCTCTTCTCACACACACAAATTCCTGTGGCCCTGGTGCAGTAGTTAGACCACAGACCCAGGAGGACCCTGGTGCAGTAGTTAGAGGACAGACCCAGGAGGACCCTGGTGCAGTAGTTAGAGGACAGACCAGGAGGAACATGGTGCAGTAGTTAGACCACAGACCCAGGAGGACCCTGGTGCAGTAGTTAGAGGACAGACCAGGAGGAACATGGTGCAGTAGTTAGACCACAGACCCAGGAGGACCCTGGTGCAGTAGTTAGAGGACAGACCCAGGAGGACCATGGTGCAGTAGTTAGACCACTGACCCAGGAGGACCATGGTGCAGTAGTTAGACCAAAGACCCAGGAGGACTATGGTGCAGTAGTTAGAGGACAGACCCAGGAGGACCCTGGTGCAGTAGTTAGAGGACAGACCCAGGAGGACCATGGTGCAGTAGTTAGAGGACAGACCCAGGAGGACCCTGGTGCAGTAGTTAGAGGACAGACCCAGGAGGACCCTGGTGCAGTAGTTAGAGGACAGACCCAGGAGGACCATGGTGCAGTAGTTAGAGGACAGACCCAGGAGGACCCTGGTGCAGTAGTTAGAGGACAGACCCAGGAGGACCCTAGTGCAGTAGTTAGACCACAGACCCAGGAGGACCATGGTTCAGTAGTTAGAGGACAGACCCAGGAGGACCCTGGTGCAGTAGTTAGACCACAGACCCAGGAGGACCATGGTTCAGTAGTTAGAGGACAGACCCAGGAGGACCATGGTGCAGTAGTTAGAGGACAGACCCAGGAGGACCATGGTGCAGTAGTTAGACCACAGACCCAGGAGGACCATGGTGCCGTAGTTAGAGGACAGACCCAGGAGGACCATGGTGCAGTAGTTAGAGGACAGACCCAGGAGGACCATTGTGCAGGAGTTAGACCACAGACCCAGGAGGACTATGGTGCAGTAGTTAGAGGACAGACCCAGGAGGACCCTGGTGCAGTAGTTAGAGGACAGACCCAGGAGGACCATGGTGCCGTAGTTAGAGGACAGACCCAGGAGGACCATGGTTCAGTAGTTAGACCACAGACCCAGGAGGACCTTGGGGGCCTCTAATCCAAGATGGCCGACATTATCCTCTCGACCTTGAGCTTGGGGCGTCATGGTTAAATCTGATAATGAGCACAGCCAGGGTGTCAGGTATAAAATGATATGCAAAGTAAACAGCCACTGACACACAAACGTACACACACACTCAATCGCGCACCCACACAGTATTTCTGCCTGTAGGCTTTAATGATGCATGACAAGACATTGATCTCTGTTTGAGGAAACATCAATATCAGCTCTCCGCTAATGGAAAAGGAAGGGACGTCATGGATCTTGATGTATTTTTTTATGAACCAAAGGATTTCAGAATTTTTCCTTTCATGCCAAATGGCAGTTCTGGGTTGACTTAAAACATTGCCCTTCACTAAACGATTAGTTCCTGATGACAGTTTCTATTTCAGAGTGGCGTAGATGGGATGGTGGCAGTGTAAATGCAGAGTGTACGTGTTGCTTGACACAGTAATAGAAATTTCTGCCCGCCCTGGGACAAAAGGAAGGTTAGTAATGACATACCTGTGTGTGTATGTGTTTGTGTGTGTGTGTGTGTGTGTGTGTGTGTGTGTGTGTGTGTGTGTGTGTGTGTGTGTGTGTGTGTGTGTGTGTGTGTGTGTGTGTGTGTGTGTGTGTGTGTGTGTGTGTGTGTGTGTGTGTGTGTGTGTGTGTGTGTGTGTGTGTGTGTGTGTGTGTGTGTGTGTGAATGTGTGTGTGTCACAGAACTTAACACTTGATCTCAACACACAGCAGGAGCACTCCAATCTCTGCGAGCCAGACAGAGTGAGTGTGTGTGTGTGTGTACGTGTGCTTCTGTACATCTGCATGTCTGTGTGTTAGTGTCTGGATAAAAGTTGGAAAACAGGTTAATGAGAAATCCGCCAGCATGCAGTGTGTAACAACAGAATGTAAGATTGGTTCCTTTACCGCCTTGCTCCCTCACAGTGGGCCCCAGAGGCCCCTAGAGGCCCCAGACCTGCAGCTGGAGCAGCAGCCCCCTGTCCTGGGGAGACGGTTTGGAGCATATCTGTTTTTGTGTCGCCTGGGGCAAAGGTACATCGGTAAGACTCGTCATTTCCACGCTCCTTTACTTCATTAATTCTCTCTGATGTTGATAGAGATGTACATATACAGTATATTCTCTGATGTTAATAGAGATGTACATCTATCCTCTCTGATGTTAATATAGATACAGTATACATCTAATCTCTCTCCACCACAGCCCAGGCGATGTGAATGGGGCGTGTTCAGAGTCTGACACTGATTTTTCATGGAGGAGACAGTCATGTCAACATAGCCTCAGTACACATTGCCTCTCTCCTACTGTTCAGACATGACAACTGGATCATGAATCCATTCATTGGTTATGAAATAAGAGAAAGAATGTTGTAACCATTTGTTATTTGTTGTGAAGATGATTCTCATTGAGCTAGACAGGGTCTTTGTCCAAAATGACACCCTGTTGCCTGCCTAGTGCTCTACTTTTGTAGTGTAGTGCACTTCATAGTGAAAAGGTTTGAGGTAGAACCATTTTTGTTTCTAGGTAGAACCCTTTTGAGTTCCATGTAGAACTCCCTGTGTAACAAGTTTTACATGGAACCAAAAAGGGTTCCTCAAAAGGTTCTGCTATGGGGACAGACAAATAACTATTTTAGGTTCTAGATAGCACCTTTTTTTCTAAGAGTGTAAATCCATTTGACCACATACTGTGTAATGTCAACATATTCCTCGGCTTGACATGTTCTGTCTCTGTGCTGAGTAGCTATTTTCTCTCTGTTATTTGTGTCTCTCTGTCTGGCAATGTCATTAGAAAGGAAGTTGAGAGTGAGAGAAGAGAGTGAGAGAGAGAGAGAGAAGAGAGAAGAGAGAAGAGAGAGAGAGAGAGAGAGAGAGAGAGAGAGAGAGAGAGAGAGAGAGAGAGAGAGAGAGACAGATAGAGAGAGACAGATAGACAGATCGATAGAGACAGATAGAGAGACAGACAGAGACAGAGAGAGTGAGAGAAGAGAGAGAGAGACAGACAGAGAGACAGACAGAGAGAGACAGATAGAGAGACAGACAGAGAGAGACAGAGAGAGAGACAGATAGAGAGAGATATGGAGATATGGACGAGAGCAGGCTAGAGGTCATGATCAGATGAGCTCCTGCATTTTTCAGCATTTTCTTTAAAAAAGATAGATATAGAGTTAGATAAACTTGGATTTTTTGTCAGGAACATATACAGGATGCTACCCTCTACAACATAACCTTCACTTCAAATCAAAACTCAAAACCTACAACTGTCACGATTCCTAAGGAAGGTGGCTCCCCTTCCCGTTCGGGCGGTGCTCGGCGGTCGTCGTCACCGGCCTACTAGCTGCCACTGATCCTTTTTTCCCCTTTTCTGTTAATTGGTTTCACCTGTTTTGTGTTTGGTTTATTAGTTGGGCTATATTACCCTGCAGGCCCGCCTGCTATTTGTGCGGGATTGTTCTGTGTAACTAGGGTGCACGTTTGATGTATTTTACGTGTTTCTTGTTTTGTGGGTTTTGCTGGACTGTTTCAGTCCCCGGTTTTGGGGCATTTGTTTTGTGTGCGCCCTGTGTTTTGTGGGGTGGCTTATGTTCGCCGTTTTAGTGCATTAAAATAGCACCACCACTGAACTCTCTACTTCCGGCGCCTGACTTCGCACCCACTACACCCAGAGCGTTACAACAACCTGATTTTGGACGGAATTACAGAATCACCTGGAAGGTTTACAACTAACAAGGATTATTATTCTATACAGCAAATTCTCTGGAAAACAACAGAAACCTGAAAACACCATCCTACCTGGAACTGAGTGAGTAATGTTCAGTCTGAAACTATATTTTATTTTCAAAAGCCAAGAAGAAAAATACACTACATTACTTTATAAGGACTGAATGCTAACATAAGGCTGCCAAGCTTGATACAGCTTCAATTAGCACTGATGTGTCAAGTGAGAGGTGTCAAAGCCCTTTAGCCCAACAATGGCAGGAGAGTTAAACAGTCTACTCCAACCAAATGGAGAGGCCTTAGAAGCTGCCTCCCACTGTTCAGAGGTAATTAAAATACAGTACCCTGTGTATGTAAAGAATGATAAGGCAAGAAAAGATTACAAAATGAAGCTCCTTATGGAAAATCAAGAGACACTTTTTGCTGACTATTACAAAAATGGGAACATCAGCAACCTTATCTTCCACACAAACCATCCCCTGGCATGTTACAGTGCTATATAAGCACACTACCCCTTTGTTAAGAGAGGGGGTGTTAACGAGGGGTGGAAACTCAGGATACTAGACAACGAGGACTCTGAGTCAGCTAATATAAATCTCTATAAGTCTGGAACAGTGTTGGTACAGGGCAACCCCAAACAGTTTCCGCTGGACTTTCACCTAATCAAAGAATTAGCCCAGCAGGAGAAGCTCTCCCTTGAGAAAGATACCACCACCCCGAGCGGGTCAGACCAGACCTCTTCATTATATAACCCCACAGACGAGCCACCCCCAGCGGAAGTCAACCTCCCAGCACAGAGTAGTACCCTCTCATTGAAATGAAGGATACATTTACCTTAAATTTACCCAGCTGGAGGTAAGGCAGGTGGAGCTGGAACAGCAGGTGATTACACTCCAGTCAGCACAGACCCAGACAACAGTCCAGCACAACAACACTCTCTTAACCAGACCCGGAGTGCTGGAGGTGGAGAGAGACATATCTGCACTCTGGACTGTGGTGAGACAACTTCAACAGGAGAAAGAGCAGGAGCAGGAGAAGAACAGAGCACAAGAGGAGAGGATCAGACTGCTGGAGGAGAGGTTGAGGGGGATGGCGTGTGACAGAGAACAACCCACTAGAGATGTGGCCACCCCCACAGAGAAGCCAGCAGAACAGCCCACCTCAGCACCCGACAAAAGTCTCGACACCACACCAGACCCTGACCATAGCGTCGACATCACAGCAGAACAGACAAATGAAGAACCCCAAGCCCAGCGGCTCTCACCCCCTCTGAGCACCCCCTCTGTCAGCCACCTGATAGCCCTTCTGACAACCCCCCCACACCCTCTGAGGACATACACAAGACACAGATTGTTCTCCTTATGGACTCAAATGGGAAATATATACAAGAAAAAAAACTTTTCCCCAAACACCACAGCACCCCCAGCCACATCCACACCCCCACCCCAACCAATCAACACCCCCCACGTCAACCATGCCCACACCCCATTTAGGCCCCCTCAGATTAGACCTATGCCCCTCCTGCTCACCCCATGCACCCCACCCCTGCAAAGAGGGCCTCAACATGGAAGTCACACATACGCCCAGGCAGTGAGCTGGAAAACAGGCCCATCACCCACTCTTACACTAGCCCAGTGCTTCTCAATTATTTTCTGTTACGCACCACTGAGCAATTTGGTACACCACCTGATATGATGCTAACAGTGCTCGCTGGTTTACTGAAGTAGCACTGTCACGATCGTCTTCGGGAGAAAGAGAGGAGGACCAAAGCGCAGCGTAGTTCGTGTTCATCTTGATTTTAATAGACAGAGAACACTTAACGAAACTAATACAAAAACAATAAACGACGACCGTGAAGCTAAATAACAAATAGTGCTGACACTAAACACTACACATAGACAATCACCCACAACCCACAATACAAAACAGGCTACCTAAATATGGCTCCCAATCAGAGACAACGACAAACACCTGTCTCTGATTGAGAACCATATCAGGCCAAACACATAGAAATAGACAAACCAGACATACAACATAGAATGCCCACTCAGATCACACCCTGACCAAACAAAACATAAAACATACAAAGCAAACTATGGTCAGGGCGTGACAAGCATTCACAAAGCGGGACGATTGTTGGCAATATTCGGCACGTTTTCGCTGAAAAAACTCAAGCGGCTTATCAGCGTGATTGGGATGTAATGTCTTTAACTTCTTGGAACTACAGGGGGTGCTGTTCCGCATTAGCATATTTGGGTCTCCAAATTAAACTGCCTCGTGCTAAATTCTTGATCGTACAATATGCATATTATTGTTATTATTGGATAGAAAACACCTTCTAGTTTCTATAGAAGTTGGAATTTTGTCTCTGAGTGGTACAGAACAATTTCTACAGCACTTTTCATGACAGGGTTCAGATTTCAGAAATTTTTACCTCTGATCTGGAGTCTGTTTTTAAGGCGACAGTGAATGCTATGAAGAAACCGACACTGCCTACGTCTTCCTCTGGGTGTCTGTACGTCATCACGTTTTGAATGAAATCGATGGGACATTCACAGCCATTATAAAAGACCAAAATGTATAGGGACCGCCCTTTCTCGTCGTGCGCCTGAAGCGTGAAGGCCATCGGACTTGCCTCGTTCCAAATCGTTGTCTAACCAGCAATATTTCTCCGGTCATGTTTTCAGTCGTTATAGTTGTTAAAAACATCATAATGTAGTTAATTTGAACCGTTTTATAGCAATTTATATCCGTTTAGTGCGATTTTGAGGAATTTATTTGTTGTGCACTCTGAAACTTTGGACACGTTTTGGGGTGTCGGTCGTTGGTGGTGGACATTTCGAAGGACAGAGGACATCTATCGACCAAAAGACGTTTATAACATAGAAAGGATACATTGCCCAAGAATCTGATGGAAGAACAGCTCAAAGTAAGCAATATTTAATATGATAAATCGTGTTTCTGTCGAAATATTTTAAACGCATATTTCGCCATTTTGTTTGGTATAGCTTCACTTGGCGAACCCTGTATTGAAAAGTAAGGATAATTTTAAAAATGTAAATCAGCGGTTGCATTAAGAACTAATTTGTCTTTCGATTCCTGTCAACCCTGTATTTTTTAGTCAAGTATATGATTAGCTTTCGATTAAACTAGATCACTCTGAAAGCTGACGTTCCTCATTTTGAGGCTTGAGTTGTGACTATTTCCATTGTATAACCACGGTTTTGTATGGCTAAATATGCACCTTTTCGAACAAACTGTATATGTATGTTGTAAAATGATGTTACAGGAGTGTCATCGGAAGAATTCTGAGAAGGTTAGTGAAAAAATTAATATATTTTGGCGGTGATTACGTTATAGCGCTCTTTGGCTGGAATCGATGCTCTGGTAACGTTTGCACATGTGGTATGCTAACTTATCGATTTATTGTGTTTTCGCTGAAAAACGCTTAGAAAATCTGAAATATGGTCTGAAATCACAAGAACTGGGTCTTTCCATTGCTATGCTTTGTCTATTTTTATGAAATGTTTTATGATGAGTAAATTGGTCATACACGTTGCTCTATCTAGTAATTCTAGTCGATTTGTGATGGTCGGTGCAATTGTAAACTGTGATTTCTACCTGAAATATGCACTTTTTTCTAACAAAAACTATCCTATACCATGAATATGTTATCAGACTGTCATCTGAAGAGGTTTTTTCTTGGTTAGTGGCTATCAATATCTTAGTTGAGCCGAATTGGTGATAGCACCTGAAGGAGTAAGAAACTGATGGAGTTAGAATAGTGGTGTATTTTGCTAACGTGTTTAGCTAATAGATTTACATATTTTGTCTTCCCTGTAAAACATTTTAAAAATCTGAAATGGTGGCTTTATTCACAAGATCTGTATCTTTCATCTGGTGTCTTGGACTTGTGATTTAATGATATTTAGATGCTACTATCTACTTGTGAAGCTATGCTAGCTATGCTAATCAGTGTGTGGGGGGATGGGGGGTGCTCCCGGACCCGGGGTAGAGGCTCGTTAGAGGTTAAGTGACGCCTTAATTTATTTGGCTACATGCTGTCCGCTGCC